>NC_069682.1:56583697-56886727 GCF_023699985.2 Odocoileus virginianus | reverse complement strand
GGCAAGCTGCAGTCCATGGGGCCACAAAGAGTCAGACCTGACTGAGTGACCGAACTAAACTCAAAGTGGGGCTTCTCTGAGAGGCACCCATGACTGTGATATATAAGCCAAGCTCTGGATGGAGCTATGAGCAGTGTGAATATTGCCTTGGGGTCCAGCCCAGTGCTCTGCTCTGACCACCAGAGAACAGTCCAACTTGGCAAAGGGCTGCAGCAGTGGGATCCTGGTGGTGCAGGGTGTCAAATCAACTCCAGGGTAGGCATTGGTCCCTTCAGATCCCAGTGGATCTGGGATCCACACTAACGTGGGCCCCACACTAATGTGGAATGGTCTTCAGCTTCTGATCCTGACCTTCCAGGGCCTTCTGTACCACAGGCCAAAAGGAGGGTGCACAGGGACGGGAGTAAGGGCCCTTGGCCCACGTCCTGATCTCAAACTCACCAGTCTCATGGTCATGGGGATAGGCCCCCTCATGTGGCCCAGCCTTTGTGGGGACAGCCTCTTGGTATCCTTTTGCCTCCACCACCACTCACTGGCCTTCCAGGAATCTCCTTAACCTGATATTTAAGGTTCCCTCTGCCAAACTCCACAAATGGAGCCTCCTCATCAAATTCTCCTCCTCTCCCTTCACACTGTAGGCATGCTGGCCTTCAGTTCTTGGAACACACTCCACTCTTGCCCATGGCGGGGCCTTTGTAACTGCGCCTCCCTCTGCCAAAATGCTCCTCTCAATTTATTCCCACTTGAATGTTTCCACGCGAGAAGGCCTTATTGGAGCAACACACCTCACTTCTCACCCACAGACTTAGACTATGGTCTACAAACAAGCATCTCAATCATTGTGGCTTTAACAGTATCTCCAGTTCTACATGCTCTCTTTACAATGTGACCTGGACCCTCTTGTCATCAAATGATGGCATCTGTGTCCCCATTCCCTGAAGCTGAACGCACCTTTTTGACAGCCTTAAACATAGGACATGGTAAAAGTGATGCTGTGTGACTTCCAAAGCTGGATCATAAGATGCCATGGACTCTCTCAGGATACTCTCTTAAAACCTAGCCACCATGCCACGAGGAAGCCAAATTAACCCATGTGGAGAGAACATATGGAGAAGTCATTTGTCTGTGGTCTGACTGCAGCCCAGCTGAGGTGCCAGCCTACAGCCTTCTAGCCATGTACATCTTCAGACAATCCCAGTCCCTAGCCACCAAGTCCCCTTCAGCCATTGCGTCTTCCCAGCTAAGGTCCCAGACATTATGGGACACCTCTGCTGTGACCTTTCTGAATTCCTGACCCACAGAATCCATTAACATCAGACAGCTGTTTTACATACTGTTTTCAGATGGCTTGTCATGCAACAGTAGTAACTAGAACCGTAACCAAATGTTATTTGGAATCAATATTTGCTGTTCAGTTACTAAGTTGTGTCTGACTCTTTGTGATCCTATGGACTGTAGTGCACTAGGCTCCTCTGTCCATGGGATTTCCCAGACAAGAATACTGGAATAGATTGCCATTCCTTTCTCCAGGGGATCTTCCAGACCCAGGGATCAAACCCAAGTCTCCTGCATTGCAGGCAGATTCTTTACTGTGTGAGCAACCACGTTTTCTTGAATCTGTAAATTTAAGTTTTTCACCCAATTTGAGAAATTTTAAGGCATCTTAAAAAAATTTTTTTTTGCATCTTTAAGGGTACATAAATGACATGCATATTAAATCTTTGATATTTCCCCACATGTCTGTAAGTCTGTTCAGTTTTTTAAATATTCTCTCCTCTTTAGATTGGACCACTTCTGTTGATCTAGCTTTAGGTTTATTGAGTCTTTCCTTTGTCACCTCTCTTTACTATTGAGACTATCCTGTGTGTTTTTAAGATGTGAGATATTGTATTTCTTATGTTCTAAAATTGCCATTTGGTCATTTGACCCTTTTGGGATTTTTTTTTAGTATAATTAAATGATTCTTTTGAAAATCATTTTGTTAAGGTATAACTGACATACAGAAAGTTATAGATATTTAATGTATATGATTTGATGAATTTGAAGCTAAGAATGCACCCCTGAAACCTTCACCACAATAATCAAGGCCATAAATCTATCCATCACCTCCAAAAGTTTCCTCCTGCCTTCCCCCCCCAAAAATATTGATTTCCTTATTGTGATAAGAGCGATTAACATACGGTCTACCCTTTCAGCAAGTCTTTAAGTCTACAAAACAACATTAACTACAGGTCCTGCGCTGTATAGCTCTCCAGAACTTGTTGGTCTTGTGTTACAGAGGCTTTGTACCTTTTGACCAACACTGCCTGTTTTTTGGTCTTTTTAAATGTTTTTTATTCCTCTGCTGAGAACTTCTGTTTTCCCATTCATTCTAAAGTATCCATTTTCCCCTCACAGTGTACTGTTATAATAGTTGCTTTGAAGTCTCTGTCTGACAATCCCAACATCTGGGTCTTTTCATGGTTGAAATCTACTGATTGTCTTTTGCTTTGAGAATTGGTTGGATGCGCCTTACTTTGTATTGCATCCTGGACATTTTCAATATTATCTTATGAGAATCTAGGTACTGGTAAAAGCCTCTGGAATTTTTTTTTTTTTTTTTTAGTAGCAGGCAAAATTGGATAGGTTCAGACTGCATGTTCTTTGTCACCTTCTACAGGCAGTGATTCTAGTATCAGTTTTACTTTCAAAGCTTTCTTATGTGGTTTGGTTCTGCCTGATGTAAAGGTTAGTCTGGAACTTGGGCAGTGGTTTGCATGGTATCAATACTCAAAAGATTTTCTCACCCTTCTGAGGGTGTCTTCCACACAGGCTCAGCTTGGGGTTGAGCCCAGGACTTGTGCTGGTTCAACACAGAATTGGAGGATTTCCTTTATCCATTCTCTCGTCGCCAGGATTATATGTACATTCTCTGGCTCCATAGGCCTGTTTTTCTGGTCAGAAATATGAAGTTCTCTCAGAATTCTAACCATCAGCACTGTCATACAATTCCTCACCACTGGGCTTACCCTCAGAGCAAAGCATCAAAAAACCAAAAGACAAAAAAAATGAAGATTTGCCCCACACTATTTACACTCAGGGGTTCTTTTCCAAGTTCTTTTCTCCAGGGAGTGGGTTTTCTCAGACTTTTCTCTCAAAGGCATTGGAACTGTACAGCAGAATGGGGCTGCCCTGCAGCGGGGCTAGTTGAGAGCAATGATTAAATTTAAAAAATATTAAGGAGTTTCCTTACACTCTCCAGCTTCTGCAGGTCCATTTTTCCTCTTCTCTTACCAGAATGCTGGGCTTCTCTGTGGGAGGGTGTGCTGCCTATATCAGGCGCGTGGTTTCCTGATTTAAACTATCCTGGGTCTAAGCAAGAAGATACAGGAAAAAAATTTACCAGGAAACTCACCTGGTATAGAGTGTTCTCTCACCTGCTTGGTGGGTTATTCCTCGAATTTTGACTTTTCACTCCAATCTGCTCTCTTTTATTTACTTTACCATGTTCTTTCCTAAGTAGTTGCTTTTTTAAAAATGTATCCAAAAAATAAATAAATAAATAAATAAAAATTTATCCAGAGTTTTCAGTTGTAACCAGTGGGAGAGATGGGCTGTAGGAGGCTTATTTTAGCTTAGCCTTCATTCTCCCTCTTTAAGATTTTTTTTTTTCCTTCCTTTTGAGGTAATTTTAGACTTACAGAAGTGGCAAAAATAGGACCGAGTTCCCGTACGTCCTTCTCCCAGCTTTCCCTTTTGTCAACGTCTTACATAACGATAGAGCCCTTATCAGAACTAAGAAATTAACTTCAGTTCATTACCATTAACTAAAATTACAACAACAGGAGTCATTTAGGTTTCACCCGTTTGCCTATTAATGTCCTTTTTCTGCCCTGGAATTCAGTGCAGGGAGGATCCCATTCGGTTGTCATTTTTCTGTCCTGGAATTCAGTGCAGGGAGGATCCCATTCGGTTGTCACGTCTCCTTAGTCCCCTCTGATCTGTGACAGTTCCTCCATCTTTCCATCTTTTTTATGGTCTTGACACATTTGAAGAGTACTAGCCAGCTCTCTTGTAGAATGTCCATCAGTGTGGGCTTGTCTGAGGTTTTCTTATGATCATATTGAGGTTATGCATTTTTGGGGGGAAAACACCAGAGAACTGATGTATGCTTTCCTCTGTGCACTGCCCTCCCCCAGGACTTTGCGATGTTGATATGTTTAACTGGTAATGTCACCCTGATCACCTGTCTAGGGTAGCATCTGTTGGATTGATACTAAAATTAATATTTTACCCTTTGTAGTTATTAAATACATTAAGGGAGAGACTTTGAAACTGTGAAAACATCCCGTTTCTGCTTAAACTTTGACCCATTACATTTAGCATCCTTCGGTGGATCATTAGGGCTCCCCTGGTGGCTCAGATGGTAAAGAATCTGCTTACCTTTCCAGTCAGTACTTTAAGAAATTATAGTCATGATGATGACGGTGATGAATTGGATCCCAGAAGAGTACTTGCCAGTCATGTGCCTGGAACCCGTTTTTCCTCTTGGAATCTCAGCTTTCTTCTTCATAAAGTGAGATGATTATGAATCTGACCTCACTGGATTGTGGAGACATTGAAATGAGATCCTGGCAGGAAAACAGCCAGCTGAGGTATCTTGGGATGGGGCTGATGTCAGAGGACTGAATTATGGGAGAGAGGGGGCTGTGAGTGCTCCTTGGGAGATGACGATATGGAGCAAGGAGGTGTTCTGCAGGCATGGGGCGGGAATGATCTTAAGAGAAATTCCTGGAATCGTCTGTGGTCAATAAGCAGTTGAGGGTACTCGTTTCTGGAGGTCAGGTAGACAGCCTGAGGAGCGTTCCCAAACTGGACCAATTTTGGGAGGAGGTGACTTCAGATGAAGGAGGCTTGAAAGATATATTGGAAGGAACTTATGCAAAGTCCAGAGGCTGGACCATAGAAGAGAGGTCGAGGTGGGTGGGCAATTACTGGAGAGGCCCTGATGCCCTAGTGGGCTTTGGGGACCAAAGCAACTCTCAGTACCCCCTTCCAGAGCTAGGTAGTGGGCTGCCAGGGGGTGGCAGGAGCTTGGGTGCCCCCTTCCCAATGCCAAGATATCCATAGGATTGTCCCCAAAACCCCACCCAGCAGGGTGAATGGAGCTCGAGCTGAGCATACTGTGCATACATATATTCATCCATGCTGTCATTTATTCAACAAGTATTTACCAAGCACCACTGTTTGCCAGGCTTTGTGCTGGGCAGTGGTCACACAACAGAGAACAAGGCAGCCCATGGAACACCCATCCGAGAGAAAGGAGATGCAATAAACAAGGAAACAAACATACAAGATTGCTTTGGTTTTATACCGTTTGGTAACAAATACTCCAAAACTTTGTGACTTAAAAACAATAGCCATTTCCTTACCTCTTACAGACTCTGTGGATCAGAAATTAAGGCAGGACTTGGCTGGGCAACTGGGCAATTCTTCTGCTCCCTGTGGCATCATCCGTGGTCACTCAGTGGGACCCAGCTGACCGACAGATTAGTCCGGAGGATCCAAGACAGCTTCACACAGACCTGAATGACTGATGGCTGAGCTCAGCTAGCAGTGTCTTCAGGAGTGCCTGCGCACGGCCTTGTCAGCTGGACAGTCTCACGGCAGGTTTGCCTGGCGGCTGCTCCCTCCAGAGCCAGCGCTCCAGGAGAACCAGACAGAAGCTGGCCTTTCATGATACAGCCGCTGAAGTCATGTAGCATTACTTCCTATAAAATGTTAGTCGAAACGGTCATAGAATCCCATCTAGATTCACAGGGAGGGAACAGAGACCCACCTTTCGATGGAAGGACTAACAGTGGCCATTTAAAAAAAAAAAATGCCACAAGGATAAGTTGTTCTCAGTGCCACAAGTCCAGAGAGCTTCAGCAACTTTCCCCAAGGACAGTTATGAATATGAATGGTGCTAAGAAAGAAACAAAAAACAGGGTGAAAGGCAGAGAATGAAAGGAGATGGTGGGAAGCCAGGACCTACTGTATAGCAGAGGGAACTATATTCAATATCCTGTGATAAACCATAATGGAAAAGAATATTAAAAACTGAATGTATAAAAAAAATGAATGCATATATGTGTGTGACTGAGTCACTTTGCTGTACAACTTATATTGGCACAACCTTGTAAATCGACTATGCTTTAAAAAAAAGAGAGAGAGAGATGGTGGAAATTCCCTGGTAGTCCGATGATTAGGATGCTGTACTTTCACTGCCAAGGGCCCGGTGGGTTCAATCTCTGGTCAGGGAACAAAGATCCTGTAAGTGGAGTGGCCAAAAAACAGAAAGAAAGGAAGGAGGTGGTATGGTCAGGGAAGAAATGTCCTCTGAGGGGACGTTTGGGCTGAGACCTGAGTAACGAGAAGGCTTTTTGCGGGGCACAGAATTGCAGGCAGCAGGACTGCACATGCAAAGGCCTCCTAGATGGGAAAGAGTAACTGGAAGGTAACCAAAGTGATAGGTCAGTGAGACGAGTGCAGGTGAGCAGCAGGATGGACGCAGACAGGAGCCAGGCCTCACTGTGCCTTACGAGCCGTGGTACAGGGTTAGGATCTTATCTTAAGAGCAACTGGAAAGCACAGGAGACTTTTAAGCAGGCAAGTAATGTGTTCTGCCTACATTTTGGAACGATGTCTCTGGCTGCCATGTGGAGAATGGGGTTGGAGTCGGGGAGACCATGCTAGAAGCAGGGAAACCAATGAAGAGGTTACTGCAATGTCCAGGTGAGAGATGATGGAAACCAGGGGGGTGGGTGGAGATGTATGGCTTGGGGGTATATTCAGGGGTTAGAACTGGCAGTACCTGGACATGGAGTCAATGTGTATGTGTGTGTGTGTGTATCTGTGGGAGAGTTTTCAAGGAGTATCCTTGTTTCTACTTTGTCCAGAATTCTAAAACCAGGCCAGAGGGGCAATTTTAAAGATAAACGAGTTTTGCTAATCATCAAAATGGGAAGGAAGTATGTTCTCCTCGCCCACGCCCCAAATTACTTCCTAAGTTGTGATCTTAGCCTGAGAGACCAAGGTTGGGGACTCTGGGCAAGTCACTTAAGGCCTCTGGGTTTTCCTTTTCTTACCTCTTACAGTGAGTGTGTTGGGTTAAGTGATAAGGAAGGGACCTCCAGGTTTGGACTCCTCTATTTAATCAGAATAGACTCCAGTCCAACCTAGCGGCATTTAAACTACATGCCCTGTGATGCAGCCGTCTCACCGCTTCACACACGGCTTCACTGGGAGACCTGCATGAGGGCACCCAGAACAGTCCTGCTGAAAACAGCAAAAACCATGAAACAACCCACAGGTCCATCAGTAGGGGACTGGGTACATGAATCACATTACAGAATACTATATGCAGCGAGAAATGAGTGACCGAAGACCACACATCAGTATGGATGGCTCTAATGAAATTTATGTTGCATGCGAAAAGCTAGAGTAGAAAAAAAACTACACACAGTATGATTGCATGTATTTATTTTTTCATATGATTCTATTTATATAAAATACAAATGATTAAATAACGCAAGGTTCTGAATAGTGATAACATCTTACAAGAAGAGTGGGGATTCTACTCAGAGGGGCACTGAAAGATTTAATATTCTACTTCTTAAGCAGGGTGGCTGGTAACTAAGTGTTTACTATTGTCTTTAAACTGTATGCATTCTTGATATGTACCTTTTTGTGTGTAAAATACATTTTACAAATTTTTTAAAGGTCAAGAATTTGCCTAAAATCTCCTCCTCTGTGGACAAGGTAATGAGGCTCGGAGGGGGCTGACATACAGCACACAAAGATGAGAGAATAGGGGAAAGAGTAGCTAAGGCCCTGATCAGAGCAGGAGCTGAGGGTGGTGATTTTTTGATTCGTCGCCTGCTGTATACACATATACAGACATACAGTCACATGCCAGATACAGAAATAACTCTTTCAAGGCACTCAGGGTTTTCCCTGGTGGCTCAAAGAGTAAAGAATCTGCCTGTAATACAGGAGAATCAGGTTGGATCCCTGGGTCGGGAAGATTCCCTGGAGAAGGAAATGGCAACCCACTCCAGTATTCTTGCCTGGAGAATCCGGTGGACAGAGGAGCCTGGTGAGCTACAGCCCATGACGTCTCAGAGTCGGACTTGGCCGAGAGAGACAAACACACTTTCAAGACACTCACAGCTCTGGGTGCAGTTCCCCGATAGTCCACTAGAGGTCGCAAAGGCATCAGCCTTCGCAGCCCTCAGGACTCAGGCCTGATTTCTCGCGGGCGCTAGAGCATTTCCAAATCTTCTCGGGAGGGGGCGCCAGTGGTCCGAGGAAGGCTGGAGATCGGCAGGGCGCCCAGGTTTGCTCTGCACAGGGTGAATTCAGCTGCACTGTAGCGCACTGATCCAGAAAGCTCTTCCCTGCCGCTCGGAGCTGGGGGGGTTGCGTGGGGGGGGGGGGGGTGGTCTCATATTGAAAAAACGAACAGCTGAGTAGATATGGTTCTGCATCCCTTCCAGCAGGCTTACCTTCAAGCTTGAATCCTATACAGGGGAGGCTAAGTGTTGTGGGGACTAGATTTTTGCAATCTAGGCACATCTTGCACATTTTACAAACATAGTGGCTCAGACCGTAAAGAGTCTACCAGCTATGCAGGAGACCTGGGTTCGATCCCTGGGTCGGGAAGATCCCTGGAGAAGGGAATGGCTACCCACTCCAGTATTTTTACCTAGAGCACTCCATAAACAGAGAAGCCTGGACAGAGAAGTCCATGGGGTTGTAAAGAGTCTGAAATGACTGAGCAACTAATACTTACACTTTTTCACACACACACACACACACACACACACACACACACTCAAAACCACCTCACTGCTAGAGCTCTTTGGCTTGACGTTTAAGCTTCAGTTTTTTCAGGGTAAATCCACCTCTGATTATGCTGATGCATATTTACTTACTGTCTGTCTTCTTCTACTAGGAATGTTTCAAGAGGGCATGGATTTTTATTTAAATTCTTAGCTTCTGCAACCCACTCCTAGCATATGTAGAAATTTTGTAACTACAGTTGACCCTTTGAACAATGCATGGGTTAGGGACAACAACCCTATGCAGTGAAAACTTGCGTAAAATTTATAGTCAGGTCATCTTATCCTGGGTTCTGTATCTGTGCTTCTGCATCAGTGGTTTCAGTCAACCCCACATCTGTGTGGTCCTATGTGTGTGTGTGCTCAGTTGGGTCCGACTCTTCGCGACCCCATGCACTGTAGCCCGCCAGGCTCCTCTGTCCATGGAATTTCTCAGGCAAGAATATTGGAGTGGGTTGCCATGCTCTCCTCCAGGGGATCTTCCTGACCCAGGGATCAAACTTTCCTCTCCTGCAGGCAGATTCTTTACCACTAGCGCCACCTGGGAAACCCAGTCCTATAGTATTTAATATTGAAAAACATCCACTTATAAGTGAACCCTAGTGCAGTTCAAACCCATGTTGTTCAAGAGCCAACTGTGTTTGCGAATGTACCAGTTGGGGCTGGTACAGTTTTCCAGGTAGGGATGACCGAGGCCTGGCCTGGGTGGGGCTTGAAGAGTGGATGGGCCAAGGATGATGTCACTGAAACCTCAGAACAGTGGCTGTGACAACCCATTTTAAAGGTAAGGATGCTGAGGTCCAGGGAGGTGGCAAGTGTCCGTAAGATGTGGCACTGGGCCTAGAATCTAAGTCTGCCTTCCCTTGCCTGCTCTTGGCCTGCAGCCACCGCCCTCCCAGTCAGCTAGCACTTGCACAAGGCTCTGATGCAACCCAGTAAGGCCCATGGCGCCTCTCTTGGGGGCATCGCTGGGAAACCAATTTTGCAAGAGTTGGGTCAGGAAGCACCAGCCAGGGTGGGTCCCGGGAAGATAAGAACGGCCCGCCCCCTTGTGTGCCTCCAGGCCTTTTGATTTCCTCTCTTCCCTTCCCTTCCCTTTCCCGGAAAGCAGAGCCTGGACCCTGGCTGGGCCATGACTCACCTCCTTTCCCTCTGGCAGCCAGGCTGGGCTCCCAGGCCTGCCTGTCATTGGAAAGCCTTGCAGCCTGTGACCTGGACAGTGGGGAGCCCTCCCTGGGTGCAGTCCCTGGGTCTCAATAAGAGTAGCTGGTATGAAGAAAGGTTTCACCCTTGAGTCTCAGTCTCAGGAGGCAATGAGGTGGGGGAAAGGGGCTCCAGGAGCACTCTGAGGTCTAGGTGACTCAGATTGGCAGGTATAAGGTTGGTGTTTGCCCACGAAACCCCCTTGACCCTTGTGGAGAGGGGCGTGTGCACCCAGAGGTCAGAGCCTCAGTCACCAGGCATCCCTCAAGCAGATGTGTCCACAGTTCGGTTGGTCTCTACCGGGTTCAAGACCGGTACCCCGCTGGGCCACCTGTCCTCTCAGAGCCAGGCCACAGGGGACCTGGCCTAGGACCTCTTACAGGACAAGAGAGCCTGGGTGAGTTCTATTTTTCTAGGCTCTTGTTAAGATTTTTTTAAATTAAGAAAAACCTAAGTTGCAAAAATTGGGATAAATATTATGCCTTGCATTTTTCCAGTTTACGCATTTAAAACAAGCATACGTAATGACCTGGTGTGATTTAAATTGGAAATAAGACGAAAAAGCTAGACTGAACCTCTTGTGGGAACAGTGCAGCCCCTCAGAAGCGAAGTTTCCAGAAAGTTTAAGTCAGAATCCCACGTGGCCTTGTGTGGGTCACTTCACCTCTCCAAGGTCTCCCTTTTCTCATCTGAAAAGTAGGACTAGCAGTGGGTTTACACACCTAACGGGCTCATGAGTCAATCCCCTTGGTAAGGGCTTTACACCAACACGTAACCTAGAGTCTACACGGAGCCAGTCCCAGTGCCAAGTTTTCCATCTGCAGCCCTTCAATGGATCCCTGAGGCTGAGGTTCTGGAGCCCATTTCCCAGATGAGAAAGTGGAGGCTAAGACAGGCAAAGCCTCCAGGGAAGGGCCTCCCTTCCCAGCCTTCTCTTTCCCAGCCTGGGAAGCCTCCAGGCTGCTTCAGAGGCTGTATTCTACCAGCCTACCTACTAAAACGTTTATCTTCCCATTACTATTGTGCTGCTGTCATTGCTATTATTAAAATGAGTATATGACAGCACTGCCCCCATACAGCTGTGAGTAGGATTAACCAAATTAATTTTAAGAGTTTAGTATAGTACCCGGCACATAATAAGCGCTCTAGAAGTGTCTGTTAAAGAAAAAAAAAAAATATCCTTTAGGTCTTGGGGCCCACAGTCTTGGAGAGGCAAGGTCCAATGTGCAAGGAACTTTGTCCCGGTTTTTCTCTGCGGCCTTCCCCCCACCCAGCTCCTGCCGCGCCCTGTCCAACACAGTTAAGGAGTTAATGATTTCCCAAGCGGCGGCCCAAAAGGAGCAGGGTCTTGTGTGCAGCACACACGCACGCACACACGTGCACACACACCCTCTAGCTCTCACAACCCCCCACCCCGCGGCGGCCCCGTCCCCCCCTCGCCCCCTCCCTGCGCGGGGCCCGAGCCTCTTATGCAAGCCGCCGGCGCCCGCCCGTTCCCAGGCCCGGCTGCAGCTGCGGGCGGAGGGGCAGGGCGGGGGCGGCTCGCTGTTTGTCTAGCGCGGCCGTGCCAAAGGCGGCGGGCCCCAGACAGCCAGGCGCCTCCGTACACCTGGGGATGCTCAGGTTAAATAGCTCCGCATTCCTCGGGCCCAGCTGATGGAAACGCTCCCAGGCCGCCGCCGAGCCGGCCTCCAGATGGGCTGGGCCTGGGCCAAAGGGGAAAAGAGGGAAACGTGGAAGCCAGAGTGTGCCTGCACGGGGGAGGAGGTGGCCCGCCTACCCCCAGCTCGGCACAGCCCCTTCCTCCCCTGGAAAAGGGCCCTGCCGCGAGGGGGTACGCGCGGGGACACGCCCACGGCCCGGTGGGTGGGCGGCTGGGAGGGGGGCGCGAGGGAGGGAGTGCACACGTGTGACTCTGAGGACACTCCAAGGACGTACAGGCGACAATTAATAATGATAATTTACAGCTATCAAACACTGCGTGCTAAGTGCTCTATTTCATTTATTCTCTACAGCAGTTCTGGGAAGTTGATGCTGTCAAACAGCAGCCTGTAGTGAGCTGGGTGGGCAGTAGGAAGGCACCCGATTTACCTCCAAATACTGTTCCCTTTGATAAAGTCTAGAATATGCTCGGGGAGGAGGTGGTACCTGGCTTAGTGCTCAATAGGCAGTCTTCATTGTTATTGTTATTCACAATCCTGCTGTTAGCTCCACAAGGATCCACAAAATCCTTTATGTAAACGGCTGAGAGTAGAGTCAGGCTCATGGTGCTAGGTACTATTTATTTTATTGACAAAATATATTAACAGTCCTTGCCCTCTCTGGGACAAGTTCTTTGCCCTTTCTGGGGCTGTTTCTCCCTGTGTAATACCTGGCAGCTGCCTGGTAGGGGTACTGACTGTTGGTGTCCCCAGGGGTCTAACAATTGCCCAGAAAGTTGGTACTTAAACTTCTGAGGAAGGGTTTGCCTATGAAAAGCTACCTACCCCTCACCGCTATCCCCAGATCAGCAGAGACCAAGGAATGCCAGCCAGTCTACAGAACACATCTAGACACCCAGTGCAGTTCTGCAGTCCCCAGACACTCACACCCAACCATCAAGCCAGATCCAGGCAGAGGTGCCACCATGCATTTCAGCAGAGCCCACAAGCCCAAACAGCTGGAGTTGGCTCACTTATCTGCAGAACACATGCGCTCACATTTGCCCTTCTGCACACATCCCCACGTGCATCTTCATCCACACCCCCAGGCCTGCACACCAACAGATGACCCAGCCCCTCAGGGTAACTACCAGTTCACTCATGTCACACAGGCCCAGACACTCATGTGCACTCCCCCATGAGTACAAACCCACACACAGGTCCAGGCAGATAGGTCCTTGCCAAGGACACCATTTTCCAGCTCAGGAGCTGTGGACTTACTCGCCCACTCCTCCTCATTGCCCACACAGGAGCCCTGGGCTGCTGGCACGGCCTGGCTAGGGTGAGGGGGCAGAGTCCAGACCCAAGAGCAGGTGGCCCAGCAGCTGTGACTGGTCTGGTCCTGCCAACTTGCTCACCCACTTGGACAAAGCTGAAGCCCCGGGGCAGCCTGCTGGGATCCAGGGTTTGGTGGCCCAGGGGGGAGGCGCCTCCTCCTGGGTAATGGGGCAACTTGGAAGTCTTGTCCCTGACAAGCTGAGGTTCTCACTACCCCCATTTAAGCCAACATGCAGGTCCAGTGACCCGGTTCTCCCAAGTAACCGGCTTGTTGATACTCTTCAACCCAGAGGGGGCCTTGACAGGTTGATCTGCATTTAACAACCTCCCCAGGTGACCCAGATGGCCCCATGACCACTTTGAGAAACCCTAAAAGTCTGAAGGATTTAATTTTATGACACTGGGGAGCGGGGAAATGGCCAGGGATGGGGCGGGGTGGGGGGGAAGAATAGATTTTAAAGACACCGGAAACACTCATTTCAGGTCGGTAAAAGCGGCCGTCCAGATGTGGCCTTCCAGTCCCCTCCCCCAGCAGCAGCTGTGAAAAGGGTCAGGGGTCACCGCCAGCCCAGGTCCCTCCCAACAATCCAAGAAGTCACTGAAGCTTTATCATCATCTAAAGTATTTGTTTAATAACAACAACCAAAAAAGAAAACACCCCACAGAACTATTGTAAAACAATATTCTCAGTCGGTGATCATTGTAATATACAATACAAAGCAATTAATTTCCTCAGAAATCTGAGAAGCACCAAACGTGACCATTTTTTAAATGTCCGCTTTTCAAAAAATAGAAACACACGAGGGGAGACTCCCCCAAGTCTCTGGTGGCTGGTGGGTGAGGAGGGAGGGTCAGCCTGCCCTGTCAGTCCCCCAGACCCGGGTTGGATCCTGCAAGCGCCCCGGTGGCCGCCGATCGGTCTTGTTCCTCCCCAGCTCCGGCGAGGCGCCTGGAAGGACCAGAAACACTTATTCCTCTCGCCCCCTGGGGGGCTGGGGTCTGCCGGCTCCCAAGGGCGGCGCTTCAGCGACACAAGATGCGATCGTCCGCTGGAACACACGCCGCCTGTGAAAAAGAGAGACAAGAGTTGTTGTTTTTTAACCATCTACTTGGGCATCCTTGAGCACCTAGGTGCTCGAAAGGACGGGGCGAATACAGGGTCAAGCAACCCCTCCCGCTCTGAGCCTCAAGTGTCCCCTTCCGTAAAAGAAAAGTGATTACTCCAACTCGGACCTCACCTCTGCCGCCAGGGCGCCGATTTCGCCGTTGAGAGTGCTGAGCGGAGCCCGGGCGGGGAGCCCCCGGCCCCCGGGGGTCCCGACGTGGGATTCCGAGTTGAGCTCCAATTCCAGATCCCAGATGTAGTCGATGACGTGCTGGAGAATCTCCACCCTGCTCACCTTGCGGTTCTGGGGCAGGGTGGGCACCAGCTCCTTGAGGCGCGAGTAGCAGCCGTTCATATCGTACAGTAGCACGTTCACCGGCTGCTCCTCCAGCAGGGCCGGCAGGCGCGTCCCGGGGCCGCCCGCGCAGCGCGAGATGGCCACGCTCTGCTCGGACAGGCAGCGCACCACCTCGCCCGCCCCGCCCGCCGCCTTGCCGGCCTTCAGCGCGCAGCTGGGGCCCGCGGCGGCCGCGGCGCTGCCACTGGCGACCTTCATGATACCGGCGTCGGGAGAAAACGAAGCGGACGGAGGAGGAAGAGGACACCGGGAGTGGGGAAAAAGTTACGAACCCAAGAAAGACGGCAGTGCAAAAGCGCTACTCGAGTACCCCTACCCGACTTTTATAAAGATGCTGCGCGCCTCCCCGCCCCTTTCTTGGGGGGCGGGCTCAGATGTTCAAAAACAGCCAATGGAAGCCATAGGGGAGAGGCCTGGAGGGCTTCTGGGTCCCGCCTCCTGCTCTCCTAGAGCACCCTCACCCGCGTGGAAAAGCGACTCGAGTCGCAAGACAAGAGAGAGTGGGAGGCGGGGGACAAGATGGCTAGTGGAGCCGAGGGCTGCCCAGAAGGCGAAACCGGTTATTACTATCACGAAAAGATTCTAAGAGTCAGTTTTCTCAGGGATATGTTCTCATTTCTCCAGTCCCATTTTACAGATGAGGGAAACTGAGGTTCCGATGGAGAAGCAGCGTGGGCTTCTGGACCCTACTGGAAGATTACCTCTGGAACTCTGATCTTCCCAATATTTGAGCTGATATTTAAAGCTGATATTAAAGCTGCCCCCCCCCCCCGGGGGGGGGGGGGGCGTTCTCCTTTCCCAATTCCCAGAGAACGCTGCTGATCACTGTTCCTGAGACCGGGCAGTCTTACGCAGGCCCCTCAGGATGGGAGCAACTAATTCTGGAAAATCTTCCTCCACGACTGGGGGCTTGGGCCCCTGGGACCTGAGCAAGAAAAAGGCACCCAGAGCGGGCTGTCTTCCCTGATTTCTGCCCTGAATTTGCAGCCCCAAATCTGCTTCATTAAGTAATTAAATTTTTTTTTCTCCCTTTTTGGCTTTTTTCCCCCCAAAGACTGCTGGGATCAGGGTCTCCCTCCCACGGCGCGGCAGCTGCGGAGCTCTCGTCGTCCCCCTCCCACCCTCCCCCAACCCCCCACTCCCAGGGCTGCTCTGTGTCAGCGTCTGAACAAGCTGCTCAGACCGTTAGACGCCAGGCCCGTGACGTCACCCATTCATAAAACCCGGACGGGCTGTCAGGCTGGCGCCGTGAGGGCGGTTGCCATGGAGACGGCAAACCGGGCCTCAGCTCTCCCTAGCTACCCCCAGCCCGGCCAGTCACCTGCAGACCTCGGGTGGAAAGCCTGGGAATGCGCTCCTCGCGGGCGCGGTCGCTGAGCAAGGGTCACCTTACCTCCCGGCCCCACACCTGGGAATCCCTCCACCAGGCCCACAGCGCGGGCCGCTTGAGAGGTTTCTTCACCGCCCCCCTCCCCACCTCTCTAGTTCCCCGCTCCCGCCTGGGGAAAGACTTCGGATTCCAACTTTGCTGCTGGGTGAATTTAGCTGAGTAACGCTCTCGGGCTCTCTCTGAGCCCTAACGTCTGCCTGGTATTTCGGGAATGATAAAGGTGATGAATTATTCCGTTCGTAAGAATAATATTCCTTTCCAGCCAGGCACTATATGAAGAGTTTGCTTTATCAACCTTACCCGATCCCGGCATCTTTATGTTGTTGTTGCTAAGTCGTGTCGGATTCTTTGTGACCCCATGAGCTGTAGCCCGCCAGGCTCCTCTGCCCATGGGGTTTCTCAGGCAAGAATACTGGAGAGGATTGCCATTTCCTTCTCCAGGGGATCTTCCCCATCCAGGGATGGAACTGGGGGTCTCCTGCATGGCAGACGGATTCTTTATGGCTGAGCCACCAGAAACACCTTTGGTTTCTTTATACAAAGAAGGAAACTGATGCTCAAAAAGCTTTCCAGGAGCCTGAGTTGTAATGGCCGCATTATGATAATAAGGGCACTTGATTGCCATGCAGTGCCTTCCTGCCAGGGTAGGCAGTCGGCCTCAAGAACCCTGAGTAGGCTAGGAGAGGAGAAACTGAGGCTTAGAATAGCCCGCCTAAGTCACACAGCGTTAGCCAGGCTAAAATTCTGTGCTCACAAAGGAGAGGATGATGTTATGGCCCCTTTTCCCCCTGCAATTAATTCACTAAGTATCAGCAAGTTTCCTTTTCCCACTGTTTTGGGGGAGGGGCTGATAAACAGGCCCCCTGCCTCCACATCTGGAAAGCAGGAAAACTGATCCCTGAGACCAGCTTCAAAGGAGAGAGATCACTAATTAATTAACTGGACTCCTCCATCCACCCCCTTAACACCCTACCACCACCACCAAACTCTCCCAACTCCCTAGGTCTTGTTTGTGTGTGTGTGCTCAGTGATTCAGTCCTAGCCAACTGTTCGTGACCCCATGGGCTGTAGCCCACCAGGCTCCTCTGTCCGTGGGGTTTTCTGGGCAAGAATACTGGACCTGGTTGCCATTTCCTACTCCAGGGCATCTTCCCGACCCAGGGATCTAACTGTGTCTCCTGCATTGGCAGGCAGATTCTTTATCACTGTGCCACCTGGAACCCCCTCTAATGATTGGCGAGAACATTTTGCTGTGCAAAAGAATTGCTAAAGAATTGGAAGGACCAACCAGAGGAAATTAAAATATTTATTCATTACCTATTGTTTATTAATTGATCCAGCAATTCCACTTGCTGGAATCAATTCCAGAGGAACCTACACACAGGGGCACAAAGGATATCTGTTCAACATGTTTCACTGAGGTGCTACTTGCAAGGGGGGAAGTTGAAACAATGCAAATGTCCATCAACATGATATAAATTATGAATGAGGCATCAAGGCAGTGACCTGGCAGTGCAGCAGGTGGGAAGCATGGCTCTGAGACATTTCTAGATCCTACTGTTGGTGGAGAAAGCAATTTTTAGACCGGGGGTCAAGGTAGGACCTCTTACTGATCCCAATTACATGTGGATCTGGAAATGAATTTAAAACAAAAGAGAAGATTATGCTATAGAAAAAAAATTCAAACACAACATTGTGTGATTTCTTTTACATGAAGAATAGAATAGGCACAGTTAATCTAGAGGAAAGAAATCCAAATGGTGCCTCTGGGAGTGGAGAGTGAGAGTTGCCAGGAATTTAGGGACTCTTTCTAGAGGAATAGAAATGGTCCCTGGTCATGCAGGTTACAGGTGTTACACAGTGTATGTGTTAGAGGTTACACAGTGTATGAGTTAGTCAAAATACTTTAAGTTATATACTTTTGTCCATTTCATTGTATTTAAACTCCACGTCAATAAAAAAAATATAAGAAAGTTAAAAAAAGAATACTAGGGTAGACACTAAATTATTAACATTACCTGAGAAGGGAAGGGAAGCAATATGAAATCAAAATTTCACTGTAATCTTCACAGAGATATTTCATCCTTTTTTGAGGAAAACAAACAAACAAACAATGTTTTTTGTTTGTTGTTTGTTTGTGGTGTAGCACTCAGTTTGTGGGATCTTAGTTCCCCAACCAGGGCTTGATCCTGGGCCCTTGGCAGTGAGAGCGCAAGTCTTGACCACTGGACCTTTAAGGAATTCCCTAAAACAGTGTTGTTGAAGTATAACTGACATATACAAACTGCAAATATTTAAAGTGTCCAGTCTGATAAGGTCTGACATATACATAAACCCATGCATCATCACCACGTTTAGGAAAATTATATGCTTCATCACCCCTAAAAGTTTTAATCTGCCGCTTGAAATCCCTCCCTCCTGCCTCTTCCACCCAGTGCCCAAGCACTCTATAGATCAGTTTGCATTTTCTAGAATTTTATATACCCAAGTACAGTATATAATGTACACAGTATATACCCTAATTTCTTAAAGCGTTTTCAGCATAGTTTCTTTTTTTTATATATATATTGTAGTGGTTTTTGTCATACATTGACATGAATCAGCCATGGATATACATGTATTCCCCATCCTGATCCCTCCTCCCACCTCCCTCTCCACCAGATCCCTCTGGGTCTTCCCAGCACACCAGGTCCGAGCACTTTTCTCATGCATCCAACCTGGGCTGGTGATCTGTTTCACTCAGCATAGTTTCTTTAACTTGGCATAATTATTTTGAGAATGTTTATTCCTTCCTATTGCTGAGTAGTAAGTAGGCTGTGGATATACCAAATGCTCCCCTGTTGATGAGCATTTGAGTTGTTTACAGTCTTTTGGGTTCGGCTGCTTCTAGTATAGTTGCGGCAGGCGGGAATCTTCGATGAATTTTTGTTGTATCAGTGCGGTTGTGGACTCTAGTTGGGCAAGGGCTCAGTCCTTGCTGCGAGCTGCTGGCCTTGTTGCTCTGAGACATGTAGGATCTTAGTTCTCCAACCAGGGATCCAACTTGTGTTCCCTGCATTGCAAGGCGGATTCTTAACCACTGGACCACCAGGGTTTACAGTTTTCGGTTTTCAGTTAGTACAAATAAAGTGGCAATGAACTCTTATATACATGTATTTCTATGAATCGATGCTTTCATTTCTTCTAGGTAGACACTTAGTAGTGAAATGACTGGGTTACATAGAAGATATTTATTTAACTTCTTAAGAAACTGCTGGGAATTCCTTGGCAGTCCAGTGATTAGGACTCCGCAGTTTTACTGCTGAGGGCATGAGTTCAGTCCCTGGTCCAGGAACTAAGATTCTGCAAGCCTTGCAGCCAAAAAAAGAAAAGAAAAGACACTGCTAAACTCTTTTCCACAGTTGTTGTATCATTTTACATTCCCATCAGTATCCCATTCCATTCATTTTCCCTCCATGTCTTCTCTAACAGTTGTATGCTTGTCCAAGAGAATGGCTAATAAAAGCTAAAAGCCATTCCAAAAGATAAGTTGTGGTGTCTCACTGTGGTATTAATTTGTATTTTCCTAATGACTAAAGATATTGAGCATCTTTTCATGTGCCTGTATGCTATCCATTATCTCCTTTTATGAAGATATTCATTTCTTTTGCTCATAAAAATAATTTTTAGCTAATTGTAGATTCACATGCAGTTGTAAGAAATAACAGAGATACCTTATATCCTTTACCCACTTTCCCTAATGGGAAACTTGCCTACCTACAGTACAATATCACAATAAGATTTCACCTGATTTCTGGTGAGATTCAGATTTTACCTGATTTACATGCACTGCAGCCATGAAATTAAAAGATGCTTGCTCCTTGGAAGAAACGTTATGACCAACCTAGATAGCATATTAAAAAGCAGAGACATTACTTTGCCAACAAAAGTCCATCTAGTCAAAGCTATGGTTTTTCCAGTAGTCATGTATGGATGTGACAGTTGGACCATAAAGAAAGTTGAGCACTGAAGAATTGATGCTTTAGAACTAGGATGTTGGAGAAGACTCTTGAGAGTCCTTTGAACTGCAAGGACAGCCAACCAGTCAGTCCTGAATATTCATTGTAAGGACTGATGCTGAAGCTGAAACTCCAATACTTTGGCCACCTCATGCGAAGAGGACTCTTTGGAAAAGACCCTGATGCTGGGAAAGATTGAAAGCCAGAGGAGAAGGGGATGACAGAGGATGAGGTGGTTGGATGGCATCACCGACTCAATGGACATGAGTTTGAGTAAGCTCCCAGAGTTGCTGATGGACAGGGAAGCCTGGTGTACTGCAGTCCATGGGGTCGCAAAGAGTCTAACATGACTGAGTGACTGGACCAAACTGAACATGCACTAATGTGTGTGTATTTAGTTCTGTGCATTTTTATTAACATGTGTAGACTTGTGTGATCACCACCAGGGTGAATACACACAGCAGTTCCATCATAAGGCTCCCTCATCCCACCCTTTCATCTTTTGTCTGTTTCTTTTAATTTGGTTGGTTTTTTTTTTTTCATATTGTAGACTTTTGAGACTTCTTCATAAATTGTGAACACAGATCATTTGTCAGATAAATGATTTATGAATGTTTTCTCCAGTGTGTGTCTAGGTTTCTTTATCCTCTTAATAATGTTTTTGGAAGAGCAGAAGTTTTACATTTGATGAAGTTCAATTTATCAATTTCTAATTTTATGAGTCATGCATTTTTTGTCATATTTTTTAAAACTCTCTGCCTACCCCAAGATCACAAAGCTCTTCTCTTTTGTTTTCCCAGAAGTTTTATGGCTTTAGGTCTATGATCCATTACACCAGGTATTTCTTATATATGGCTTCCCTGGTGGCACAGATGGTAAAGAAACTCCTGCAATGTGAGAGACCCGGGTTCGATCCCTGGGTTGGGAAGATCCCCTGGAGAAGGAAATGGCAACCCACTTCAGTATTCTTGCCTGGAGAATTCCATGGACAGAGGAGCCTGTCAGCTTACAGTCCATAGGTTTGCAAAGAGTTGGACATGACTAAGTGATTATCACTTGCACATATATGATATTTTTTCGGTTGAGGTGGGTCTTGCTTGTGGCATGTGGGCTTAGTTGCTTCATGGCATATAGGACCTTAGTTCCTTGATCAGGGATTGAACCCACGTCCCCTGCATCGGAAGGTGGATTCTAAACCACTGGACCAACAGGGAAGTCCCCTTGAATGTATTTTTAAACAGAAGTGTATTCATGTACTACTTTATGTAAGAAAAAAGCAAACTCCAAATGTTTAGTATACCTCCCTCTGACCTGACTGCTGATTAGGACGAGGTAGATTCTCAAAGATCCTTTGCAGACAAACAGAGGAGAGAAAGTCAAGAGACCATTAGGACTCCCAATAGTTAAGTGTACTTCACAGTCACGAGCGTCCACCTCCTGCCAGGTCCTGTGTTAGCTGTATCAAGACTATATTATGCAAATTGCCTGCTATGTGCATTAGCCACACAAAGAAAGGATGAGTCCTATTTTGGAGGAAATAAGGGAAGCTTCCTAAAGGAGATGACTTATCCTCTAGGCACTTTATGAAGGAAAAGCACAAAGAGATAAGGCCTGAATGAAGATGTGTAAGGGGCCTGTAAATGTCTGATCATTAGAGGAGAGACAGTTGGCTACAGAATAGTGTAAAGGGCTAGGGCTTGGGGTCCAACAGTTCAAGATTTAAATCCTTGTTATACTGTGTGACCTGGACCAAGACATTTCACCTCTCTGAGCCTTTGCTTCCTCATTGACAAAATGATAGAAGTTCCTAACTCCTTAGGCTATTTCTAGGAGTCACTGAGATTAAGCTTTGCAAAGCTCCTACTGTGGTCTTGGCACAGAGCAGATGCTCACAGTAGACAGTAATAGCATCTTTTCAAGTCTAGGCCTGGCTCTCTGGGAACCGTTTGGTTGCAATTATGCTCCCAATTTTTTTTTTTTTTTCTTTTAATGTTTTGTTCATGCTAAAGGGCATGTGGTATCTTAGTTCCCTGACCGGGGATCGAACCCATGCCTCCTGCATTGGAAGCGTGGAATCTTAACTGCTGGACCGCCAGGGAAGTCCTAGCTCCCAGCAGTTTTTAGTGAACTCTGGAAGGTGGGGTTTCAGATCCCCTGAAATGTTCCCTTCACTGTGCTCCCTTCAAACTTGCCAGTTAAAATAATGACACTCCCCTATACACACACCTAAGCCTGTGGGGGCAAAAATAATCTGGCTTCATTTCACTCCAGAAAATTTTCAGTACTTTCAGACTTTGGTTTTTATCTCTAGCATTTTTAAGGTCTGACAAGGAGTTGGAATAAAGCCTCCTTGTTTATATTTTTACCAAATGGGCATTTTTCTGTCCCTCTCCTTGGTAGTGTGAATTAGGGGAGTATTTGCCTCCCAACCCCACTACCAAGCCAGCTCAGGAAAACAGACCCAGACCACTCTTTTGGCCAGAAAGTTTGGAGGACTCATTAAATGACCCCCCAACAGTCCCACCCCAGGGTTCTGCTACTAGTCCTTCAGTTCAGTTCAGTTGCTCCGTCGTGTCTGACTCTTTGAGACTCCATGGACTGCAGCACGCCAGGCTTTCCTGTCCATCACCAATTCCTGGAGCTTGCTCAAACTCATGTCCATTGAGTCGGTGATGCCATCCAGCCATCTTATCCTCTGTCATCCCCTTCTCCTCCTGCCTTCAATCTTTCCCAGAATCAGGGTCTTTTCAAATAAGTCAGTTCTTAGCATCAAGTGGCCAAAGTATTGGAGCTTCAGCTTCAACAACAGTCCTTCCAATGAATATTCAGGACTGATTTCCTTTAAGATTGACTGATTTGATCTCCTTGCAGTCCAAGAGACTCTCAAGAGTCTTCTCCAGCACCACAGTTCAAAAGCATCAATTCTTTAGTACTAGGCTTTCTTTATGGTCTGATTCTCACATCCATACATGACTACTGGAAAAACCATAGCTTTGACTAGATGGACTTTTGTTGGCAATGTCTCTGCTTTTTAATATGCTGTCTAGGTTGATCATGGCTTTTCTTCCAAGGAGCAACTGTCTTTTAATTTCATGGCTGCAGTCACCATCTGCAGTGCTTTTGGAGGCCCCCAAAATAAAGTCTGTCATTAGTCCCTCAAAAAACCTTTACACACACCTCTGAGTTTCACAGCTGTTGTCTGGGACTGGCAGCAGCTGTGTGAATATAGTACTCCATTTCACAGATGGGAATACTGGGGCCCAGAGAGGAGAAGGGCCCAGCCCTTCACACCTTGAAATCTTGGGTCTTCTATTGATAAACTGTGCCTCAGTTTCCCCAAGTGTAAACTGGACCTAACCCTTATTTGTCTCTGTGGAGTGATTATGAGAATGAAACAAGCTATTCCAGGAGGTGATGAATGGCGAGGTCTTTTGTTATTATGTCTCTGTCACCACGGCTCCTTTTCTGCCTTTATTATCCTTCCTCTGGCTTCCAGGGCTCAAGGCAAACGGCTCCCATTTCTTAAGTGCTCACTCTGGGTCAGGCCTGGTTCCAAATTTAACCTGATAGGGAGCTCAGGAGAGCAGGGACCACAGCGGTCATCATCACTGCTGTAACCCAAAGCAGAGCGCAGTGCCTGGCACACAGGAAGCACTCAGTGAGTATTTGTTGATGAGAGAAAAACGAGTCATGATTTAGGTGGTGATACTATGTCCCCTTTACAGCTGAGGTCACTGGGGACCAGAGAAGTTGAGTGCTTTGGATTACACAGCTGGGATGTGGCACTGAACCTAAGTGGTCTGGTTCCTAAAAGAGTGGTTGTGAGGGGCTGAGGGTCTTGTGTGCCTGTGTGTCTACACTGCATGTGCGTCTACACTGCAGGATTTGTGTACATGTCCGGCACATTCCCCACTGCCCCTCCCGGGAGTCTTGGCCTTGTAGGCTCCAGGGCGGTCCTGCCTGAACCACGTGACCCGCTCTGGCCCCGGCCCGGCAGCTGTTCCCCAGATGTGCCCACAGCGCAGTCTTCCAGCCGCCAGGCCGGCGCCTCTGGGCTGGGGCTGCCGGAGCTGCGGGGGAGAGACCTTTGGCTCTGGTTGTCCCCACCCCCCCGTAATGGGAGACTACAAGCGTCCCCTGCACGCTCTACCCCCAGAACTGTGTGCTCAGCCAACACTCCTCTCTGCCCATCATGCTGAGAAGAGAATCCAAGCGCAGGCCCTGACAGCACCCCCAGCCCCACCAACCGTACCTCTTGCCCCTCCCTTGGTCTCACCAGCCCCAGGGCCTCCTTTACTACCTACTGTGGTCCTGCCTCGGGGCCTTTCCCTCTGCTTGAGGGCCCATCTAGACCTTTATAAGACTGCTCATTCAGCAAGGCTCAGGTCAGATGTCTTCTCTTCAGAGACCTTTTTAAAGCCTCCCTGGGCTATTCACTTTCTTTTCCGTTCTCTTGGTCTTCATCACTCATGGAGCTTATTACCATCTGAAATGATCATCGTTTTCTTGGTAATTGTCCATCTTCTCCACACCCTTTCCAGGCTGTGAGCTCCTTCAGTCACTGCTCTGTCCCCGGAGCTGAGTGGAGGGCCTGACTCAGAGAGGGGGAGTGACTTGCCCAAGGTCACACAGCATAGTACTTAGAATAGAGTAATATCTGTCGAATGAATGAATGGTTACCTTATGGTCCTCAGTTACTTCGTGTGCAAAATGGAGACAAAAGTTGAACTTAATCCACAAGGTTATGACACATCAGTTGGAGAGCATTCAGAAATGGGAGCCAGAACACAGTTTTGTGTCTTTCCAGGGTCCTCAAGTTTTCAACCCTCCAAACCAGCAGGAGACTGTGGATGGGGGCATGAGGGTGTGGGGACTTCAAGCTATCTGTCACTAATAGCTGTGGAAACCTCTGCGAAGTCCCCTTCCCATTCTGGACCTCAGTTTCCACATCTATAAAATGGGGCCTGTTGCCACCCCTCCATCCTAGAGGTTTTGTGCTGGACCCCTGGGTCATGTTGGAGAGTACAGGGGTCCAGGCTTGAGTCCACCTTTTGCTTTTCATCCTGTTTTCCAAAGAGGCCCCAGAACAATGAACAGGCGGCTGGAGCCTTCCAGTCTGGGCCCCTCCCTGGGTCCCCTGCAGTTGAGGAGTGAGGTGGGGACTTCCTGTGGCCTGACAAAGGACCACTGCTGCCCTGGGGTCTTAGGACCAAAGGGAGGGGCAGAGTCAGGTCCCAGGGACCTCCCAGCTTAGGTGACTCAGCACAGGCCAAGCCTGCAGAGCTGCACAGATACACTGCTACACACACACTGAATGACATACGACAAACAGCACATGTGTGCAAACTGACACCATGACGGACACATTGGCAGCAACACCTCAACACACAACCAGCAGAGCAACCTGCCAAATGCACAGCACAGTACCACATGATAAGAACAATCAGCACGCTGACCTCAGAGCACACAGCCAACACCCAAATCTGTACAACCAACACATCAGTAAATACACAGAGACCGAGGAGGCAACACACCGAAACACCCAATTGTCACACCTAACAGAACCACACCAAAGTAACACACTACAACAGCACCCTCAACAGCACAACCCAGACATACACCCTACACTGCCACACACATTCACCAAACACAACAGACACTTACACCCAGATCAACATTGCTCACATCAAGATGCTGACACACAGCTCCCACAGTGCCCACGTCCTACAGAAAACAATCAGATGCAAATCCACAAGCCGGCTCCCCCAGGCACTGATTCCCCGAAGGGCACATGCCCAACCAGCACCACCTTCACCAGTTCAGACCCCATACTGCCTCCCAGCACTCCTAAAGTCTTTTTTTTTTTTTAATTTGGCTGCACCAGGTCTCAGTTGAGGCACGTGGGATCTTTAGCTGCAGCATGCAGGATCTTTTTAGTCGTGGCATGTGAATTCTCAGTTGTGGCAGCTCGTGGGATCTAGTTCCCTGATCGAACCTGGGCCCCCTGCCTTGGGAGCATGGAGTCTTAACCACTGAACCACCAGGGAAGTCCCCCAGAGTCTTTTAAATTGTATTTATTTATTTATTTGGCTGCACCGGGTGGCTTAAGGGATCTTAATTCCCCAAACAGGGGTTGAACCTGCGTCCTTGGCAGTGAAAGCTTGGAGTCCTAAACACTGGAAAGAAAGTGTTAATCTCTCAGTTGTGTCCAACTCTTTGCAACCCCATGGACTGTAGTCGGCTAGGCTGCTCTGTCCATGGACTTCTCCAGGCAAGAATACTGGAGTGGGTTGCCATTCCCTTCTCCAGAGGATCTTTCTGACCCAGTGATCGAACCCAGGTCTCCTGCATTGCAGGCAGATTCTTTACCGTCTGAGCCACCAAGAAGTGAAGTGGATTGCCAGGGGAATTCCCCCACAGTCTTTTTAGATGTAGATACCTCCCCCAACAGCACTTGCCAGGTAGCTCAGTGGGTATAGAATCTGCCTGCAATGCAGGAGACACAGATTCAATCTCTGGATTGGGAAAATCCCTTGCAGCAAAGCATGACAACCCACTCCAGCATTCTTGCCTGGAGAATCCCATCAACAGATGAGCTTGATGGGCTACAGTCCATTGGGTTTCAAAGAGTCAGACATGACTGAAGCCACTCAGCATGCAGGCACCTCCTGCAACACACACATATACACACAGACACTTCAGTATTGTGCCTAAGCCCCGAGGACACACAAACACTCAACCATGCCCACCCAGTGCTCAGAAACTCATGCCTCAGAATGTAGAACTGGGCTCTGCCAGGGGCAGATGCATGAGAGCTGGTCTGATCCTGGCAGCCATAGAAGCTGATGCTACCTGCCAGGGATGCCCCAAGTCGGGGCACCGTCTGCAGAGCTTGCGGAGACCACCACTCCTGCTGCAAGGCCCAGCAGGCCCATGGAGGTGGAAGGAGGGAGACTGGGCAAGGGACTTCTGGTGCTGGGCTTTAGTAAGTTCCCCCTATGCCCACTGGGGCTGCACTGGAGGCCCTGAGCTCCCCTTCCCAGAAGCAGAAATCCTCACTCCTGCCTGGTGCCCAACAGAGGGCCCTCCCTTGACTCATCTGCCCCAAACACCTGGTGCCCCCTCCTACCCTGGGGCCCGGAACCGGGAAATGGCTGAGGGTGTGTCTCTCAGGGCCTGCCCAGGTGCCTCCCCACCCCAAAAGCCTGAAGCAGTTCCACCCTCTCCACTCACCCCAACCCTAAGTACCCTCCGACTGCACCCTTGCCTCAGGTCATGGGTTGGGCTATACACCTCAAATACTGTGACTCAGGTCAATCTCTCAGGTCTTTTAAAAAGTCTCATTAGTTTTTGCTGATGCAAAAGCAGAACTGTTCTGGTTAAAAAGAAGTTGACATCTCAGAAACACTTAAGGGAGAAAGGCGCCCTTATCCTAGGTGAAAAGAGGCCTGGATTCACATCTTTGTCTACTGCTTATAAGCTATGAGCCTGTATGTCACTTCATTTTTTCTGTGTCTCAGTTTCCCGATCTTTGAAACTGGGGACAGGAGGAGCTCCCCTCTCTATGAGGATTCAGTGAGTTAAGTCACACAAAGAGCTTAGAATAGTGCCTGGCAAAGTTGGCATTCAGTAGACACTAGTTATTATTATTATCACCGACTCGATGGACATGAATTTGAACAAACTCCAGGAGATAGTGGAGGACAGAGGAACTTGGTGTGCTATAGTCCACTGGGTCGCATGAAATGCCAACCACTCATTCTGTAATTGGCACACACCAACTCTAGGCACAGCACTGAAAGAACAAGGTGCAAGTTGATGCCATCAGGGAGCCAGGTGGTTGGTTCCTGGCTGCTGTGTCCACATGCTGGAGATCCAGATGCCACCAGTAAGTTAACTGCTGCCCTTCCAAGGGGGCACTTTGGAGAGGAACAAACCTTCCAGGAGCGCTCTCCAGAGCACTTGTGGGGTCCTCGCAGCCTGCTCAATGGCCCTGCAAACCTGATCCCTGCCTGGGGATCAGGCAGACACCCCCCAGTTCCCAGGGCTGTGATGGGGAAGCACAAACTGCTGTGGAAGGCGTGGCCTGGGAGATACCCCAGTCAACTAAGGGAGATCAGGAAGGACTTCTTGTAGGAAGAAGTAATATGCCTGCTGAGATGGAAAAAAAGTGAGGAAGAGCGAGGCAGAGGCTCCTGAGCCTGAACATCTGTACATCTGGGATGTACACAGGAGACAACTGCCACATCAAATTGCAAAAACTTCAAAGTCTGATAATGTAAATTGGTGAGGGTGTGGGAAAACAAAAATCCTCAACCGCCGCTGGTATGTAAACTGGTATGATCACTTGAGAGCTCAGTTTGGCAATATTGAGTAAAAGTGAACATGGGAACTCCCTATGACCCAGCAGTTCACTCCCACGGACATACTCTGAAAATCCTGCCCTCGAGATGCCAAAGGCATTGGGGCAGGAACATGGCAGCTATGCCGACAACAGAGCAGATTGAAAACTACCCACCCATTCAACAACAGGAGAACAGGGAAATGAAATAATGGTGGAGTGGTTGTCGTTCAGTTGCTAAGTCGTGTCAGACTGTTTGCAACCCCATGGACTGCAGCACACCAGGCTCCTCTGTTCTCCACAATCTCCTGGAGTTTGCTCAAATTCATTCCCATTGAGTGGAGTGGTGGACATTCATTAATAGGAATGAACTAGACCTATATGTATGCTGCTGGATGCCTGCAAAAATATGATACTGCTTAGGGGGAAATGTAGAAGGATTTTTTAAGTATAAATTTAAAAAGCCACAAACAACGTTAATAAATTTCTGTGTATTAAAAGTATAAGAGGGCTTCCCTGGTGGTCGAGGGGTTAAGAATCCACCGGCCAATGCAGGGCCACTGGTTTGATCCCTGGTTCAGGAAGATCCCACACGCCCTGGAGTAACTAAACTGTGCGCTGCAACTACTGAAGCCCCCACGCCTAAAGCCTGTGCCCCAAGACAGGAGAAGCCATGTAATGGGAAGCCCGGCAGGGCAAGGAAAGAGTAGCGCCTGCTTGTGGCAACTAGAGAAAGCCCAGGTACAGGACAGCCAGAAGACCCAGAGCAGCCAAAAATAATAAATCTTCAAAAAATATACGTGGCCTGGAAGAAACATGGCCACTTGGTGATGTTAACTGGGAAGTGGAGAGGATGGCAAGTGGTCTTGGAGAAAAGGGCAGGGGCACTGACTACAGGGGAAAGCTGGCAGCATCTGTAAAGTTTTATTCTTTAAAGAATACGGGAGGGGGAATTCCCTGGCGTAGGTCTCCACGTTTTCACTGGAGGGGACGCGGGTTCCATCCCAGGTCAGATCTTGCAAGCCGTGGAATGGAGGGGGGAAACAACCTAAAAGAAGATGTGAGGGGAACAAAGATAGCAAACAGCTGGGTTGTTAGCTCCGGGTGGTGGGAATAAGGTACTGGGAACACAAATCGCTGTATTTCTCCGTCATTTCTACACCGCACTAGGTAAAACGTTAGGCAAACAAGAAGGGAAAAAGGCATTTCCAGGCAGAAGGGCCAGTCCAGTTAAAGGTTGGGGGCTGGAGGTGGAGAGTTGCGCGGGGGACCCCAGGCGTCCACGGTTGGCGGGAGGTCAGCAAGGAGCGCTTTGCAAAGAGGCGGGGTGCCCGAGCGCCCTTCATCTCCGCAGCCCCGGCAGTGACTTCGGGGTGAGCCGGAGGGGAGAGGCGCCGCACCCAGCTTTTGTTGGGGCGCGCACCTGCCTGAAAGAGGGCGACCCGCCCCTTGGGGCCGGCTGGCGGCAGGACCCGCCGCGCGGGGCAGATGGGCCGCCCGCTTCCTGCGCTCGCCGGGTGGGAACAGACCCGGCGGGCGGGCGGGGGCGGGGGCGGGGGCGCCGAGAGCCGCGCACAGATGGGCGGGGGCCGCGGGCGGCGGCAGATGGGTGCGAGGCCGGCCTGGGCCCGGAGACAAAGGCTAAGGGCAGATGTTCGTGGCCAGATGTTCGCGGGAGAGGGGGGCTACTCTGGGAAAAACCGACTTGCCTTCCCGCCGCCCTCCCCCCAAGGCGGCTCCGGGCGGGCGGCGAGCGAGGTGAAGCTGGTGTAGCCACCGGCAGGGGCAGCTGAGAAGCGGGGAGCCCATGACAGGGTCTAAGGGGCTCTCTGGTGGAAGCATTTTACCCCTAGCTTCCCCACACCCCCACCCCAACCCCGAAAGTTCCATCTTCTTTCTGCAAAATACCAGTAAGACAGCTCAGGAATTGGGCTGAACTCCCCTCCCACCCCCCCCAACCCCCCAACCCCCCCTCCCAACCCCCCCCAACCCCCCCGCCATGTGACCTCCTTCCCCAGGCCTCCGGTACTAGGGGGCGAGGTGTCAGCACACACCCCTCTCTGCATCACCACACCTCCACCGTCATCATCATGAAGAATGGAAGTGAAAGTCGCTCAGTCGCAGGCGGATTCTTCACCAACTGAGCTATCAGGGAAGCCTAACAAAAATACCCCATGGACTATAGAGTCCATGGAATTCTCCAGGCCAGAATACTGGAATTCTTTCCCTTCATTCAGGGGATCTTCCCAACCCAGGGATCAAACCCACGTCTTCCGCATTGTGGGTGGATTCTTTACTAGCTGAGCCACAAGGGAAGCCCAAGAATACTGGAGTGGGTAGCCTATCCCTTCTCCAGCGGATCTTCCCGACCCCTGGATCCAACCGGGTCTCCTGCATTGCAGGCAGATTCTTTACCAACTGAGCTATCAGGGAAGCCCCGTCATCATCCTCTCGGCAGCAATGCTGGCTGATATTTATTAAGCACTTATCAGGGCTTGAAATCATTCAGTTCAGTTCAGTTCAGTTGCTCAGTCATGTCCGACTCTTTGCGACCCCATGGACTGCAGCACTCCAGGCTTCCCTATCCATCACCAACTCCTGGAGCTTGCTCAAACTCAGTCCATCCAGTCGGTGATGCCATCCAACCATCTCATCCTCTCTCATCCCCCTCTCTTCCCGCCTTCAATCTTTCCCAGCATCAGGATCTTTTCTAATGAGTCAGTTCTTCTCATCATGGGGCCAAAGTATTGAAGTTTGAGCTTCAGCATCACTCCTTCCAATGAATATTCAGGACTGATTTCCTTTAGGATTGACTGGTTGGATCTCCTTGCAGTCCAAGAGACTCTCAAGAGTCTTCTCCAACACCACAGTTCAAAAGCATCAATTCTTCGGTGCTCAGCTTTCTTTATAGTCCAACTCTCACATCCTTAAATGACTACTGGAAAAACCATAGCTTTGACTAGGTGGACCTTTGTTGGCAAAGTAATGTCTCTGCTTTTTAATATGCTGTCTAGTTTGGTCATAGCTTTTCTTCCAAGGAGCAAGCGTCTTTTAATTTCATAGCTTCAGTCACCATCTGCAGTGATTTTGGAGCCCCCAAAATAAAGTCTGTCACTGGTTTCATTGTTTTCCCATCTATTTGCCCTGAAGTGATGGGACTGGATGCCATGATCTTAGTTTTCTGAATGTTGAGTTTTAAGCCAACTTTTTCACTCTCCTCTTTCATTTTTTTTTTTTCTCCTCTTTCATTTTCATCAAGAGGCTCTTTAGTTCTTCTTTGCTTTCTGCAATAAGGGTGGTGTTGTCTGTGTATCTGAGGTTGTTGATATTTGTCCCGGCAATCTTGATTCCAGCTTGTGCTTCATCCAGCTTGGCATTTCGCATGAGGTAATCTGTATAAAAGTTAAATAAGCAGGGTGACAATATACAGCCTTGATGTACTCCTTTCCTGATTTGGAACCAATATGTTGTTCGATGTCCAGTTCTAACTGTTGCTTCTTGCCTGCATACAGATTTCTCAGGAGCTCATTTAATTCTCATAGCCACTCTGAGTAGAGATGCTCTAACCATCAACTCCAGTTGAGGGATGATGAACACAGAGGTCCTGAATGACTGGTGACTTGGTGACGGTCGAAGAAGAATTTAGCAAGGCTAGGGTTGAAGTCTGGGTTTCTCAAAGCCTATGGGTTCCCATGTATCATGCCTCCTTTACCTTCCTTTGTGCTGAGTGCTTTACCAACCTCATTTCTTCATTTAATCAACAATATTTGTGAAGCACCTACTGCACCTCTGGCTCTGGGCCCACACTGGGATATTAGAGTGAACAGAACAGAGGGAAGTCACTATCCTGTGGAGTTTATATTTAGGGGATAAGGGCACGCAGAGAGCAGGGTAAGTGCAGTATATATTATCTCTTCTGGTGATAAATATTATGGAGGAAAATAAGTCAAGAAAGGGCGGGGGGCAGGTTAGAGAGTGCCGGGGTTGGGCTAGGTTGCAATCTCAGGGGCTGGCAAAAGTCTTCTCTGGGAAGGTGGGTAGCTCAGTAAAGAACTGGTTCTCGCACTTCCTTCAGCTACTGGGGACAAAACATTCCAGGCAGAAGTCAAAATCAGTGCAAAGGTCCTGAGGCAGAAAGGTGCCTGGTATGTTCAAGAGGCTAATATGACTCTGGCTGAGTGAGCAAGGAGAAGGCTGCTAGAGGGTGAAGGTCATGGAGATAGGGGGGCAGAGGCATAGCTGGATCTCAGAGGCCACAGTGAGGAGTTTGGTGAGGCAAGATCCTGGGATGGTTTTGAGCAGAGGAGGATGGTGGTCTGACTTCTTGAGCAGAATCTCAAGGACTCTGATCCAGCTGCTGTAAGCTTCCTATCTCTGTAATTCAGGGTAGCCCCTGCTCATCTCCATCCTTGTGTTTCTCTGTTTGGATGACAGCAGTTGGTTTAGATCAGAGTTTCTTAATTTGAGGCTCCTAGATGGGTTTCATTGTTGGGTAAATTTACTGTATTTTTTTTTGTGGGGAAAGATCCACAGCTTTTAACACATTGCCAAAGAGGTCTGTGAGGAATATAAAGTGTTCATAGCTGTCTTGTTCATAAGAGCACCCAATTGGAAACAGTTTAAATATCCATCAAAAGGAGAATAGCTAACTGCACTGTGAAATACTATGGGTCTCTGGGAAATCATGAGACAGCACTTTCTCTTTCAGGAATGTATACTAAGGACAGATTCGATGTGTGAAATGAGGTATGTCCAGGAAGAAGAGTCAACTGGAAAAAAACCCATTTGTCCATCACTAGGGGATTGAATAAAGACCATTCTCTCCATATAACAGAATACATACATGCAGCTGTGAAAAAACGAGGAAGCTGCCTTTATCCTGAAATACTAAGGTCTGCTAGTACTTTGTTAAAGTGGAAAAACAAAACAAGTTGTAAGGTAGTATGCAAAGACTGCCACCATTTTTGTTTAAAAAGAAGGAAAAATAAAATATTCATATTTGCATGTAACTCACTAGGAAACTGCCTCTGGGGTGCAAAGGGAGATGTTTCTACTTTTTAAATTGTGTACCATGAGCATGTATTACCTATTTAAAAATGAAATAAAATTAAAATGTAAAAGGAGAGGACTTTCCTGGCAGTCCAGTGGTTAAGACTCTGTGCTTCCACTATAGTGGGCATGGGTTTAATCCCTAGTCAGGGAACTAAGATCCAACATTCTGAACAGTGTGGCCAAAAAAAAAAAAAAAAAGGGAAAGGGAAAGGTTTGGACCCAGAAAAGATTAAGGGAGAGTGCTTTGTCTCTGGGGCTTCCTCCCTGTCTGAGATTGTGTATTATGTGGTTAGGAGACATCTGTGAACAACCTGAGAAACTCAGCTGGACCTGTGACAGGACCTGAGACTCGCTCAGAGTCACGGCCACCTGGAGGTGGGACCCAGGGCTCGGAGGTGGGAAATACCCTGTCAGTGGGCTGAGGGCTCCAAGATAGGAGCATTTATAGAATTTACTTTTTTTTTTTTAACAACTGTGAAAGTGTTGATCACTCAGTCATGGCTGACCCTTTGTGACCCCATGGACTATAACTGGTAGCCCACCAGGCTCCTCTGTCCGTGGAATTCTTCAGGCAAGAATACTGGAGTGGATTGCCATTCCCTTCTCTAGGGGATCTTCCCAAGCCAGGGATCGAACTCGGGTCTCCTGCATTACAGGCAGACTCTTCACCATCTGAGTCATCAAGAAAGCTTTTATTTAACAACTTTATTGAGATATAATTCACATATCATACAATTTACCCATTTAAAGTATGTAACTGGGGGCTTCCCTTGTGGCTCAGTGGTAAAGAATCTGCCTGCCAAGGCAGGAGACAAGGATTCGATCCCTAATCTGGGAAGATCCCACATGGTGTGGAGCAGCTAAGCCCGTGTGCCACAACTATTGACCCCGTGCTTTAGAGTCTGGGAGCCACAGTTACTGAGCCCACGTGCCTCAACTACTGAAACCTGGGTGCCCTAGAGCCCATGCTCTGCAACAAGAGAAGCCATGGCAATGAGAAGCCCAAGTGAGCACCCCAACTAGATAGTAGACCCCACTCTCCACAACTAGAGGAAAGCAATGAAGAATGCAGCAATGAAGACCCATTGCAGCCTAAAATAAATAAAGTAGAATTACAGAGTGTGTAACTCAATGGTTTTTAGTATATCATAGAGTTGTGCAATGATCACCATAGTTAATTTTATAACATCTTCATTATCCCCAAAGAAATCTATTGGCAAGTCACTTCCCATTCCCCCCACTACCTCTCAGACCCTGGCAGCCACTAATCCACCTTCTGTCTCTATAGATTTGCCTGTCCTGGCTATTTCCTATCAATGGAATCATACATATCTGGTCTTTTGTGACTGGTCTCTTTTATGCAGCATAACGTTTTCAAGGTTTCCCTAGAATATACTTTTAAGTGCCCAGAGAGGGACTTTCCTGATGGTCCAGTGGTTAAGACTCCAAGCTTCCACTGCAGGAGCCATAGGTTCAATTCCAGTTTCCCTCATTTTGCTCAGTGCAGCCAAAGATAAATAAATAAAATAAAATGCCCAGTTACTCCAGCAGACTGTTAGGGGTTGTCTCTGGGGTTGGGATGTGGGATCAGGTTTCTGACTCAGGTTGAAAGTGGACCTTCCACTTTCTCTGATATGTATTTCTACATGATTTGTTTTTTCATAATAATATATTTCTTGTATTAAGGCTGGTTAAAATGATAGTTCATTGGAAGGACTGATGCTGAAGCTGAAGCTTCAATACTTTCGCCACCTGATGTGAAGAGTCAACTCATTGGATGCTGGTAAACACTGAAGGCAAAAGGAGAAGGGGTTGGCAGAGGATGAGATGGTTAGATAGCATCACTGACTTGAATGTGAGCAAACTGTGGGAGAGTGGAGGATGGGAGAGCCTGGCATACTGCAGTCCGTGAGGTCACAAAGAGTTGGACACAACTTAGGGACTGAACAACAAAAATTATATTTAGGTGGTGCAAAAGTAATTGCAGTTATGGACAACGAATTTTAAATCATTATAACTAGGCTCAAACATGTCTTTGTTAATCAAAACAGGAACATTTACAATCAACACATTTTTGCCAACTAGAAATAAGTTTGCTTATTCCTGTAGCATAAAAATCTACACTTCAGAATTCAACGAACTCTTGGAAAGCATTTTCTGCATCCTGCTGGTTGTGGAAGTGTATTTCCTGCAAAAAGTTGTCAAGAGGCTTGAAAAGTAGTAGTTGGTTGGCCGAGGTCAGGTGAATATAGTGGATGAGGCAAAACTTCATAGCCCAATTCCTTCAACTTTTGGTTGTGCGACCTTTGGTCAGGTGTTGTCGTGGAGAACTGGGCCCTTTCTGTTGACCGATACTGGCTGCAGTTTTTGGTGATTTCATTGATTTGCTGAGCATACTTCTCAGATATAATGGTTTCACCGGCATTCAGAAAGCTGCAGTGGATCAGACCAGCAGCAGCAAACAGTGACCATGACCTTTTTTTGGTGCAAGTTTGGCTTTGGGAAGTGCTTTGGAGCTTCTCTGTCCAACCACTGAGCTGATCATTGCTGGTTGTTGTATACAGTTCACTTTTCATCGCAGGTCACAATCCCAACTGAGAAATGGTTTGTTGTTGTTGCATAGAATAAGAGAAGATGACACTTCAAAATGATGATTTTTTTTTGATTTGCAGTCAGCTCATGCGGCACCCACTTACCAAGTCTTTCACTTTTCCAATTTACTTTAAATGCCGAACAACCGTAGGATGGCTGACACTAAGTTCGTTGGCAACTTTTGGTGTAGTTGTAAGACGATCAGCTTCGATGAGTGCTCTCAATTGCTTGTTGTCACCTTCTGATGGCCAGTCACTGCACTCCTCATCTTCAAGCCTCTCATCTCCTTTGCAAGACTTCTTGAATCATCATTGCACTGTGCATTCCTGGGCCAGATGTGTTGTTGGTGTTGCCAATTGTCTCTGCTGCTTTACGACCCATTTTGTACTCAAATAAGAAAATTGTTCTAATTTGCTTTTTGTCTAACATCATTTCCATAGTCTGAAATAAATAAAAACAAACAGTAATAAGTTATTAGCAAAAAGCAAAGTGAGAAATGTGTATTAAGATGATGTATAACATAACCATGTTTATTGAAAATGTATTCCAATATCAAATGGAAAATTTCAATAATGCATAAACTGCAATTTTGTTTGCACCAACCTAAATAATACATATTCATTATAGAGAAGTTGGACATACAGTTCAACTTAAGCAAAATAAAGTCATCCTTAATTCTGTCTTTCTACCTGTAAATACATAGAGACATTCCTTCTGAATGTTTAAGGAAGTGGGGATGGGATCTGGGCAGGGTACAGGAGAGGCAGTTTCTGCACCAGGGAGCAGTAACTAGGGGGTGGGAAGGAGATGCTGTGGTCCAGGGATTTCTAGGATTCTGCTTACAGAGGCAGTGATTTTGATTTTCTGTTACTTGCTCTGAATGCCCTCCTCCTCCTTGCCCCAGCCTCTATTACCTCAAGGTGGAATTATGCATTTATTTGAGGAAATAATTTATTCATGAGCATTTTGTAGTAGATGCTCAAGAGAAAGTAAAAGATAATGAAACCGACTCCATGACCCAGAATATAAAGCTGTGCGTTTTGTTTCTCAGTTATGTCACTCACGCAGGCCTCAGCTATTAATCACCTACCCTGTGCCAGGCTCTGGCCAAGTCCTGGGGAGACACAGATGAATAATATTTAGGTCTCCCACCCTTCCTAGTTTCCCTAGGGACATTCATGTGGCCTTTGCCAGGATCACTATCTAAGTCAATAATTGTGATGGTAATGATGATGGTGATGATCTAAAGTAGTGGTTAGGATTTTAGGCTCGGGGTGAGGCAAACTTGAAACATGGCTCTGTGGCTTTGGGAAGTGTGGTGCTCCTGGCACGAAGCCCATCTTCCTGGGCCTGGGTGTCCTCTTCTATAAGTGGATCTTAGCTGTGCTACCCGCGTGATTGCGATGCACTGCGACAGTAGTGCAATATGCTTCATCCCGCCTGGTCCCATGTAAAGAGGTAGTGATCACTGAGCATTTATCATTGACCCCGCTCCCAACTTGTCTGCATTTCACTTCACACCATTCCCAATGGAATCCTTCCAGTCACACCGTGACTTGAGTCCCACCACCTCCATGTTGCAGATGAGGTAACTGAGGATGCAGTCAGCTAAGGGGGTGATGAGGACTTGAGTTCTTTCACTGTCTGACTCCCAGGTCCAGGGGGCCAGTGGACTGGGGGCTGGGAGCAAGAGGCGCTTCCCCTCCACTCTCTCCCACACTTCCCTGGGAAAATCCAACAGGTGGTGGGGCCTCTGCACTGGGGACCATTGTGCAGGGGCCTGGGAGGGTTGGAGGGCCCAGTGTGTGTCTGGGAGAAGATGGATGCCTTCATTACCATGTGAATCCTGGGAAACTGCCTCCCTGGCTGGGTGGTGGGTGGGCGTGGGCTGCGGGGGGTGGGTGGGGGGAGCTGGGTGTTCTCAGGCCTGGACCACACAGTGACTGGGAAGGGAGTCCTTATGGAATCCTGAGGGACCCATTAAGAAAACAGATAATGGGATTTCCCCTCTTGTTTAATTTCTTATTTTAGGACATCTCCATCCTGTGAGGCTTAAAAGAGACACAGATTGAACACAAAATGTTGTTTTTAAGGAAGAAAAAAACCCTCCCCCCCCACCCAGTTGCAACTTTCCCACTGATTGTGCTGCATATTTGGGTCTCAACACTTAGAGTTGGAGCCTTTCACAGAGTGCGCACGGGTCAGCATCTCCACGGGGGCATTTCCCAGCGCTGGTCCCTGAACAGCTCTTTCATTCATGGAAAATATGTCCTGGGGGAATCCAGGGTGATTAGCAAATATTAATAGTTGCTGAGCAAATTGGGAGAAGCAGGTTTTAGACTTAAAAATCAAGGTGTTGTCATTTTTTTTTTAACATTTTAAATTGAAGGATAATTACAATATTGTGTTGGTGTCTGCCACGCATCAGTATGGGTCAGCCATAGGTATACATATGTTCCCCAAGGCGTTGTCAACTTGACTGGAGCAGAAAGGACTGGCCAGCGTTTGGATAGAAGGTCGGTAGGCTTCGGAGGGACCCAGGCAGAGGGGTGCACAGACCATAGCAGGAAACCTGGAGCACAGGCGGACTCACGTACACGGGCAGAGAGCACGTGGAGCAGCACAGGTTCACCAGCTTGAAACAGCAGAGCCTTTCCCCAAGCCCTTTCCCACGCAAACGCTGCCACAGTTGCATGGAATCGCGTTCTTTCTCTCTCACACACACACCAGGGCAGGCGCTGGCTCATAAGTGTTCTCACAAACACACACTCTTGAAAGTGGGCAAGATACATCCAGATGTGTGGGCACGACTTCACCACCGCCATGTAGAAGTACATCTGCAGCCCTGCTTCACGTAAGGGTTCCGTGCCCTCACGCTTACTCACACACTTATACAAACCCCAAACTCATACAGATTCCACAAGAAAACACACTCTTTCTCTTTCTCACACGTGTAGTTGCACAGAGAACCTCTAAGGCAGGAAGGGGCCCTGCACCTCCCCTGGACTCTGCACCACGGCAGCTAGCCTGCAGCCTTGAGCCCAGGTTTTTTCTACTTCCCCCTGACCACCTACCACCTTTGACACATATGTCTCTACCTCCTCTCCCCTCCCCACTCCAGGGCCCGCAGGGTGTTGCGGGAGGCAACTCAGGTCTTAGCAGCAAGACAGGTGCCTACTTTCAGGGCACAGACATGTGGAGAGGCCCTGAATTCTGCACCCAGGGGCTCAGCCTTCTCTGTGTCCCCTCTGCCATCACCCTCCCCCAACGCTTCATCCCAGGAGGGCAAGGGGCCAGGCCCTGCCACCCACCGCTTTGTAGAGGGCAGGGTGCCGTGGGGAGGAAGGGCCCATTACAGACCCCGGAGGGGCTCATCCGCCTCACAAGGATCTGCCTTCACATGCAGATGGCCTGTTTGTCTCACCTGGTCTGCCTTAAAATGACAAAGAGGTTGGAGGCTGTCTGGGTATTACAGGTATTACACCTGACCAAAATAAGAAGAGGAAGGTTGTTAACTACAGTAACACAATACGTATCAAAATAGATGGCACTGTAGATATGATCTGTGTTGAAAAATACATACTACAAAAAAGTCTGAAATTTAGCTGTTAACAGTAATCTCTGGGTGGCAGGAAAATGCTGTTTTATTTTCCCATTTTTAAACATATATATGTTAATTTTCTACAAAGCATGGATGTAACCTCTGGATAATAAAAGTTTTTAAATTAAATTGATGCTTTTGAACTGTGGCATTGGAGAAGACTCTTGAGAGTCCCTTGGACTGCAAGGAGATCCAACCAGTCCATCCTAAAGGAAATCAGTCCTGAATATTCATTGGAAGGACTGATGCTGAAGCTGAAACTCCAATACTTTGGCCACCTGATGCAAAGAACGGACTCATTAGAAAAGACCCTGATGCTGGGAAAGATTGAAGGTGGGAGAAGGGGATGACAGAGGATGAGATGGTTGGATGGCATCACCAACTTGATGGACATGAGTTTGAGTAAACTCTGGGAGTTGGTGATGGACAGAGAAGCCCGGCTTGCTGCAGTCATGGGGTCGCAGAGTTGGATACGACTGAATGACTGAACTGAACTGATCTATTTGTTTCATTTATTTTTTGTCATTCTGGATCTTCATTGCTGCACTCTGGCTTTTCTCTAGTTGTGGCGAGTGGAGGCTCTTCTCCAGTTTCGGTATGCAGGCTTCTCATTGCAATGGCTTCCTTATTGCCGAGCACAGGCTCTGGGGCGTGCGGGCTTCAGTAGTTGTGGCACATGGGCTTAGTTGCTCCACAGCATGTGGGATCTTCCTAAATTAGGTAATGTCTCCTGCATCGGCAGGTGGATTCTTTATCACAGAGCCACCAGGGAAGCCAAATAAAAGGTTTTTATAAATGAATATTGAATGACATGAAAAATGACAAGGGAGTGGTGTCCTCAGGTGTCTTTTTTTTTTTTTTTATTTGTGTTGGGTCTTAGTTGCAGAATGTGGACTCTTTAGTTGCAGGATGCAATCTCTGAGTTGCAGCATATGGGATCTAGTTCCCTGATCAGGGATTGAACCCAGGCCCCCTGCATTGGGAGCTTGGAGTCTTAGCCACTGGACTACCAGGGAAGCCCCGACTTCAGGGCTCTTGATTGCTATGTGGGGAGCTTCCTTCTCTGTGCCTTTATTTCCTCATCCCTACGATGGAGACTCAGCACATGGAGGGTGTGAACACTTGGGATGGTGCTTGGCACACAAGAAGTGCTCAATAATGGCAGCTGCTGTTCTTCTTCTTCCAGGAAGGTTTCTGTTAACATTTCCCAGAACAGATTGGACACCACCTGGCTGCCTGCAAGGATGGGTATGCACAAGTTCCCTAGGCTGGTTCATGTACAGGTTCACCTACATATAGATTTGCCCATGCTCTTACGTGTCCCTCGAGCACTGAAGTCCATACATTGCGTGAGGAGACTGCACGCCCATGGGGTATCAGGGACAAGCACTGTGCTTGCAAACAAGATCGCAGGTCCTTTGCTTCTGATCACTGGGGAGGAGGAAACGCTATTTCAGTTTTCTACCCCAGCGTGCTCATCCCTTGGCTCCTTTCAGCTCAGAGCTGCTGGGAATTTAGGCTTCTTCCCGGCATTGGCCTAGACTCAGGGCTCCTTTAGGGGTCTTAGGGCATTTGTAAGGTTGGGAATAGTATGGGCTGAACAACTTCCAAGAGGAAGTTGGTAAGAAGTGTTGGGACACGTGGGTTCATGGTCCTGCCATGCTGCTGAGGAATATCTGTATGACCGTCCACCTTCTGAACTGCTTTGAGTTCTTAAATCTTTCTTATTCATCTGCCCCCATGGCCCTTGCCCTTTTTTCACTCATAGCATTATCATTACTGTCCTGGAGCCCCACCCCTGGCCTCCAGGTCTTCCCCAATCTAATGTTTAGAAAGGACTATGTCACCCCCCTGCTCAGAATCCTTCCTTGGCTCCCACTGCCTCCAGGATAAGGCCTACGCTCCGTGGCCTGGCCTTGTGGGATCTGCTCACCTTTCCTTATGCTTCAGTCTTTCCCATTCTGCCGGCCTCTTCCCTCTCCTCAGACTGGAATCTTCTCCTTGGATTGGGATCCTCTCCTGGAAACAGCAAAGAAAGCTAAATGAGCTTCCTTTCCTCCTTCCTTTGCTAGAGAGGGGCTTCCCTGTGGCTCAGATGGTAAAGCATCTGCCTGCAATGCGGGAGACCCAGGTTCGATCCCTGGGTCGGGAAGCTCCCTTGGGAAAGGAAATGGCAACCCACTCTGGTACTCTTGCCTGCAAGACTCCATGGACTGTCACCTGAGGAGACTGGTGGGAGACAGTCCATGGAGTCGCAAAGAGTTGGACACAACTGGGTGACTTTCACTTTGCCAGATGGAGATAATAGCTGATATTTCTTCTTTTTTTTTTTTTTTTGCTGGGGATGGATTTAGTTTTACTTTCAGTTATATTTAGTTTTGAAAAACTCAAGATTTGGAAAATACAAAGCATACAGAAGATTACAAGCTACCCAGACCTTAATATCTTTCTTGCCCTCAAATTTCCTCAAATTAGTACCTCTTTTTACACATCTTAAAGACTCTTCCATAAATATCATCTATTGAAGATCTGCTGTGTGCTTTCCATGGATTATTTCACTTAAATCCTCACAGTCACCTGTGGGCAGACTGAGGCTCAGAGACCAGAGCCTCATGGTTGATAAGCAAAGATCCGAGACAATGTGTGTCCATTTATGAAGTGCTTTCTATGTGCCCTAGGATTGTCCCAGAGCTGGGACATTCAGCGAGTCATTCAACGAATACTGAGTGCCACTCTTTTAGGTCACTGGGCTAGGTTACCTCCTAGGGGAGGAGGGCAGAGGCTTAGCCTTCCCAGAGTTTATATCTCAGTGGAGATGGCCTGTCGCTGTTGCCCCCTTTTTCTAAGTAAGAAAACCAAGGAACAGACGCGAAAGAAACAGACCTGAGGTCATACAGTGGTAAGAAAAGAGCTGGGATAAGCAGACTTATTTTACTACTGGGGAAGCTGGGGCACAGAAAGGGAAACAGACTTGCCTAAGGAAACCCGGCAGGCGGCAGAGCCGGGATTCCCAGGCTCACAAGGTCTCGGCCTTCCCAGCACCTCCCCTCGGGGGGCGGGGCCACCTCGGGCCCCGCCCCGCCGCTCGCGCCTGCCTTCCTGGCAGCCCTGGCGGCTGTTTCCTGCCCGCGTAGCTGGGCGGGCGGCCGGCCGGCCCATCTGGCGGCCCCCACGGGGAGGCGCGGGGAGGCGGCCCAGACTCGCTGGAGCCAGGCGCCGGCCTGGGCCCCCGTGCCCGCCTGGAGAGCCCAGGTGTGGCCGCGGCGGGGGTGGGGGTGGTGCCTTCCTTCCCGCTCGGCCCTTCCTGACGCACCCGGGCAGGATGCTGCCTCCTTCCCAACCTCCGCCTCCCACGACCTGGCCTGGAACGGGGAGGGAACACTAGCGGTGGGAGAGCGGGCTGGGCAGGGAGCAGCAGGCCCCGCCTCTGGTCTCCACTCCTTAGGAGACCTCGGGCAAGTCTGGCCCTTTTTTGGCGTGGGTGGGACTGGTGTAGAGAGCACTCGGTTTTCCCATTTGTGCGAGAACGGCTGAACTCTGACCGGATCGCCCAGGATCCTGCCTTGCCACTCAGGGTCCGACCCCAGACAGGCTTGTGGGAGCGGGAGGCACCTCTCCTGCCTGAGGATCGTGACATGATCATTGACTTGACATTATCCATTCGTTCAGCCATTTAAAGTCTGTCTGCCTGATCACAACGTCAGCTGGGGATCACAACGTCAGCTGGGGAGCATGCGCTTGACCCGTGTTCCCTGCCGTGCCCAGCGGCTTGACCTGTGCCCAACTCATACCAGGTGCTGAAGCCCCAAAAGGGCATGTCAAGGCTTTGCCCTCTCCCCCCAAACTGGAGCCACCCCTCGAATTGGAGCCACCCTTCCAAATTGTAGCTTACTCATTTGACAGCTGAGCAAACACGACAGAGTGGGCAGCCAGCCCTGCTGTCGATGCTGGCCCTCTTCTCCATTGCCACTCCAAGACAGGGAACCTGGAATTGAGCATCCTGATTTATGTTAGCAGCACCTGCGGTGAACATCCCCCAAACCAGGCATCCTAGGTTCAAATCCCTCTGGGGCCCTTATTGTCTATTTCCATTTCCTTATCTGTAAAAATGATGACACCTCCCTCACAGGGGTGTTATAACCATTACATGAATATTTCTAAAATAGGTTATCATAATGCTAGACATGTTAAATACAGATGAAATAGTGTCCTGGAGCTCTCCGCAGGGCTGGCCTCCCTCTTCCCCTACAGTAGCCCCCTCCTACTCAACTGTAGTCAGGAGAGAGGGAGGCCACTGAGGGACACCTAACAAATCAGGGGCGAACTTGGGGGTTTTGGAGCTGTTTCCCAAGAATCCACTCCCACCCGCGGGGTAAGGCTGGCAGTAGGCCCACCCAGGGCCCTGCCCAGCCACCCACCCCCGCCTCTCCAGCGTGCAGACCCGATCCGTGCCCGGCCTGGTGCCATTTTTCCATGGGACTCTGGCTGTGGCGGTTCACATCTGGAGTCTAGACTCGGAGGCTCTGCGGGCCGGGCCTACCGCCCGGGCTGGGCCACCACTGCCCGCTGTTTGCTCAGCTGAAGCTGGTTAATTGGAATTAGAGTGGCCTCTGCGGTGCCGGCTGGCCGGGCGGGCCCTGGATGGCCGCTGCCGAGGTCTGTGGAGCATCTGGCGGGGCCGGGATGGTCATTAGGTGGCAGGCGCCCGGCGCCACTGCCACCTCAGCCTCTGCCGGGGGCCGGCGGTGACTCAATGAGGGCTTTGTAGGCTATGGACCGCAGAACCAACCGTGCTGTGTGCCTGGGCTGCCTGCCCCATCTGCCGCCCTCAGAGAGGCCTTGTTCCAGGACCACACGGCCTCCCCTCTGGAGGCGGCAGAGATCCGAGAAGCCCCTGAAACGGACCCTCTTGGCTGGGGGAAGCTTTTGAGATTTCCCTCCTTCCTTTCCAGAAAGTCCAGAGAAGTTGATAGTGACTCAGGCCCAGGGGTCTGCAGCAGAGGAGGCGCAAAGTCCTCAGGAACTCTGGAATTTGATTCAGATTGCTCAAGGTCAAATCCCTGTCTAGGGGTAGGTAAGCTGCCTCATTTCTCTCACTTGTACATGGGGCTAATATTACAGATGGAGAGTATGAGAATTAAGTAAATCCTGTATTGAGGTGCTTGGTACATGCAGCAACTCCCATTATCTGCTCCCACTTGTTCTTAAGCTCCAAACTGGAAGCACTGTCATTTTCAGCCTTTAAACCTGGAAGCTTAGGCAGAGATCTCTGGGCTGTTGAAAGTCTGAGCCTCAGGCCAGTGGCCACCCTCCCTGACCTTAGTTTCTCCACCCAGTGACCCCATACTAGGCAGGTAAATGAAGGCTGTGCCCACCCCTTGCCTGGTCCACTGGGGGTTCTCCTTCAGGCCAGGGCTGTTGTCTTTGGCAAACTGTGGAGAAACCCTGGCTCTGGGATCTCCGGTTCTTGTGCCTGGATGGCCTCCCAGAATCCCCCTCCTCAGCCTCTCCAGGGGCGCTCGGGATGGCGCCGAGAATCAGGATCCTTCTGGCTTTGCAGCAGTCGTTTTGGGAAGAACCCCAGGAACAGGCAGAAGGGGAGTGGTGGGTCCTCCGTGTCCAGGGTGACCTAGAGTCCCAGTGCTCCCCAGCTGAAGCCCTGTGAACACTGAAATCACAGAGGATGGCTTCTGCCAGTGTGGGAATAAAATCCACTCTTTCCTGGGGCCCAGGTGGCCCTGCTGCTTCCCTGGCTTCACAGATAATGGCCCTCTTGCTGAGTCAGGCTAGCCTTTTGGTACCACAGCCTCTTCTCCGCAGACCTTTCCTCCAGAAGGTGAAGCAGCCAGTACCTGTCCGACACCCTCACTGTCCCCAAGTACTGGGAGGAGCGTGGCAGGAGAACTGGATGGCTGCAGACAGGGCTCAAGGGCCCCCTCTGCTGGTCAGAGGGCATCTGGGGGTGCTAAGCTGGCACCTTGGCCACCCGCCGGGTGGGCAGCCACGATGGAGAGGCTAGAAGGTCAGGGCCTCACTGCAGGCTGCGACAGTCCACAGCCCCAGGAAGGGGCTTACATGAAAGTCTCTGGGTGGGAGGGTGAGAAGCAGGAAACCCACTCTAAGGTATTGGGTGAGAACTTTCTCGAAGCACAGTGGCCTGCCCAGGCAACGGGATGAGTTTTTAATTTGAGGCAAAGTCAGTCCACAATACAAAAGTCTAAAAATCAGACCCACTTTTCCCACCTGGCACCCAGGGGTTGGGGGGGTGGGGACAGTTGGGGGCTTCCTTTGCAGGCAGGAGACGGGGAGGAGCAGAGGAAGGCCAGAGAAGGGGGAGAGGGAACCAGGCCCTGGAGCCCCCACTGGAGGGAGCCTGCTGCCCCTGCCCCTCTCTGGGAGCTGCCTGCCCCAGCGGCAGACCCGCGCTGTGCGGGCCAGTGTGTGGCCAGCCCGCCCGGGTGTCCAGCCCTTGCAGGGTCAGGCACCAGCTCCATCACTTCTCCTTCTTCTCCAGCCCCTTCGATGTGGTCGCCTCTGTTCCCTCTCTGGTTTCTGTCACTGCTGCTGGATCCTTAGGATTTGACTCCTCATAACTGACCAGAAAAACAAGACATAACAAGGACGACACATTTAGAGGAGGGAAGGGCAGAATCTTTGTGCCCACCTCCCACCATTGCAGGAAAACCCTGGGCACACATATCCTTGGCCCAGCACGTTCCAGGACTTGGCCCGGCCCTGCCGTGCGCCCTCCTGACTGGCTGCTGGGTTCCACTTTCTCTGTGCCTGGTGGTGCCAAGGGCAGTGGCAAGTGGAGGAGAGGTTGGGCTTGTGCAGACCCATTTTAAGCTTCCTGGACCTTCCATTGGGGAAAGAGTGGGGAAAAATAGGGGCAGCCAGGATGAGGCTACAGGACGAAGGGCTGCCTCCCAGGGCACATGACAGGAGTCAAAAAGCTTAGCCCCAGGGGCGTGGGCGGGCGGGCAGGGGGCTGCTCTACTGACAAGTGGCAAGGTGCCACTCTTGCAGGCAGGCGCCCTGGCTTAGCTCTTCCTTTGGGCTCCACTTACTGAGCAAGTGAGTTCATGCCAAGGACAATGCTCACATTTCCTTACCACATCAACCCCGTGAGGCAGGCATGTGCCCACTTCTATATGAACAAAGAGAGGTTCCGAAAGGGGAAAGTGAAGGTTATACACTTGCCCCAGGTTATATATATACAGAGAGCGATAACAGTGTCCACTGCTGTGTGACCAGGGCTGCTGACTCCCAATCTCAGGTGAGTCCCACAGTACCAGTGAGGCCGCTGGGGTCCTGGGGCCCTGCTCCCCCACCCCTCGGCTGGGCGCTGTGACTGCCTGGTGGTGGTGGAGCTGCCTCTTGCTGCCTGCCCCGGCAATGCTCCCTGCCCCGTACACTGGAGCAGGGGGGTCTGCCCTACCTTGGGCCCCGGGGCAGTGGGGGGAAGTGGGCAGGTGGGCACCCGGTGGGTATTACATGGCGCTGGGATTCTGCGGGCGCCGGCGGCGAGGGCCAGCTAGCTTCTGCTGCATGGAGTCCGCCAGGCTGGCTGGGGAGCCCGAGACTGTGGGGAAGTGGGTGAGCCTCGGGGTGTGAGGCAGGATTTCCGCTGAGGACTCGTAGCTGTGTGAGAGACAGACAGAGACAGAAAAAAAGAGATGGAGAGGAAAAGACTAACGAGGACAGAGATTTCTTTTCCAGGGAGCAGAAGTGGGTCTTACTTCTATCTATCTCTGCACTTTCGAACTCTGTGGAAAGAAGTCAGTGTTACTTGGAGGATAAAAAAGAAAAGATGCACCTATACAGGGAGATACTGCAAAAGAACAAGGATGCCCTAGATGTATACATATGTGTCCCAGGTGGCGCTAGTGGTAAAGAACCTGCCTGCCAATGCAGGAGACATAAGTGACATAAGTTCCATCTCTGGGGTGGGAAGATCCCTGGAGAAGGGAATGGCAACCTACTCCAGTAGTCTTGCCTGGAGAATCCCATGGTCAGAGAAGCCTGGCGGGCTACAGTCCATGGGGTCGCAAAGACACGGCTGAGAGACTGAGCACACACGCAGATGTTCTGCTGCTGTGGAAAGATCTCTCAGACACACCCTGGTGTGAAAAATCAGGATGCAGAATGCTCCAAGAATGCCACCACCTGCATGAGAATGTGTATACACATACATGCTTTCAGGTGCAGAGATATCTCTGAATGTCCAGGGACAGAGTTGGCTTCGTGGGTGGCTGGGGTATGAGGGGGTTGGTTGTCCTGCTCATGCTATGGAATTTTGAACTATGTCAATGTGTTATCATTTAAAAAGAAGTAAATGAATAAAAAAGGGATAGTGCCACTAAAGCTAAAAGTAAAACCAAAGGTAAGATGGAGGATTAGGGAGAGAGATGGGCAGAAGAGAAGAGAGACTATTTGCTTCTTTACCTCAATATAAAAACCTCCTGGGGGGTGGGGGGCAGAAAAGTGGGGTACCCACGTGGGCAAACTTTTATAGAAACCAAGCACCAAGTGGGTGACGGCGGGCACCCAGTTCTGGCTGGGAAGGGCACCCCAAGTGGGCGCCAGGGGCTGAGACCGGCTGAGTGCGGAGGGTGAGGGTAGGGACCAAGCTCAGGGCTCAGGGCCCACTCCTGCCCCCAGACCTGCCACCTGCTTCACCCCCAGCCTTGCCTGAGTCCACAGGGCTTTGCCAGGTCAGGAGCCCTGGGCAGGAAGGCTGGGAGCCTGGGGCTCTGAGGCAGGGCAGGGAGGGCAGGGGCAGGTACGGGGGAGGGGTGAGTCACAGGCTCCCCCACAGGCAGCCAGGTGCACAGAAAGCTCTGGCAGGCACTCGAGGGACAACCTGGAGGCCAGGCAGGTGGAGCTGGTGGAAGGCCCCCGAGTGGGCAGCTTCAGCTGCAGCTGGCAGCTATTTCTGGGCCCCTGGCGGGCGGGGCTGGTGCTGCTGGGGTGGAGACACCTGTCGGAGTCACGCAGGCCTGGGGGTCAGGGTGGGGCTGATCACGGGTGTGGCAGGTGTGCGGAGGGCCACAGGGAAGGGGCATGTGTGTGACTAAGACAGAGAGAAAGCAGCTGGCTCTGGGTTACAGCCACAGCGGCAACTGGACATAGGCTGATGCTTGACTTCTCATCAAGCATTTCCATCACACTCGAGTCCCCTGTATCACTCACATGTGGACACTGAGGCTGGGGGCAGGGAAAGACCTGCCTGAAGTCATATGGCAGCAGGGTCGGGATGGGAACCCAGGGCTCCCGACAGCGGGGCAGCCTGGGGTGGGGAGGCTACACCAGCCAGTCCCTTTCCGTGACTCAGCTGGCATCTGGTGTGGGGGCTGCCTCGAAAGCCCCAAGGCCGTTCCCACCCCTGGCTTCTGGCCCACAGAAGGGTTCTGCTGGTGCCCATGGGCCTGGCACCCATGTGCTGATGCAAAGGGCAAGGCTGGTGGAGTGAACAGTGGTCCCCCAGAGGCATGTACCCACAGGCTCCGCCAGCAGCCTGCAGTGTTAGGCAGACCTCTGCTCCCCGCCCCCTCTTACCTGAACATTTCAGTCACTTCTCCCTTGGCCAGTGCCACCAGGACAGGAAAGCCGATACACGCAGGGACCAGGTACAGGAGGGCAGGCTGTGAGAGAACAAAGGCTGGTGAGGCAATGATGGGCAGGGCACCCGCTCAGGGCCGGGCCCATCACCCCAACTCTGCTGGGTGTGACTCAGGGACAGGTTCACGAAGCAAGTCAGTGCCTGGGCCTACACTGGGGCTCCTGACTTCCCTGGGAGAAGAAGCAAGAAGCCCAAAGAAACTCAATTACGCAGGGCTTTCAGGGCACCCTGGAGTCTGGCTGGCAGCATCCCAACTGCCCAGGACACCAGGTTCCTGGTGAGCTGGTCCTACTCCCAGAGACCCTGACTGCCTAGGTCTGGGGCTGGACGTCTGCACTTTTAACAATGCTCCAGGAGATGCTGTTATAATGACAATGATGATGACATAGCTGCTATGGATGGAGCACCTGCTGTGGCCTGGGATCAAGGTCACCCAGCTGGTCAGGGCCCAGAGCCTGTGAGGAGACTCCTGGTGAAGCTGGGTTTGAGGACAGGACAATTACACCAGCCGGCCCTGTTCCCGGAGCACCTACTGTTTGCATTGAACACAGGCTCTGGAGAGTACTTCAGTCCATCTCCATACCCCCTTGACCCTCCTCCTTGTGTGGAAGCAGAAGGCTCACGCTTTGGGAGTGGGGAGGGGGCAGCTCAGGCCTTGGAGAGCCTAAGTGGTAAACTGGGGGTTGAACTCGGGTACCCCAAAGCCATTTTTCTGCTCACGGTGTCTGAAAGCTGGTCCTCACGCTACTGCTCGGCCCTCCATGGCCCCTACTGTTCCCAGTGGCCTGACGTCCTCAGGAGATGTGACCCCTGCTTCTTTCTCCAACCTCACCCGCCCTGCCCTGCTCTGGCCACGTTGGTCTTGTTTCGGTCCTCTTCGTCACCTGCAGCCACAGGATCTCGGCACGTGCCGTTTCTAGGATGCTCCTCCCATCTGTGCCTACTTTCCTTCTCCTTCAGACTTCAGCTCAGTAGTCACTTCTGTGGGGAAGCCTTTGCTTGCATTGAGTCAGGCCTCTTGCTGCACACTCTCAGGCCCCCTGCAATTCTTCACGGCATTCTCCAGCAACTTGGAATGAAACATCCCTGGGCCATTACAGGCTAGAGATTCCCTCCTGTTAGGCTGTTAACTCCACGAGGGCAGGCTCCACAGCTGTTTTCTTCACTGCTGCATTCCTAGTACTCAGAAGAGGGCCTGGTAAATACTAAGCCAATGGCTCCCTCACAAAATTTAGAGGGTGTCCTGGAGATGACTCAGGTGAGGGTGAAGGAGACATCGTTCCTAAAGCCAAGCCTTGTTCCTAAATCCAGGCCAACCCGTGCCTAGAGGACAGGGCTCCACAGTCCCCGGAGGCTGACCATCAGGCCATTTTCGGACTCATGCCATGGATGGGCTGTGAACTACCCACTTCAAACAGATTATCCTTGAACCTAATTACACCCTGAGCATTTCGATCTGAGTTTTATAGATGATGCTACTGAGGTTCAGACAGAGGAAAATGATCTGCCTGCAGTCACACAGGGTGTGTAAGTGGCTGAGTTGGGATTTAAACTCGGGCAGATGAGCTTCTTCCCCTGCATCAAGTCTTTGCTATGAGATCGGCTTTGGGCCAGGAATGACAGAAATCACGACAAAAGCCTGCATCAAGACTCAAGAGGGGCAGCCAAAACAGTACTCAGGGAAAAGTTTATAACTCTGAGTGCATTTATGAGAAAGACTAGAAATAAACAATGTAAGTTTTCAAATCAGGAAGCCCAAAGGAGGAGGAAAAGAATGGAGGCAAAGCAAAAATTAATGAAATAAAACAAATACAAACTTACTAAAATTTAATTTCTGAAAAGTAGAACACTTAAGAGATGACGAAATTGAGGATCAGAGGAGGAAAAAGGATCTGCCCTAAATCACACAGTTGGTCAGGATACAGACACGGATTCCTCTGTCACTAAGTCCGGTGTCTTTTCTTCATCAAGGCCAGGCTGGGCAAAATAGAGGGCTTCCTGGGAGGAAGGTGGGTAGATATTTGGCCCCACCAAGGTCTACCTCACTTAAGAGCCAACGGCAATTGAGGTGCTCCTTTGGGAAGAAGTGTTTGCTTAGAATCAGAGGGATACAAACCTATTCTTTTCTTTCCTCTCAGGCACCAGGGACCCTCTCCAAAGAAAATCAGTGTTAAGGAGAGGATGGGATGTACAGCTTGGGGCAGTGAGCTGGGGATCAGGACTCCTGGGTCTCCATCGGGCCTCAGCTTTACCCTGTGACCACAGATAGGCCATTTTCCTATCTGGGCTCCTATCCACCTGTACAGTGAGGGCACCTGATCATATTAATGACCTTTCTTGGAGGTTGCTAGTCCTGGCTTGGAGTACATTTTTGATAGAGGTTAAAAAACATATAGGCAGAGGTGACCCCCTTGATAGGGAATTGCTGGCAGAGGGACTGCTTACGTCTTGGTGAGGGAGGAGGAGCTCAAAGAACAGGTTCCCCTTGTGTCCAGATCCCACCTCAAAGAAGATTTCCAGGGAGATACCCATGTGGATGATCAGGGAGAAGAGCCGGGCTGCTCCTAGGCAGTAGGGTCGGCTTGTGGTCAGGAGTCTAGGGCTCCAGCCAGGGCCCAGCCTGACTTGCTGTCACGCAGGGACGGCTCCTTTTCTCTCATGTCGGGGATCACCTCTCCCACCTCTGCCGCCAGCCTGTGTGAGAGCTCCCAGCGGCGCCTTCTCTGAGTCTAAGGCAGAAGGCAAGCCTGCCACCTGGCGGCCACCTAGGGGATAGCTCTGGGCTTGGAATCTGCTGGGGCTGACAGCTGGAGAAGCCACCTCCCAACAGGCAGCCCAAGTACTCTGCGCCTTCCTTGCCAAGTGCATGTCCCTCTCAGCTTGCACAGCTCCTGAGGTCATCTGGAGCAGATGTGAATGAAAGGGGCTTCCTCACTGGTTCTTGGTTTCTCTACTGATGGGTACCGTGAACTCTCCGTATAGTATTACTATCAATTTCACAGTGTCTCTAAGGACTCAATGAGTTAATGAGTGAAAGGGTTTAGCGCAGTGTCTGGCAAACTAACAGACTAACTGGGTCAGCAGCTTTTGTGATTAATTCAAAGGTGGCTTCTTTGTGGCCGGTGCCCAGGGAAGGGAGAAAGGGAGGAGGAAGGGGGGAGGATGGAGGGAGCTCAGCAATACCAATTGGGTCAGACGTGGCGCTGAGCACTTCACTTACTCATTTCACCCTCAAACAACCCCAAGGTGGCTACAATTATTTATCCTCATTTTCTGTTTTCATGAATCAATGAGGAATCCTAAGTGTAACTTCAGACAGTAGAGCCTGGATTCCCACCAGGGCTCTCTTAAGACTCCACTCCGCACAGCCTTTCCCATGACTGGGGGTTCATAACCTGGGCTTGGTCTTCATATGACACAGGCTTGAACCCTGGCTCCATCACACTTTCCATGGAGTACCTGAACTGCAGCTCCTCATCTGTTCACAGAACCCTCACGAAGCACCAAGCAGAGCCTGGCACAAAGGAAGTGCTCCGATTTCTAGCAGAGAGCAACCCTGTCTGCCGGCTTTCCCCTCCCCGACTCCTCCTCTCCAGGCCACACTGACAGCTCCCAGCCTGGTCCAGCTGGCAGTTCAGCACCCATCTAGGAGAAGGCAGAGCCTGGCTGGCTTGGGGAGTGATGGGAGGGAGATCCTAACATCCTATCGCTTGTCTGGGGAGCAGGCAATGGGCTGAGACCGCAACAAACACCCACCCGATTCCGTTCTGTCTGCCACCACTACTGAGGCTGAGAAGCCACAGCTGGGGCCACGCAACACTGATGTGGCCCAGGAGATGTGGGCAAAAATCTGCTGAGAGGGCTCTGAGAATGGTTTTGCCTTCCTTGATGGTCACAGGCTCGGCTGGCATCCTTCGCCCTCCCCCTTCTCACCACTAGCATGCATGTGCTACCTGAAGCCGGGCTGTCATCTTGCGATAACTATGGGTGAAAGTTCAAGAGAATGATGGACACGCCTGCTCTGCACCACTGGATCACCTGCACATGTGACATGGGAGTCCCGGTCACCTGCAGTGAAAGCACTCCCTGTACACAGAGGGTTCGTGCTCACCTGGGCGTGCTTGAAGATGTGCATGATGAAGATGGTAAGGCCCAGGCCGAAGATGTAGGCCGCAAAGCTGGTGTAGAAGTAGGTGTGGGTGTTCTTCTTCAAGCTTCAGCAACGGCATGCGGAGAAAGAGGAGGAAGGTGAGACACAAGCACAGCAGAGCCACATGCCCTCTTAGGAGAGGATCTGGGGAGACCCTGGAAGCTGTGTGCGGCTGAGGTTATGGGCTGGGGGGTGTGGAGATGGGTGTGCACTCTGCCCCAGCTAAGCGTCTTTGGACCAGCCACTTTCCTTCCCTCAGCCTCAGTTTAATCATCGGCAAAATGGGAATGCCAAGCGCCATCTCCCCAGTGGTTGCTGAATATCAAATGTTATAACTGAGAACAGTGGCTATGAAGCTCAGGTCAGCATAAAAATCACCCGACGGCATGTTAAAAAATATAGAACTGTGTGGGAGTTCCCTGGCGGCCTAGTGGTTAGGATTCCAGGCTTTCAACGCCATGGCCTGGGTTCAACCCCTGGTCAGGGAACTGAGATCCCACAAACTGAGCAGTGTGGTCAAAAAAACAAAAACAAAAACCCCGAAAAACCGAACAGAGTGCTAGGCCTAGTTCCCAGGGAGTCTGATCTAACAGGTATGGGGATCTGCATTTTGGTATTTGTGTGTGTGTGTGTTTTATATAACTTTATTTTTGGCTTTTTAAAAATATGTAGTTGATTTATAATATCATGTTAGTTTCAGGTGTATAACACTGTGATTCAGATATACATATATTCTTCAGATTCTCTTCCCTTATAGGTGATTACCAAGTATTAAGTACAGTTTCTTGTGCTAAAGAGTAGGTCCTTGCTGGTTTGGGGCTCATGTTTTGAGGAACACAGATCAGAAACTGTAAAGCTAAGTTCTTACTTTTAAGTGCAGTGGAACTAATAGTTCAGTAACCCATCAGGGATACTAAGAAGCTGCTGATTACAAGGATAAAATGCCAGTGGCTTCCTGGGTAATTCACTGAAGATCAGCTTCAGAAGAGCTGACCCACAAGCATCCTGGCATTGCCATCACTTGATGCCTGCTCACAATGCCAGCTCAGGACCTTTGTGTGTGTCCAGCAACATCTGTGGAATGAAAGAGGACTGACTCCCTCCCCTTTGCCCTGGCGGCTTCTGAGCTGGGAGCCGCAGTCCACTGAGAACAGTCCTGCTGTGCAGCCCAGAGTGCAAGAGGGAACGGTGCACAGATTCTGGAACAAGCTCCCAAGGACCTGCAGGACAAGGATTCTTCCTCGGAGGGTGCTGCCAGCTGAACCTGGTTCTCTAGCAAATGGCCTGGAGGCTCCTACAGGTTTCTCTTTGTATGACCTCTGAAAACCGAGCAGTAGAGCAGCCAGCACAGATGTGTTTCTACTTAGAGACAAGCGAGGTCTCTTCCAAAGGCTCCACAGTGGCCCTACCCAAACAACGCAGAGCGACGTGAGCAGGGGAAAAGTTCAGTTCTGCCTGCAGCCTGGATTTCCATGATGCTGGCAATGGGTTTCTCACTACCAGTTTCAACATTATTACTTTTTTTGCAACTACTGGACATAAGGAGATTAAGAAATAGTCCATAAACCAGCTCAAAATTAAGCATATACCTGCAGAAAGCCCTCCCCTAGGAAGACTGAGCGCCACCTACTGGTGGCAGGCCCAGCTTTGCCCAGGTGCATTCACCCACCTGAAAAGGTGTGACCTTTTCTGAGTTTCAAGTGGTGGCTCAGCTTGGCCCCCTTCCCTCTCCCTTCTGCTCACTTTCTACAAGGGACTGAAGAATGTTTGAGGAAGGAGAGGATGGGGAGCAGCGAGAGAAGCTGGGATATGGTGACTTGACCCGTGGCTGATAAAAGTTGGTGGCAATGAGGACTGCACCTGCTGCTGGATGTCCTGGGAGCCACCGAGGCCAGCCTGTCTCAGCACTCTCTCCACACTGTCCCCGTCAGCCCCAGGCAGGAGCGACCACTAACTTCAGGATGAGAAACCTTGCCTGGGAAGGTCAGTTTCCTTGCCAAGACCACTCAGAAAAAGCACTCTGGGTGCCACTAGCACCTTCTGGGATTCCATCTCAGCCTATGAGTCACACCTTCCCCACCCTCTCCAGGCTCTGGGCACTTAGAACCTCAGAATGTACAACGCAGATAAAATCAGAATTGTTCTGGCTGCTGTTGGGTGGAGGGTCTGGGACCTGAGTTACCCTCTTTGGGCTCCTCCAAACTGAGGAACCCCAGAAAACCTCCTGCCTGTGAGGGGAGGGCCTCACTTGTGAAACCTGAGGACTAGGGTTCCTAAGTGGCTTACCTAATGTCGAACCGCAGCAGCAAGGCAATGAAGATTCCTGCGGGGAGAAAACCAGGGTTAGATGGAGGTAGGGAAGAAGCATACAACTGACAACTGGGTCCACAGCCACAGAGCAATCATTAGGGGACAAGGTGTGGCTGAGACTGCCAACTGCTGGCAGAAATCGTTTCTCTACCTTCAGTCCACCTGGAACGATGGGGGACACTCACTGGAAGAGGGACTAAGTGGCTGAACTGTCCCAGGTAGACCGCTTTGGCCTGGGACCACACTGACTAGCACCTCACAGCACCATTTGCTGTACCACCCTGGGCCCAACCTAACACTTACAGGATGCCTAAACACTAGGTGCTGTAGGCAATACAGTGGGAAGCAAAACCTGGGGGCAGGGCATGCTGATCAAATATTAACAAAGACCAGTGTGAGACTGTAACTGTGAAAGGGTGCTCCGGTGTCATGGGAAGGTCTATCATGGGATGAGACCCAGGCTGGGGGTGGTGGGTGGGGAGGAAAGAGGGCTTTTTTGAGGAAGTGACACTTGCCAGGGAGAGGGAAGAGCATGTGCAAAGGTCTTGAGGAAACAGGGCTCAGGAGGCGTGGCAGGGCAGGCTGCAGCCCAGAGCAGGAGATGCTGGGGGCTGGATCTGCCATGCAGGGCCCCGTGGGGGTGAGAGGAGTTGGGTCTTTATTCTAGGAGTAAGGGGACACTCCTGGAAGTGTTCTAAGTGGGAGAATAACATAAAATATTTTGAAAAAGACCCCTGTGGCAGTCGTTTGGTTGGTGGGAGAGCGCAGAAGCAGACACCAGGAGGCTCTGCAGGAGGTCAGGTGGGGACGGTGAACTCTGTCCACCCACTGCACTCCTATTTGCACTCTGAAATCTGGCCCATTCACCCCCAGAAACCTGAGTCCCTGAGACACAGCCACCCAGTCCAGCCTCTGTATGTTGCACACACACGGCCATCCCTGTTCTGTCCTTGACTTGTCTTTGGACTTGGACACAGCAGGGCTGAACCTCATTTGGTTGAGAGCAAGCTCTTAGGAACCAAACATTCTGTGCTGATTAGAAGCACTGACTGGCAACATGTGATTCCTTTCAAAGAAGAAAATGATTCAGTCCCCAGCGAAGACTCTACAGTTGGGAGCTGGTGGGTGGTGAGAACAGACAAATGCTGCCTTTCTGGAAACAAAACTAGCAATTCAGTGGCCCCTGGCAGCTGAATTCTGCAACTACTCTTTAACTAATCTGCAGGCCAGAGCTCCCAAGAGCTTCTACTCATAATACTGCACTTGACCTTAAAATAACACCCCACAACCTATTCTTCCTTCAAGATTATCCCTGAGGCTCTGTGAGGATGCAATAACTCAGACCAACTGTGACTGCTGGAAGACTTCCGATACATACAGGGATTTGTGGATACGCAGAGATGTCCTGTGCAGGCCTGGAGCCCAGAAGCACTCAACAAGGACACTTGGGGAAGTCTGCGGGTGTCTGGGACAGACCCTGCTCTGCAGGGCGAACCAAATCCATTTCTTCATCCCTGATGGAGCTTCGTCCCTGCCTCCCAGCACCATGCGCTATGGGAACACCTGGATTCAAGACCACGACCCTAGGCAAGTCTCTCTTAACCTGCTTCCTCACCAGCAAAATGGAAACACTCTCTACCTCATCAGGCTGCTAAAGGTAGCAAAGATAATACATAAAAAAACACTGAGCATACTGCTTGGCAAACAACAGGTGCTTGACAAATGATGGCTCCAGGATTATGATCTTACTCTTGTTGTTACTATCATAAAAGCAGTTTTGACAATATCACCTTTCTTTGCAGTCAGATAGACCTGGTCTGAGTCCTGGCCCTCTTGCTGGCTAGTGTGTGAATTGACGTTAAGTCCCTTCACTGCTGAGCCTCAGTTCGCTCACTGGTATGAGAGACAAAGCCTCTGCTTCACCACCATACGTATCACAAAAGGAAAGTGTCACACAGAAGTGCCTGTTCACTCTCGCTCTCTAGCAGGATGGCTATTACTTCCTACACTGGAAAACAAACTGGCTTTTAATTTGTTCCAAGCTTTCTTCTTTTAAGCAAACACCAGGGGTGCTTCTAACCCTGACTCCGAGCCTCTGTGACTAGGGAATTAGAATGCCCTTTGGGTGTGCAGCATCCCTGTCACCGGGCCTAGGTCTTGCAGGCACACAGTGTCCACGTCTCAGCCATTTCAGCTGCCCTGAGAGAGGCAGCTCAGCTTTGCCCAGAGTTTCTTGACCGGCAGTTTGGGCTGCAGGCCCCCAGGATGTGTGCCCATGCTCGGGCCCATACACAGGGGTACCTGTGCCCATGTCCACAGCTGTGCTGACTAGCACCCACACATATAATGGACTCAGAGGCCAGGTCATGTGGTCAAGCAGGTGCAGGCCACTGGTCCCTCTGCTAAAACTGCAGACACAGGAGCACAGCTGTGTGCCCCGTGTCCACACACAGTGCATGCTTTCCCTGGTGTCCTCCCAGCACCGGGGAGAGGGGGGCCAAGGAGACTGTGGCAGTTCTAGCACACCTGTGTCACCTGTAAACACTGGGAATGGTGTGTGTACGTGCAAGTGTGAGGGGGTCAGATTCCTTTAAGACTGTCATCGAATGTGCTTATATTTCAGTCTGTCATATACATTTACTTCTGGAGCTCTCGAGTAATGTCTGTTCACCCAACCAGAAGCTCCATGAGGGCAGTCTTGCTCACCACCATCCCTCCGAGGTTCAGCCCACACCGGGCTGAGGTGGACCCCCTTCATCAAACCCCGGGCAGGTGGTGACGGGCGAATCGCACAGCCTAACCCTTCCTCCTTCCCTCTCCTGGTGAGTGAGGCTGTGTCTCACAGGACAACTGCTTCTCCATGGAATCCCCCTCCACTTTGGCCCCCGCCCTGGCCCCATCACCTGGAATGACGATGTCTCCAAGTCCCAGCATGGCAAAGTTGTCCGCTTCCAGGCCCTTCTCCAGCAGGTCCTGGGGAAACACCACTGGAGGGGGAGGCAGGGATGTGAGGAGTTGGTGAGAGCCCAGCTCATGCACTCCTAGCCTCCGCCTCTGGTGTATGGAACTCACACACTTGCATTGCTGGGTGGGAAGATGGGAATGGGGAGTCAAGAGAATGCTGATGGGCTGAAGGGCGGTGTGTCCATCTGAAATCACAGCTGGTTATAGTAGTAAGAATCTAGAATCATCTAGGCTAAAGGTTTAATGCCGTTACTGAGCTATAACTTACATGTCATACAATTTCAATGCCTTTTAATAGCCAGGACTCTTTGGTTAAATGGGGCTGACCCCAAAGCCTAGCATATAAAAGATGAAAGGGCCCACATGGTGCTGGCATCTAATAGGCTTTCCGTCTCGCCACAGTTGTGGACAGACCCTCGTTTTGAAGAAGGAAGAGCTTGGGCCACATGCTTTGTGCATCTGTTGATGAGGAGGAGGCTACATACCTACAAATCCCTTGCTTACAGCCCCTTACTCAGAAATCCTGCTGGCCAACTTGTTTGGATAAATACAGATTGAGGAAAATGCCTCCCTGTATGTCCAGTTATGGCAAGGGGCAGCTGTAACTGGATTTCATCCAGATAGCCTTGGAGCAAAAGTTCACCAGTTATGGTGTGGGCTTCAGGGTCAGACTGTATGGGTCTGAATCCTGGCTCTGCTGTGTGACTTTGCACAGTTTACTTAACTACTCTGGGCCTTAACTGTCTCACCTGTAAAATGGGTATAATAACCAAACTGACCCCATAGACTTGTGGTGAAGATTAGGTTATTTGAACACACTATTAACTTTAACTGTTACGTCTTTACTAACCCAGTCCTGCTTCTGTGTGAGGCTGTCCTCCCAGGTGATGAATCAAGTGTGGCACAAGGCTAAAACAGTTAGGACAATCTGGTCACCGAATTCCTGACTTCCCTTCAGCTAGGGGTGGTCATGTGACCCAGCTCTGGCCAATGGCATATAAACAGAGGTAAGACGGGTGGGCTCGGGGCCAAGATGGTGCTTTCCCAATGAATCATACAGAGGTCCTAACCTGTCCACTTTTTCCTGCCTTGAATACAGTCACAGTGATTTACAGCTCTCCTTGTCTGATCCTCCTAAACCTGCCATCATTCAATCCTGAGTGGCAGATCTAGAAACCAGGGCCCACAGAGGTGAGGCCTCCCCACTCAGGCCACACAGCCAGCACATATCAGATCTGGGATCCAAATCCAGGCTTTCTGACTTCACTAACTGTCCACTTAACACTCTGCTGGACTACTCTTGGCAGTAGAGGGCAACAAGCTTTCTCCCCAAGACAAAAACCCCAATTCCAAACACCAGAAACCAGAGGGGACTGTCATTTCCCTGTTCAGAGTCTTCCAACGGCTCATCCACTGCCCACTGGGCAGCAGCTGGGCTCCCTGACATGCCATCTTCGGCTTCCTCAAATCTGGCCTCTTTTCTGCTGCTCCCCTGAAGTCACCATACTCCCTCTCCGATTCTCTGCTCCCTCCATGCATTCTTCTGCTTGCAGCCCTGGCCTGAAGCTGTTCTCTCTTTCAAATGCCCCTACTGCTCCTTCATGCTTGTGAAACACATATTCATTCTTTGGAACCCAGGAAAGCTTTCCTGACCCGTTGGCTGGGTTCATCCATCACAGCGTGTGAGGCATAGTTGCTCTTCGGGCTTGGCCAGCATCTGTTCTCTTGCTCTGCACGACTGCCCTCCCCTCACACCCGTGGTTCTGGAAGGCTGCCAACTCAAAACACTGCCCCCAAGCACTGGAGAAGGCGGTGACCCTGTCCTCTGTACCACTCCCAGTGGCAGAGCCTAGTTCCTGGGCCTGGAGAGGCCCCATGGGTTCATCCAAGCCATAGCTGGGAGGAACTTTCCTCTGGAGTCACTGAGCTGCAACCCTGCACAGCATCTAGGAGCAGCCGTGTGACCAGGAGCCTCTCTCCGGCTCACGGAGGGGACCCATGTGCAGCTGTGGAGTCAGACCATGAGGAGTGCAACTGTTGCTTGGCTCTCAGGACAGGCTCCACCCTGACTGCCCAACAGGATCCCCCTTCCTCCTTCCATCATGCCCGATGGATTCCGTCCTCCTCTTTGGGTCTCACGACGCCAGGGAGTGATTCTTGATCAGTCTAAGGCTTAAACTCCAAGTTCATTATACTTTTCTCAACCCCCCCTGATGAGGAACAATGAACTTGGGCCTGTGACCCAATTCTGGCCTGTGAAATATGAGAGAGGCTGCAGGGAGATTCAGGGAAAACATCCCTCTCTGATGAAAGGGAGACATAAGGTTCCCCTTTTCTGTCCCTGAACTTGCTGAGAATGGTGGGGTGGAGGGCTGAGGTGACCCTGGCTCTTGGCGATGCCAATGATGGTCATAAACCCAACTCTAGATGCTCCGCCACCGGGCTTGTTGCGTGTGAAATGACATTTCCACATTATAGATGTCTGTAGGTGAGGTTTTTAATATTTATAACAATGGATACACTGAAGAACACAACCAGGGAAGTGTGAGAGGAGTGGGGCAGACAACACCTGCTGGTTATGTGTTACAGGGAGCCAGGGAGGGGGCTCCAGGTCTTGGTGTGGGGGTGTCCTCCTCTGGAGGCCCCTGCCTGTCCTGCCACAGGCTGTTTCAGACACCGCTCTCTATGACCAGGTGGCCAGAGGACAGCTGTGTGGGAACAGTCGACAAATCAAAGAGGAGAAGGAAACCAGGTCCTAGACACCGGGGAACTTGGAGAAGGAACAGCTGAGGGAGGGTGCTAACTGAGTCAGGGACCATGCGGGAATGGGCCACCAGGGTGGGGGCAGACGGGCTCCCCGTGGTGGGGTGGTCACTTACATTTTATTGGTGCCTCAAAGGACTTGGCCACTGTCACCATCACATTGGTGCCAAATACCTAAAAGGAGAAGAGAGGAGTCTGGAGGGAAGTGCAGGCAGATGGGAAGGAGTGGCCGTGTGTGGCTTCTCAACGAGGGGCTGCCTGCAATGGGCAGGAGAGGGACAGGGAGCCAAGAAGGGCTCCAGAGCAGATGCAAAGTTGAGAGGCGGTGGCCACCGACATGGCCAAATGGACACTTCCTGGGGCTGCTTGTTTGGGCAGCAATGAGGGGCAATTCCAAGGAGTTAGGAAAGGATCTCTGATGCCCTGGCTGGGCTGTCAGGTCAGGGCTCTGTCCTTCCCAAGAGAGGAAGTTCTCTAGCACTACTCCATCAGGGCTGCCTCTCAGAGCGAGGGTGGCAGGTCCCTTAGCCCAGCGCAGTCTCTGTCCTCAAGGACAGTGTCTTGCTCAACAGTGTCCACTCATCTGCTTTAACCACCCCTGCCTCAGCTGTTCTGAGCCTCAACTCGCTTGCTGGAAAGACAAGGGATAAGCAATCCCCTGCTGGGCTCACTGTGAGGGAGAGAGGGCGGCTGGAAGGCACAGGGCAAAGAAAGGTGAGCTTTCGGCAAGTGGGCATGGGACTCTGCTCTGTCATCGACTTCACAGCTGAGGGCACTGCCCAGAAAGGACCTGATCTGGGGCCTTACTTGTAGGTCAAGTGGCTGCCCTCCACTGGACCTCCTGCGCATCCCTGCCCGACTCACCCAGAAGATGTCGTAGATGAAGAGCCCACCCAGCAAGATGCAGCCAGTGCTGACGTTGTTCAGGTGCAGGAGTTCTACCCCGTTAAGGGAGAAGGCCAGGCCGAAGAGGTTGTTGGCAATCCAGTGCTGGGGGAAGGCGAGAGTGAGGCCACCTCACCGGTCACCACCTTGTCCCTCCAGCGCTCCACCACCCCCCTGCAACTGCCTGGGCTCTGGCTACTCACCTTCCTCAGCAGGTACCAGACGCCAACGATGCTGCTCACGCCCAGGCACACCAGGTCCTTGGTGTCAAACTCATAATTGATGATCTCTGGGCAGAGAGGCCGGGTAAGTCCACTCCCCGGGGCGGGGCTGCCCCTCCCACCTGTCAGCCCCTGGACGGAGGAGGGCATGGCTGTGGGCTCTGTCAGAGACCCACAGGCTGGGGGTGCTCACTGGAGCCCTCCCCAACCCCAGACCCTCCAATTTCCTAGAGGAGGGAATGGAGGCCCAGAGACAACCCAGACCTGACGTGGGGTCAGTGGGAGGTGGTCCATGGTGCTGGAAGCCCATGCTCTGCACTAGCAGCTGGGTGACCTCAGGGGAGGCAGTTCCCTCTCCGAGTTTGTTTCTTCATCTGTAACAAGGGGATCACAGGGCTTCCCTCATGGTCCCCAGGGGTTAAGACTCCACCCTTCCATTGCAGGGCACGTGGGCTTGATCCCTGGTTCGGGAAGTTCAATATGCCAAGAGGTGCGACCAAAAAAATAATCACAAAAACAAAAAAACGGGGGTCACAGCACCTCCTTGATAGGACTGCCATGGGGAGCAAGTGAGGTGGTTCTTACAAAGCACTCAGCACGGAGCTGGCATACAGTGGGTGCTCAACTAATGCTGACTGCACTGAGCCCAAGGCCCTTGCAAGGTTCCAGTTCATTCAGGAATCTTTCTACTCTGCCACCAAAGGAGTCAAGAAGGTTGCTGGTAGCCCAGTGTCACCAGTAGAGGAGGAAGCAGGTGAGAGAGGGAGGCCTGGAGAAGTGGCAGGTGGGAGGCCCCGAGGCTGTGCTGTTGGGGAGCCTGTGGCAGACACCCTGATGTTAGACCCCTTCTCCATCACCTCCGAGTGTCCTAATGAGGAAGCCCAGAGAGGTGGTGGTGCGTGCCCAGGGTCACGGAGCATAGGCTTTCCTTTCAGATTCCAGACTGCAGTCAACTGCTGGTTGGCCCCAACCACTGTTCTCCTCTCTGTGGTAACAATACCCTGATGATTTTCAACTGGAAATGAGGCTGCCTAGCTCTCAGCCACATTTTCCAGCTTCCCTTGCAGCTAAATCGGCCTGCAGAACAGTTGCCTCTACGTCCTTTGAGACAGCCTGCGAGGCAATGGTATGCTACCCTGGACCCGCTGACCCGAGTGTGGCAGAGCACAAGACAGGTGAAAACCCCCACGTCACTGCCTGGACACAGATGCCTACAGATGCACAAAGGAATCATACAAAATCGCTGCTCTCAGGGACAAGGCAGAATGTGCTGGGCACATCCCCAACAAGTGTGACATTCACAAGCTCAGACATGTACACAAGAGGGCAACAACTTCCACCTGTCCAAGCTGTTGATAATCCTGTTACAGCAGTTGAACCCACACCCTAACTAACTCACAGGACCCAGGCTTTCCCCAATTTCCTGTGGCTTTCATTTTTTTCAAGAGCCGTGGAACCCCCTTTTCAAATCTTAGCTAGGGAAGTAATCACACTAAAAACAGACATGATAAAAATAGCTTCAGGAGCCAACTGTTTACCGTTTACTGAGCCAGGCCCTGTGCTGAATGCTTTCCACTCATCACTTACTCACAGTCCTAACAACATGCTTATAAGGGAGGTACTACATTATGATGTGCATTTTACAGATGAAAAAACAAAACAAAACCAAAAAAGCCCAACAAAACCACCCAGAGCTTAGAGAGATAACAGTGTGCACCCAGCAGCAGAGTGGGGATGACATCCCAGAGCCCACCTTGCCCATCACTTGCTGTACTGGGGAATCCCAGTATTGAGAGACAAAGGGGAGGGGAGGGGTTTGGGAAAACACCCAAGGTACAGCCAAGGCAGGGGATGGCGGCAGCACTGACCTTCCTTGTTCTCCCCAGAGCCCTGTGTGAACAGCAGCTGGTATTGTCGGTTTGGGAAGTTGGCTGGAAAAAACTTATTCATGAAAGGGCTGAAAGGAAAGACAAAGCAGGTTGGCAAACAGAGCCTCTGTGGGGGTCCCACAATCCCAGACATCTGTTTACAAGCTGTTATCTCCCAACAACCTCACAGCTGCCCTGAGAGGTAGGTGTTATTGTGCCCATTGTAGAGATGTGAAAACAGAGCCCTCAGAGGGCAAGTGACTGCCCAGGGTTACATGGGAAGTCAGTATCTTGAGCCGAGACCTGAACCTAGGTCTCTATGATTCCGGCTTCCATGCAGCCTCTTAGTTATCATCCAAGAAACACAAAAGAGGCAGACTTTCACATAAAACAGTTTTTAGGAGAGCAATGGATTCCAAAATCTGGTTTATCCACAATCTGTAAGAGAGTCCCCTGTCAAGAATGCATATTCTGGCTTAAGCCTGCATAGGATAAGTCCTTACTCTTCAAGGAGACCCACTGAGTCCAGGCAGACAGCAGAGCTGAATTAAGGGGCCAACTAGTAGCCCGATGAGATCTGACTCCTTAAGAGTGAGAATGCCTGGGTTCATGTTGCTGAGGAGGCTGGAAGGCCAGCAGCTGAGAGAGGCCCATTAACCGCAAGTGGCCCCAGATAAACCACATCCTCCTTGCCAGCTCCTTGCCCAGCCAGAGGCAATGGACCCAGCCTGGTCCACAGTAAAGCCATGATGCACAAACTGTGGGCAGACTCATAAGGGAAATGAGATGCGTAGCCCTCTCTCCTGGGCTCAAGGCAGAGAGGTAGATGGTGAGGTGGCGTGAGTTTTGTTGTTGATTCTAGAAGCAAAAAGGTAAACCCTCTGTCCCAATTTCTCAGAAGTCTGTTTATTTCAAACACAATCCAGGTGTGTGCAGTGTGACAAATCAAAGCTGCAGTGTTCCTTTGCATTCTGAGGCTACTGGAGACTTCCCATTAAAATGGCTATCTAATTACTCTTTCACAGGTAGCCTCTTGTGTGTGTCCTTGGAACTCAGTGACTCTGAGACCCTTTGGACTGTTGCCCCAGGCTCCCCTGCCCATGGGATTTTTCAGGCAAGAATACTGGAGTGGGTTGCCACTTCCTTCCCCAGGGGATCTTCCTGACTCAGGGATCAACCCCCCCCACCCCTCAAAAAAACCCTTGTTAAGTGTCTGAAACTACCTTAATATGTTTTTTAAACCCTGCAAAAATCTAGCACACTCAAGCAGTTAGTAGACCCGAAGCAAGCCTGAGTTGACTAGGAAGTATACTGTATTCTTCTTGAGGGGATTTGTTTTGACCATTTCCTTTAATTATCAGTTTCCCAGAACACTTAGAGATGTTGGCAAGCAGCAATTCCTTCTAGATGATTCCTTAACTATTATGTAAACTGTGCCAACACAGATAAAGCGGAAACAGTATAAGCTGAATTACCGTCACCTCTTATTTGAGTAATAACCATGGTGTCAGCTTCATAATACAAATAAAAGGAATTAAACATGGGAAGAAAAAAGAATGCATATTCCTGGATTCCCTTCCAGATCTATTAAGTCAGATGACCTGATGGTCACCCCACTCCACGATTTTCCAGGCCTGGAATTTTTACAAACTCGGCTGGACTTGATGAGTGAGATGAATCACAGCCCCTCGGGCGAGAGCGGGCTCACATTCACTCCTTCCACAGGGCCTGTTTGTGGCTCAGGATGGGCTTGGCCTCATCTCTGGAAGCATCCTGATTACTCAGCACGGTCTACTTCCTGGCCTGGCAGGGAACAGAGACTTTCTTTTCTGGATCACCTTCGGAGCAGGAACAGAAAACCAGGGCTTTTGGCTTAGCCTGGGTCTGGATACTAAGCAGTATCGTGGAGTAGACACAAACCGGGGTGGTCTAGCCCTGACACCTGCTCTGCCACGTGAGGCCCTGGGCTCACTTTAGTGGGTCAGTCTCTCTGCTGAGTGTGGGGATAATATCACCTGATTCAAAGAGCTGCTGTGAAAGTAGGGGAGAAGGAGAGGGAGAAGTTTAGCTCAGCGCTAGATCCTCAACAGGGGTCATAAGAACTCAAAGTCTATCACTGTAGGTGGTTGAACTTGAAAGCATTCAGTAACACCAGATCAGACTGATGACTTATGAAGCAGGCAAATTCACAATGGTGCTCCCAGCTATAGGAAAATGGACCCAGGCCAAAGGGTACCCAGGGCACAGTAAAGGCAGGGAAAAGGGAGCTCTCTAAGACCCTGGAGCTTGGAGGAAGAAAATGTGGATGAAGAACTATCTCTGGGCCTTAGTTTCCACTTGACACACAGCCAATCCCTCCCCATCTATACAGCTGTGGCATGAATGACAAGGCTTTGTGATTATGCAGACATGACTGATACAAGATGCAATTGGGAGTGGGTTTCCACAAACAGGCAGCAGCTGGGAGGGATGAGGCTGGAAGCCACTTTCAGCTCAGTTCGCTGAATCAAGTTTCAGGAGCATGAAGCCCGAGGGTGTGTGGAGAGGCAGAGAGAAGGCCTGAGGAGCTAAGCCCTTCACTCCAGCCTGGCGTGCACCTCAGGAGCCCAACCAGCAGAGGGCAAGGGGTTGAGAGCATGGATTCTGGAGCCAGGTTTCCTGGATTCAAATCCTGGCCCTGCCATTGAGCTGTGTGACCTTGGCAAAGTTACTTAACTGTTCCCTGCAACTGTCTCCTCATTTGGAACACTGTAACAATACCTTTCTCATTGGATCATTAAGAGGATTACATGAATGCCTGGCACCCTATAAGCTTAACTGCAGCTTCAACTCCAAGTATGAAGTCTCTAGACAGATGTCTTTGTTATCCCAAGAAGAGGGGCTGCTGGATAACACAGGGCAAGAGACAAGCAACCTGGCTGGTGTGAGCCTGCCTTAAGGGCAGGGATCCTGAGAGGCAGCTGGTAAATGCTTGCTGAACACCTCTGAATGCGGGTTTTTGTAGAAGGCAGAGACTCACTCCTTCCAGCCCTCGAAGGCTCACGTCAAGCCTAAAGGTCACTGCTTTCTGCTGGGAAACCACATCCTACTGCCCTTCTCCCCTGGGGGTGAAGGCAAAGGGCAAACTGCTGAGTGGCCTCTCCCTCCTGGGGTTGCAGATCGTGGTCTTAAAGACCTTTCCCTCTAAAGGTCAGCTGGGTGGGATATGAGCTCAGAGGTGGTAAAAATAAGCTGCACAGTTCCCTTGGCAGGAAGGGTACTGGCACAGGCTTGAGTCTTGGGGGCTGTAGAAGGTGAAGGCAGGCTGTGGGTCCTCGCTTCACTGTGACACCCCAGAGGCTGTGGTTCCTTCCCTGGGAGGCTCACGGCAGTCGGGGAAGTGGAAGGAATCCCACAAACGCCACCGCCTGGACTCCGTGGCTTGGTGCTCAGCCCCTACAGCCTCAGCAGACAGATCCCTCCTCTGCCGGTCCTCAGGAAACCACAGGCCCATCAGAGAGAGCGTGCCCAGGCCCCATCTTTAAGCTCTCTCTTCTCCTTCATTTTTGCCAAAACTACAAAAAATACCTGGTTGCAGTTAGACCCGTGCTCAAAACTACTCTGCTCCTGAAAGCTGTGATGCTCTCCCAGCCTCAGTTTTCCTGTCTTGAACCTGCAGTCCTTGTTTGGATCCTGAGGAAGGTCTGACTATGTCTGGGGATACATACAAACAACCAACCAAAATTTTAACGGTACTGTAGACTTCTCGGAGAAAATACTTAAGAAAACTCCATTCAAAGGCAGGTAAATTTAATTCTTAGATCAACTATCTAAATAGCATGATTAAATTATGCCCTCCCCCTTTTCTGTGAAAATTATTTTTATCTGATTCAGTTCTTTGCCCTGTATATTTTATAGTAAGGCTTTCTTTCATCCCATTCATCCCAGGTTTTCAGTCTGTATCAATTTCTTTTTCGGAGGATAGCTTGGACCCTGAACGGTGAGTACCCCTTATGCCCACGGCCAGTCATCATTTTCACAAGGCCTCATCTTCCCAAGTCACACTGTGTGCTCTAAATCGTCTCAAGAAAATGAGTCACTGACAGATTTTACCACGTGCAGTTGTAGTGGCCTTAGTTCTATTTTCTGCTGGTAATTTCTATCAATAAAAATTATGAATTGGTTAAAAGATAGACAACTCTTTCTTGGTTAATCCATGAGAAATTTTGGACAATGTTTCTCGGTTACTGTCCTAAAAGGAAAATAGAAAGATCTAGGGCGTCAAAATGACACAGGTTCGAAATACCCTACTGGGCAGGTGGCTGGTGATCTCGCTTGTAGGGCTGTTGAGATAAAGTGAAATACTCAACTCCTCAGCACCTGGTCAAACAAAATATATTTGGTTCTTAAATGCTAAGGCAGTGGTTGGGCTGTGGTAAGGACTCTCACAGATGCTGAGGGGGTGGGATGTGCTAGAACTGGGGGGGTCCTAACCAGCATGGGATTCCCTGGTAAGTCAGTTGGTAAAGAATCCGCCTGCAATGCAGCAGACCCTGGTCCGATTCCTGGGTTGGGAAGATCTGGAGAAGGGATAGGCTACCCACTGCAGTATTCTTGGGCTTCCCTGGTGCTCAGACAGTAAAGAATCAACCTGCAATGTGGGATCAAACCTGGGTTCGATCCCTGGGTTGGGAAGATCCTCTGGAGGAGGGCACAGCAACCCATTCCAGTATTCTTTCCTGGAGAATCCCCATGGACAGAGAAGCCTGGAGGGCTACAGTCAGGGGTCGCAGAGTTGGACACTACTGAGTTACTGGCACAACCAGGATGGGAAATGACCTCCCTCAGCTTGTCTATCAGGAGAGGAAGGGTGACTAGGTCTGCCACTATCTTGCTGGGCTCATCAGTCAGGATCTCCAGAAGGATTGGGGGGGGCGGGGTGGAGTGTGGCCCTAGAACACAGCCTTGTGGGTGAAGTTGAAGACAACACTGACCTCAGTCCCATGCGGCTGTGTGACTCAAGCCAGTTGCTCTCACCCTCGGTGGGCTCTGGACATACCCCCTTGCTCTGGGCATGTCACAGACATGCTCACTTGAATGTTCCCATGCCCCTCCAAGGAGCTACTCCCCGTATCTCCATTTTATAGGTGAAGAAACTGATGCTCAGGGAGCTTGAGTAACTTGAGCCTTGGTTCCAGGTCTGACTGCCCACATTCTTGACTCCCAGGTCCTGCCTCGAGGAACCAGGCCAAACTCCCCCAACTCCCAGGGCTTCCCTGAGGATCCCGCTCTTCCTCTATGACTGCTCTGGGAAGGTCCTGACTGCACCTACAATGTGCACAGACCTTCTGGCTCCTGGCCTGGCCTCTCCCTCCTACACCCTCATTCGGGTTTCCTACACCCTCATCCGGGTTTCCTACCCTTCAGGGCTGCGTTCAAGTTGCATTCCTGCCCTCCGGGAACTTTTCCTGGTCTGCTGACCACCTCCGTGGTTGTCAGCCTGAGGCTGTACCTCTTCAAGGGGCCAGATGGAAGCAGGCTGGGGTGACTGTGCAGTCACAGCCAGGGGCTGGGCTGGGGGCACCACTCCCATTGGGTAAGCGCCCCACCCGAGGACTCCTGGTTTAGTTCCTTCATCCCCACTGAACAGACATAGCACGTGACGATCTGAGCAGGGTGGCAGTGAAGAGGATGGGCTCTGCGGCCACAGAAACTCAGATTTGAATCTTTGCTCTGCTGCTTATCAGCTGTGTCATCCTAGCAAATTTCTTAACCTCTCTGAGCTTCAGTTTCTGAATGTGTCATAGGATTAAAAGCAACAGATGACAATGATAACAACAATGGCTAACAGCTACTGAACACACTGAGTGTCAGATACTGTCCTAAAAGTTTCTACATGACCGATGAGAAAGGTATGATCATTTTCCTTCACATTCAGGTGAGGAAATTGAGGACAGAGAGATTAAGTAACCTGCCCAAAGTCACAGGGCTATTAAGTGGCAGAGTCTGGATTCCAAGTCAGGTAGTCAAATTCCAGAGCCTGTGCTCCTAACTTCTCTCAATACTGCCTTGCTCTCTTAGGAGCTGAGACCACAAGAAGCCAGCTTAGCGCATGCGCAGCAGCCACGACACCCAGCAGGTGGCACCGGCATCACTCATCTCAGCACTGTGACAACTACCACATTACTGTTCACAGATAATTTTCCCAACAACCGTGGTGGCAAACACCCACCGGATAGTCTTATCCTTCCTTGGAAAGAAACCGTGGCCCAGAGAGGCTCTGGTTCTCATGCAGGGTCACCCACAGTATAACATAGGGGAAAAGGTCCCTTGGGTTTTTACAGCCAGGATTCAAACCTGGCTCTGAATGACGCCAAAGGTCACGTTCTCATCCAAGACCCTGTACTGGCTCTTGAGAAAGCTGCTTCAAAGGTCGCAGAGATGCCTTCTGACCTGATGGTGTGGGACAGGGCCAGGATTCCCAGCACGAAGAAATACATGGACAGCAAGAGGTTGATGTACTCCTGGGAGAATATCTGAGGCAGAGATACAAAGAAAAACAGGACGTCAGGGTTGTTGGAGGCTATGAGGAAACCAGACTCCCTGCTTTTCTTCTGGAGATGGTCTCCCCGCTCTGGAGTTGGGGAACAGTGTCAGGAAGAATCTCAAATGGTACTGGGAAGGGGGGGCTTCTAGTTTCTCTGGCAACGGGAAAAAGGGAAGGACCCTCAAGCCCTCAGATATGCCTCCCCAAGTGGTCGCCAAGAGTCGGACACAACTGAGCGACTGAACTGAACTGACTGAAGGAGTCTGCAGGTCTGCCCTTGGTGGTTCCACTTGGAGACAGGCAACTGGGGGGGGGGGGGGGCTCGGGGGGTGGTGTGTGTGTGTGTCTATGTGTGTGGCAGTCACAGGGGAGGGGAGCATGTTCAAAGTCCCAAGAGAGCCATCTGAACCCCAGAACAAACTCTTCCAAGCTTCCTCCTCTCTGCTCAAAAGCTGAGGAAGCCTGTGGGTGGCCACCCAGTTCTGAGTTACCTGCACCCTGCTCACTCTCCATCCTTTCCTGGGCCCTCTCCCACAATGCTGCCTGAAGCTCTGACGGCAGGCCCTGATAGCTGCTTCGGGGTCTTATTTTGGGTGAACCTGAGGAACGTTCTCTCTCACAGGGCTCCAGAGCCAGTGGTCATGTGTTGTTAACTCTGGACTTTGGGAAGACTGCGCTATATGGCTCCATGGTCACAGTATCGTATCGTCTTTTGTTATTGTGAGGCCCTCTTACTGTGGGGTGGGACACGGGGCCACTGACGACTCTCAAACGAGGCTGTTCTTGGATCTGCTTAAACGCCTGTCTGATCACCTTGCTCCCCTGCTCAACACCTCTCAGAAGCTTCTCTGCTCGAGTCCACATCCTCTCCTTGGCTTCTCACGTCCTCGTGGTGACCACCGTGGGCCTTCGTGGCTGCAGCTCGCGCCACACTGGCCTTGGTGTGGCATGTTCCCACCCGTGGGCAGCCCAGGCATGTGCCCCTCTGTCTGGGAAGCTCTCTTCTCCTCACTTGGGCTTCTGAGCAGCTTTCCTCGACATGACCTTCATTAATTCAGCTCATGTTTACCGTCTGCTACGTGCCGCACGCCATGCTCAGCATTGGAATAGGCTTTAGAAAAGCCCCTGCTCTCACAGAGTTCAGGCGCCAGAGAGGGAGAATCTCAAGAGATGAACGTGCAACACACTGTCAGGTGGAGATGGGTGCTAAGGAAAGCACAGCGGTGCAAGCAGAGGGGGCTGGGACTGTCGTTCAGGGGACCCAGGAAAGCCTCGACACCTCACTTAGCAGTAGACCTGAGGAAGAACGGGAGCGGCTGTGAGGACGTCTGCGGGAAGAGCCCTGGAGGCGGGGGGAAGGGTGGGCGCACAGGTCCTGAGGGGCCTTGCGTTCCCGTGCGCAGGCAACAGTCAGGGTCTGCAGGCCTGGAGCTGAGGGCGGAAGGAGCGCGTCAGGAGACGAGGCTGGGACGGTAGGAGGGAGACGGAACCTGCAGGGCTGTGAACAAGGCTTCAGCTTCGTCTGGGTAAGACGCGCTGGTGAGGCAGGGCTGAGGGCGAGGCTGTGACCTGGTCTGATGGCCTGAGAGGATCCTTCTGCAGCGGTGTGCAAGGCACACCCCACAGGGCCGAGGTCCGAGGTGACAACCCAGCCAGGAGGGCACTGCGTGCGGGAGGATGGAAGACGTGACGAGAGGGGGTCAGACTCCAGATCTCTGGGCTAGAGAAGCAGGACGTGCCCAGGGCTGCGGGCTGTGGCAGGGAGGGCGTGTCTAGGGTTCCCCGCTGAGCAGCGAGGCAGGTAAGGGGCTGCTGTCTGAGGTGGGGGCTTGGGCAGGGGCAGGTCCTTCCGTGCCGTTCTGGCGCTACAAGCCTTGACTCCACAGCGCTTCCCAAGACTCTCACCACATGTTTATCTACTGATTGCTAGACTGGGGTCTGTCTCCACCACTTCAAGCTCCTAGAGGGCAGGCGTGGGCTGGCTGCTTTCCCCACTGCTGTGCCCCGCACCCAGCACAGCACCCGGCGTGTGAGCTCTCAACAGAGACTTGGAGACGGACTGAACAGGCCACAGGGCGAACGCTCCTACCCGCACAGGTGTGTGGGCCGAGTTAACTTGCAAGGATGTGCTACCCTCTCACACAGTGCTCTTTTAACAAGGGCCTGGGGAAAAAATTTCCCTGTGGTCATGTCTTTGAGCTTCTGGTCAGCTTGAATGTGTGGACTACGAATTGTGCGCCAATCCTGAACCTGTGCTTCGGCTGCTAGAAAGTCAGGGCTATACCCGTGTCAGGGGCACTTCTGGCAGGGGTACAAGTCTGCAGAGTCTAGGGCACAGGGTCTGGGTAGGGTCCTCACCCAAAGCTTCCTTGCTTTCTACTATTTTATTCTTTTTTCTCCTTTACCCCAATTTCTTCCTTTATTTTCCTTATGTTATTGGATTTAATTTTCGTAAGCTGCCTCAAAGCAATCAGGTTTAAATGAGGTGCGATAAGGTAAATTTTATGATCTTGAGAAATGCAACAAACTCTGGTGCCCTAACCAGGAGAGGAGGAAAGGGGCCGAAGGAGAGAGTGAGAGCCACTGTTATGCAAACCACATCCAGTGGTCAGTCTGGAGTTTGGGAAGAAACTGGTGCCTGTGTTATCCAGGCAGCTGCCTTTCAGAAATCACAACATGACCCTCTGGTGACCTGGCGGGGATGGACACTGTGTCCTCTGGCACAAGGCAGGCTGGGGCTTACCTGCCTGGAGAGGAGGACAAGCTGAGTAACAGGTGTCCGGAGCCTTAAATAAAAATGTTCATACCCCTGCTGCCAGAAATTCCTTTCTGGGGAATCTAGCGTAAGGAGAGAATCCTAAATACTGAAAATATTAGATGGTCCTGAGGCAAAGGCCTGGGTGTCTATTCCTAGCACTGAGTACAGTAGAGACTTGAGAAATAGCTGCCAAAAGCCAAGTTGGATGCACCACGCTCGTGTACAAGGAGCCACGGAGAGACGGCAAGGGTACAGGGGAGAGGGAAAGGAACACAGTGCTCCGTATGGAGACGAGACTCTCTCCAAAGACACATAGATACACTCAGACCATACATCTTTGAAAAAGACACACGTCCAAGGACACAAATGCATGAGGGCAGGTGCGTCTGGTGAAGGGAAGTGAAGGTGGAAAATGGAGATGGGTGTCAGGGGTGAAGAAAACAAGGCGGACGGCCTGGCGTGGCTGATGGCAGTGTGCTGTGAACTGAAGCAAGTGAGAAATCCATCTCTTCTCCCGAGGTCCGGGAAAAAAGGAAAAGAAAAAACAGTGAACACCTAATGTTATCCGATGCCTTCTTACTAACAAGAGTAAAAATCAGAACTACATTTTCTGCGTGAAGCGAGGGGGATGCTGTCAGCCAGCCGTGGTGTATCTGCCTGGGAGGGATATTCTGAAATCATTAAAAGCAGTGGTTCTGATCCAATAATGAGGGATGAATGAACAGGAAGCAGGCGTTGTTTCTGACTCACCCACAGACTGGTAAAAGTAAAGGATTTTGATGCTGCTCGGGGTAGGTTGGAGCACAGGGAAGCCAGCACACTTGTAACTGTTGGAGGGCATGTAAATTGGTAAAATCAGAGGGATGTGGCACCATTTGTTCTGATTACCACATGGAGGTACTGTGTGAGCTGGCAGCCCTACTGCAGATACACCTGACAACATGTGACTGTGCTGAGAGGTGCACGCAACGATGCCCACGGCTGCAGGGCTGGGGCTTCCCACTGCTGGATGCCCCCTCAGGGTGCATCCGTGAAACAGAACCACAAGCAGCTGTTACAGAGAACGAGGCAGATCTGATGGTGCTCAGACAAAAATATCTCCCTGGTAAGAACTGTATGTATGATGTATATATAGTTGTTTGAAAATTTTTACATAAATGTATATCGCATAATGGAGTAACATAAGAAACTATGCTGGGGAGAGTATTATGGTTTATTTGCATCTTCTCTTAAATTGAAAAAAAAATTTTTTTTAACTACATACATGTATTTTTAAAATGTAAATGAAAAGTGATCCTTAAGGAAGGACTTTCCTCGTGGTCCGATGGTTAGGACTTTGCACTTCCAAACTGCAGGGAGCACAGATTCAATCCCTGGTCAGGGAACTAAGACCATGCACAGGCCATGAAGGGTGGCAAAGAAAAAAAAAAAGTTACCCTTGAAAAATTTTCAATGACCAGGAAAAAAGGGCTTGTACTGTGTTATTAAAAAAAAAAAAAAGTTATAAAATGACTATAATTACGTTAAAAATATGCTTATGAAGAGTCTGAAAGGAGATACGCCAAGGTGTTAATGGTGATGACCTGTGTATTTTTCTCTTCAGTTTTCTGCATAACTTACTTTTGTCATCAGAAAACAGTACATGTTCTACTAAGATAAAAAGTTTGTGAGTTTGCGGTACATGAGAAAATGCTTATGAGGTTATCAATGTGAAGTGAGGGAAGCAGCTGCAGGACTGAGCACGCCACGTGGTCACAGCTACGGGGGACCATGCAGAGGAAGGACACACCTCCAAAGGGGCTCTGTGACTGTCTCTGGCAGGGGGGGTTTGGATGGCTGCTGTTTTCCCCTTTTTACTTTTCTGTGCTTTCCAGGTTTTCAACACTGAGCCTGTGTAACTTTTATTGGGAAAATAAACCTCGATAGATTAAAAAAAAAAAAAAGAAAAGCAATTAGTATAGTAGAGGTATGTCCGAGACACAGCTATACCCCACCCCAACATGGAGAGTACAATGAAATCAAAACAGAACAGAACGAAAGCTCCACGGAGAAGGGAACTAAAGACTGGTGGGAAGGAGCCCCCCGGCATCACAGCAGGGAAGTGGGTCAAGAGGTGAATTGTTATTACTTTTCTTGCTCTTTATTTTCTAGAAATGAACATGCATGTCTCCTGTGATGGGAAAAACAGAACAAAATAAAATAAAGTTATTTAAACCAAATGACACACCAGGTGACAGAGGACTTACTTTGAAAAAGAGGTAGAGTCCCAAGAGGGTGCAGCTGGCGATGATGGGGAAGCGGGCGGCGTCCCGACTGGTGATGGTCTCGGGCATGTCCGAGGCATTCTAGATGAAAGAAAGGCCACGCTGAGAGAGGGGACTGGTTCTGGCCTCCAAGGGTTGGACGCTGGTGGGAACCTGGTGCCACGACAGCTCATTCATCTCCCCCCTTTCTGCCTGGTCACTGAGGTGCCTCAGGGGTCCCCATGTTTTCCTGACACAAGGCTTTGATAGTGCTGTTCCCTCTGCCAGGGCTACTGTCTATCCACCCCGGGGCAGGATGCTCTGATCCCACTGACTTGCTATTGAAGGGACTGGGACCCTGGCAGGGGCAGTCCTGGGAGGACCCAGTGCATGTGTGGCAGAGGCACTGGGTACCTAACAACTGGAAGAGAAAACAGTGGACACTGGCAACAGGAGAGCAGTCCGAGGCCTCATGAGGACTATTTCCAGTCTTCTTACAGATTAGCTGAGGTGTAAATACGGCCAGTCTTTTATCCAGTAGGTAGTGAATATTATAAGTGGAAACAGACCAACAACAAACCAAAACTAACAATGGCTAAAACTGAGCATTGGGAAGACAACAACTGCAAGGAGAAGCAAATCTTGACAAAACTCAAACTCAAGAAGCATGACTGGGAAAATGAATCTGGTCAGAGTACAAGCCACAATTAAACTCACAGTGGCAGATACAACAGTTAGCAGGAATGGGATCTAGGTATAGAGCTGACAGAGGATAAATTCCTACATGAAACAACTGAATGCAAGCAAAATCACTTCAATACTATTAAAATGGAGAAAAAAATGGAAATGGAATTACAGTAAAACACAGAAAGTTAAATCAGCTCCATGGAATTCATGACAAAAAGAGTTTCTAATGAAAATCTATATTGGTGTAATTCTGGCTGTTGTTTAGTCGTTAAGGCGTGTTTGACTCTTTGCAGCCCCATGAACTGTAGCCCAGCAGGCTCCTCTGACATGGGATTTTCCAGGCAAGAATTCTGGAGTGGGTTGCCATTTCCTTCTCCAATAATTCTGGTTTAAATTTATATTAAAAAACATTTTAAATATAAATCTAAAAGTCAAAAGCTTTCAGGACCATGAGGCTCTCCATCCACTTCTGTGCTCACAGTCCACAAGGATCCAGCGACCGTCCCTGCATGACGATGCACCTAGAGTGACTGCTCTAACAATGACTTGCTGGGTGACTCAGGCAGATCGTGTGCTCTCTGAGCCTCAGTTCACTCATCTGTCAAACAGAACAACGCTATCTATAGCTTTCCTTACCTCTAAAAGGGCCAAGAGGCTTAAACCAAATGAGATGTCAAAGAACCTGGCAAACTGTAAAGTACTGTGGCTGAAGGGAGCTGTGATTATCAGGGAGGGGCAAGTGGGGAGGCCCTAAGCCAAACTCCAATACAGCCAGGGCTGAGGGAGATCCTCCCCTCTGAAAGGACCAGGTAGCTGTGTGAGTCACTCTCTGGCAGCTCCACTAGGAGCAGATGAGCAATAATGACATGGAGAAGCAGGCCCATCTTCCTTCCTTCCTCCCAGCCCTTGGTTTCTGCATTTGGCAGCACTGTGCAGTAGAGTGTGGGCAGATTCATGGCCCTCAGTGGAGCGCCACAGAGTCACTGTATTTCCTGTGTAGCAGCAGGGTGCGCACAAAACTAAATGAGCTCCCGACCTTAAAGTGTTCACAGGCAGCTAGGCCAAGACCTTGACATGTAAACAGAATATCCCCGCATAGCGTGACCCGTGGTAGAACTGCCGCGATACGTGGCGTGAGTACCCAGTGGTGGAGGGAGGGCTCTGACGTCAGTGGGCCCAGCCCCACTGACAGCTCTGCTTCTCCCAGCGGTGGGACCTTGGGCAAGTTATTTTCTTTCTCAGAGCCTCAACTTCCTCAGCTGTAAAATGGGTTGCCAGGATTCAATGATTTTTGCATTGGAAGTACTTGGAGTTGTGCCTTGAGCTTCCCACCAGTTGTACAAATTGCATTATTATTATGTACAAGGGAGTCACGCGAAAGTGGACAGGACACTACTTCTGCAAGGAAGCAGGGAGTGTCAGAGGTGGTTAGAGCAGATATTACTTAAGCAAAGCTGTGAAGGCCAAGCACAGGGTCTGGTATGCAGTAGGAGCCAGATAAATGCTGACTGAGTTGAGGAGTCTGCGTTGTGTACAAGCAGTGTTTATGGGCAGAGGGACCTGCAGACGCAGGGCACGTGGTGTGAAAGGACCCACAGACTCTGGCATCACCTGCAAACCGGTGTCACTGCTCGTTTCCACACATTCACATCAATTCAGCCCAGGATCCTGGGTGGGAAGAGGCTTAATATTATCTGATGGCAAACCAGGCTGGACAGATGCTCCAACACACGGTCAAATCTGGCCTTCTGCGTGTGACTGTTAGAAATACCCTATTGTGCAATGTTGAGTCAGCACAGAAGACTGGAAATCTGACTGACCAGGACAGTAACACTGACAACATTTACTGAGGGCTTTCTAGGTGCCAAGCATTCTAGGTGCTTGACATGATTTCATCCTCACAATAACCCGAGGCAGCAGGTACTTTTAATACCTCCATTTTACAGATAAGGAAACCGAGGCTCAGAGAGGTGATGTAACTTGCTTTAAGGTCACACAGCTGCCCAAGTGGCAGAGCCAGGAGGCATGCTGAGGCAGTGTGGTTCCAGAGCGCAAACTCTTGGCTATTATCCCCTAGATGTCCTCTGCCTTTCCTATCTGAAAATTTCTGCTGGAAAGTTATGTCAAGATGCTCAGGGGGCCTGTGACTTTTCTGAGGAACAGAATCCTGACAGCAACAGAATCTTTGTAGTTACAAATATACTAGAAGTTGGCTGGATTCGCCACTGATTCAATTCGGGTTTTTAAACTAGATGTTCGTATGAAATACGATGGCTCCTGGGGTGGGTGTGAGTGGCTGGGAGCTGACACAAAGCGCAGAAATGAATTGGCTTCCAGTGACACTCTGGACGCTTAGTTAGCAGGGCGGAGCAAAAGCAGCAAGGGAAGAAGGATGCCAACTTCATTCAAGCCGCTGGCTCTGCTGGAGCTCTGGGAGTTCTGCTTCCAGGCCATGCTCTACAAAGGATCGGGGATTCATGGACCATTCTGTCATCCCAGGTCTCCTCTACTCACTGCATGTGCACTCACTCACCCAAGCGTCTCCCAAACTACCCCCACCCCAGTCCTTCACCCTCCACTGCAGTCTCCATGAGCTCCACCTTACCAGCCCCTTCCTGCCTGCCCCCTCCTCTATCAGGAGCTCTTTCTGAAGGACCTGATCACATTGCACAACAGCTCAGAAACCTCTGGAGAATGGGCTACCAAGCAGCCATTAAATGAGAATCAAGGTCACTGTGGGTGGGAATATCAACTGGTACAACCTCTGCACTAGATAACTTGATGAAATCCATCGAAATTAAACATGCATAGAGCCTCTGACCCAGCAAATCGATTTCAAGGAATTTATCCTACAAACACAGAGAAGCATGAAGTAACAAATGTATAATGAGATTAATTTCAGCATGGCTTATGATAGCAGATTGACACAAACTGACTGACTAGCGGAGGACTCCAAATCAGGGGTCCTCACACCTGAGCACATGTCAGAATTGGCAGTAGGGCCTGTGAACAGATACGTGTTTCTAACAAGTTTCCAGGTGCTGCTGCTGCTGCTGGTACAGGAACTACACTTTGAGAATCATGGCTGTGGGGTACAGGGGGACATCATACAGCTATTAAAAAATGTAACTTCTCCATGTGTGCTGGTGTGTTAGATTTGAAGCATATACGTGGTCAAAACAGCAAGGTGCAAAGAAGAGTGTGTCTACAACAAAATGTGGACTTCCCCAGTAACAAATCTGCTTGGAATGCAGGAGACGCGCCAGGAGCCATTGGTTCGATCCCTAGGTTGGGAAGATTCCCTGGAAAAGGAAATGGCAACCCACTCCAGTATTCTTGCCTGGAGAATCCCATGGACAGAGAGGCCTGGTGGGCTACAGTCCATTGGGTCTCAAACAGTCGGACACCACTGAGCGACTAAACAATGGAAACAACAAAGGGCAACAGTTATACAGCAAAGATGGGGGGAAGTGTGCGCTTATTTACTTGCAGAGGCACAGACACCTCTTGATGGATATCCAAGAAAGAGGTAGTAGGGGATGCCCCTGGGGAGGGAAACTGGGCAGCTAGGGTGGGAGGGAGATTTTGCTCAGTCCTTCTGGAATTCTATACCACGAGTGTGCGTAACCTACCCTCTCCGCCATAAAACAAGATAAGTCTACATGTACCGACATAGGAGAAACTGAGACATACTGCTTTGGAGAAAAAAAAAAGAATCAGGTTTCAGAGCAGTATGTACTGCAAAATCGCATTTTTATAAAAATAAATTTACACATGTGTACACACATGAGCACGTACATGTCTGTATACGCACAGAAAAAGGTGTGGAAGGATGCACACCAAAGAAACTGGGTTACTTCCAAGGAAGTGGTATGGGGTGGGATTTCCTTCATTGCTTCTGTGTTGCCTGAACTTTTACAAACACAAAACATGTAGTGGCTATGAAGATTAACTGTTGCATTGCCTTCGGGATTCCATACCTCAGAAAGGCTGCAGGTTCCTGGAGCATCTTCTTGTTATCTCACCCCAGCACCTGTACTGGACTCGCATCAAACTGCTCACCGCCTCCCAGAACACGCCTGTGGTCCTACATCTCCCTCTCCTGTCCTGCCCACTGAGCTCTTGCCTACCCTGGCAAAGATCATGGCTGCCTCCTTGAGCAGTTGGCTGGTCACACAGCTATTTCTCATTGGGGACTGAGCTCTGTGAGGGCAAGGCTTGGCCTCTTCGTCTAGCACTCCTGGTAGCCAGCCCAGGGCCTGGCATAGAGCAGGAGCCCAGTCCAGCTGGCTGGGGGGCTCCTCGGAGTTACCAGCCAAAGGCCTTTAAATCAATCTGACGAGTAGCTGTTCCTGGGACCTGCTCCCTTTTGGGAACACAGGTCTCAGACAGGGACAGGCATTGCTCTTGGATGGCTGTGCCGATGGCTACTTCCTCCCAGCACACTCCTGGACGCTTCACCTTCTCCTCCCACGATTTCACAACTCTGTCTGTCACGGACAACTTGGCTCTCCAGGGAGAATTTTGTCCTCACATGCCTTCTCCCAGCTGGCTGTGGGGGTCCAACACTAGTGAGAAATCAAAATTCCTGGGCCCCCAAGCTAACTTTTCTCCCCTTGTCAAATGATCATGGAAACATGACTCAGGGTAGAAAATGGGAGTCATTTGGTCTCTCCTCTCCCCAGGCCAAAATGCCACTTGTATGATGCAGGCAACTGCATCCAGGAGAGAGCCCAGGAGTAGGAACACCTGGTTCTGCCCCTAACTGGCAGAGAAATCATTTCTCTGCCTCTCAGTTTCTCTGTACCACGGTGATAATAAAACTGGCTCTGCCTGCCTCAGTCAGTAGCTGGGAGAATCAGAGAGTGAAGGCTTATAAGCTTTAGGACATCCTGGTGGCTGGAGGCTACTAATGGTCAAGCTGTTTGTAATTCCATACAGTCTTCCAATCCCTCTGTCTCTCAGGAGATGCTGGGGAGAGGTATTTAGATACTACAGTAGATCTAAAGCTCTCTTCTATTCTTACCCTCTGCTCCAGCCACTCCAGACCTTCCACCAACTCCTAAACTGCTGTGTGCAGCTACTTCCCTAGTTTCCTTTGCTTCGAATGTCTTCTGGCTGAAATTCAACCTCTATATGAAGGCTCGAGCCCACCTCCAGCACAAGGCTGCCCTGCCCAGCTCCAGGCGTGCTCGATATTCTCCCTAAACCCTGCAGCACTACTTATATTACAATCTCAGATCTAGTTATTCCCCACTCATCCAGACACCTGAACTCCTTGGTGATAGGGCTCTGACCCACTCATCTTAGGAGCAGGCCTCTGTCCTGGACAACAGTGGAGGTTCAGGAAATTCTGTTGTTTGGAAGGTGTTTTCTAAAGAGATTAGTAATTCATGTGTAGAAGGTGCTATGGAGAATTACTCAAGTTTGGGGAGCCCCTCACATCAAGTGCCTAGCTCATTCCACACTGCCCTTCACCTCCTTTGTCCTGATCTATTTTGGAATTTCTCCCTGCACCAAGTGTTTGCCTGTATGGCACGACAGGGAGGCTGAAAGCCACCTGAACTCTGCTTAGAAGATGCAGAAGAGTAAGGCAAACGGGGCCACCTAAGCCCTGCCTGACCAATCCCCCCCTGCATCTGACCTACAGGGAACCAGCAGCAAGTTCTCCCATTTTGGGAAAGAAAGGTGGCAGGCCCCAGCCACTGCTCAAGTTGGGTAATGTTTCGAGAACCTGGGTTTGAGCAGTTTCAAAAGCGGCAGCTGTTTTGTGGGTCTGCCCTCCTTGGGTAAGAGAGCTTCCTCTAAGGTTCAACTTCAGGTTTGGGTGGGGGAGGAGCAGCAGGGAGCCACAGATCAGGAGCTGGTGGAGGATGACTGACAGGCTGACAGGAAGTGAGAAGCCATTGGTGCAACAGGCTAGAGAGAACTTCTATAGAGAAAAAGGATGGGAGGGAGGAAGTCTGGAGGTGGAAGGCCCTGGGATCCTCTGAGGTATACAACGGGACAGATGCTGAAGGCCAGGGATGGAGTCTGGCCCAGTCTTAACAAGAGAGGCCAATGGCAGCTCAGTAACTCAGCTGAGTTACTCCAATTTGGTGGAAGGACTGTCTTAAGGGGTATGAAGAGGGGAACTACTTTGAGGTAGGGTCAGGGTCTGGGGTGGGAACAGGGTTAGGAATAGGGTCTGGGCTCAGGCTAGGATAGGTCCAAACTTGGGTGTTAGGCAGGGAAGAGGAAACCAGCAAACTTGGGTTCTATGACTGGTTAAAAAAGAAAGGCACCAAAGTGCCAAGTTCTGAGGAGCTGGCTGAATGGAACTGGTTCCAGAAAGTGATACAAAAAACTGGGGCCTGGGCTGGGGTTCTAGGAGTTAATATTTCTGTGTTAGTTTTTTTTTTTTTTGAGGTGGGGCAAGGGCCTGATCTGTACTCTATGGGTCACAGATTCCAGCTGGACAGGTGTGAGAGCCTAGGGATGAGCCTGGGTTCCAGAACTTACCCGGGGAGGGGGGTAGGGTGAGGAATGACAAGAGACTGTACTATTCAGGAGATGTTAGGACCAGCGCCCCGGCAGGTACAGAGGGATGCTGACCCAGAGACTGGGATGCGGTGAGTGTCCCACATGGAATGAGCAGCCAGAGCCGAGGGTGAAGCTGGTCTGGCTGGGACCAGCAGGCTCAAAACTGTGCTCGAATCATAGTCTGACGGTCTGCCAACAGGGCTTCCAGCACGACGCACAGAGAGAGGGACGCGTCAAGGTCCGAAAGGGGATGGAAACCAGTCCCTATTTGAGGAAGGTGTCAGTTCCTTCCTGGAAGGAAGGTGTCAGTTCCTTACCTGGTTCGCGGATGGGTGCCCACATCCTGAGGCACACCTAAGGTCAGTCCCGGGATGTGGCCTGGGGTGGGGAAGCCGTGGTGGGAAGGGTGAGTGTTCGGACAGAGGAGGTGTCTGTCCCGTCTAAGGTGGGGTTGCGGGGAGGGTCCGTGTCAGTCGTGTTAGGGTGGGAGGTGGACAGCACCGGGTTTTGTCGCGGACCCTACCTTGCCGCGGGCGCAGCGCACGGAACGCAGAGCGCCGAAGAAGATGGGCAGTAGCGCCATGAGCAGGAGGCTGCCGTAGGCCAGCGCGATGCCCTCTGGCGTGGAAGGCGGCCGCGTTGTGCCGTTGGTTGGGCCGCCTGCCTCGGCGCTGCCGTTATGCGGGTCGCTGACGGCCGAGTCCATGGCGAAGCTGCGCTCGGGGTCCGACTCCAGCTCCGGCCGCTGCAGCGGAGACGCAGAGGGAAAGATCCGGCGCTCTGGGGAAAGCCACGTTCTCCTAAAGAAACAGGAAGTGACGTGCCTCCCTCGCCGGCCCGCGCCGCGCACGCGTGCGCGTTCATGTCTCCACGCCCGCGCGCCCTCTAGCGGCGGTAGAGGGCCAGGAGGCCGGTTGCTAAGCAACTTGCTGGTGGTAGGGAAAAGAGCCCTGGACCACTGCAGTGGGCATCCACTCCGAGGGAGATCTGAGGACCCCATTCCCAGTCAATCTCCTTAATCCCGGGATGTCCCACTCCCCGAAATTCCTAATAACTAACAATTTGTTTACACATGCATGCATTCATCCAATATTTAATCATCCCCTCATTCCTTAAATACTGAGTATCCCATTATAGGCACTGTCCTAGGCTCTGGAGACACAGAAGGGAACAAAACAGGCAAAAGTCAGTCCCTGCCCTCATGAAACTTGCATTTTAGTGTGATGGGAGGGGGTGTTGGGAGGAATAAAATAAATAAAAATAAAACGATAGGATATTACTGTGTAGTTATATGTTATATAGCATGTTAAGAGAGATTGATAATTTATAGAGACCTCTCTCTCTAGGAATCTAGTGAACTTTTGTATATGGCTTGGGCCAGAGTGGTTCCAGCCAGTTCCAGGGGACAAAGGTCAGGAGGCTTGCTTTGTTGATGGCCAGGCCTGTGGGAGTCCCAGTGTCATGTGTGTTCAGGGGTGAGGAGAGGGTGTGGGTAGGAGTGACTCGGGCTTGGGTGCATGCCTGGGCTATCTGGGGTTCCTGGCTCTGCTTCTGATGCCCTAGTTAAGAGCTGGAGAAAGTAGGTGGCAGATAAACTGAAGAGCTGCACCCTGCAGGTACCGAGCACTGGAGAAACTCTGGACCAAGCAGTGGGAAAAGAGCATGCTCTCCAGGAACCCAGGAAGTGAGCCAACCTCGAGCCAGAATGGGAAGATCTATCCTCTTCCAGTATTCCTCTAGTACACTCTACTGAAAAGATTTAACATATGTCAGTTGGCAAGGGAGAAATATTTACAAGGTCCAGTTCCATTATCACAGAGCTGGCAAAAATGGTAGATCTAGAGCAGTAAGTTGATTAGTGATACAGATAGTGTAAAAATCACATGGCCTGGATCCAAGCCGGACAGGTGGTGAGGTGGGGTTGGAGTATAGGGTTCATAGTGAGAGGAGACAAAGGCAAGGAGTAGACTAAAAAAATTGAATAATAGAGTTGTTTGCCTAATTAGTGCCAGGTACTATACTTTAAGAGCATTTTGTTTGATCTCAGTAACACTGCTGAGATACAATTAGTCCCATTTTGCAGATGATGAAGCAGGCTCACAGAGGTAAACTAGCTAGCCAGGTCACACAGTTCAGCAGAGGAAGAGGAGAGACTTGGACTCTGGTCTGTAGGGCTCCAAAGTCTCTGCTTTTTATAATATTTCAGCTACAAAGAAGGCTAAGGAGTTGTTCCCAGAGTGACTTAGTTCTGGGCAGATGGTGTACAGTTTCAGGCTCTGTTTTTCAGAAGCTGGACATGACCTGAGTGGATGGGTGAAGGCAGTGTGCCTGATGAATTCATCCATCAATAATTCAGGCCACAGGATTTGCCCAGCAGCTGGGCCTCATGGCTCCAGGCTCTTCATCTGAGAGCGTACAATTGGAAATCAGAGACATTCTTGCTTTGTGCTAGGCTGAGCACTTGATTTAGTTTGGCCCAGGGCAGATCTGGCCATCTACCTTTACCCTCGTGGGAGACTGTGAATATGACCTAGGGAATTGAGGGGTCGACTCAAGTTCAGAAAGCTCCGTCAAGGCTTCTGAAGGGTTGGATTTCTGGCTTGGAGCTAGCCTGTCTTGATAGTCTCTGGAGACAGGGATAAGACAATCTTGAGGAGGGGGGGTGGTGCCCTGAGGCTTTATCTGCTGGAACCTCCTGTATGGCCTTACTTTCCCAGAGAGATTTGAGCTGAGGTAAAAAACAGGGCCTGTCTAGTTAGCCTGGAATAGTTAAATTACCAAACACTTGCTCCAAAGAAAGATGTAGATCCTACCCCCTCCCCTTTCACTTATTACTGTGTTTGGTCACTGTGAATGGATTTCAGGTTTTCCAGTTTTTTTTTTTCTCATATATGCTCTCTCTCTCTTTCTCTCTCTCTCACACACACACCTTGCACACACTATTATGTGCTTAAATAATTCTGAAAATACTAAGTAAGGATCATTATTGGATGCTAAGCTGTGGGAGAAAGGTTTTTTTTAAAGGCACAGGATAGTCACACAATAACAGATGACTTGTTATTTATAAAAACAAAAACTTGCCTTTATAGTGGAGTGATCTGGTGGACACTCCCTTATCCAAGTGATCAAACCTAGCCATTACTGAATGGGATGGGACAAAAGGACTAGATGTGATGCAATGTGGGGGACACATCACCTGAGCAGTCTTCTTGCCAAACACATTTAATCTATATCTACTGATGAGGAAACATCAGGAAAAATCTGAAGATGTCAGACTGTGGCATATTCAGGATAGCTAGCCAGAACTCTTCAAAAATGCCAGTGCTGTGAAAGAAAAGAAAATTCATGGTGTAGATGAACAGAGACTGAAGAGAGGTAAAAAGCAAATGTATGTATCATCCTTGATTGGATCTTGGATCACAGCAGTTTCAAGAAGGCTTTAAAGATCATTTTCAGACGCTTGGGGAAACTGGAATGTGGATTTTTTGGGTGTGATGATGGTATTGTGGTTCGGTTGCACCTTGCTGATCAGGGTGTGATTCCTGGACTAGCAGCATCGGCTGGAAGCTATAAGAAATGCAGATTCTCAGGCTCCACCAGACTTACTAGATCTCCAGGTGATCCAAACACACATTTCGTGTGACAAATGCTGGTATAGGAGACCTCTTGTATTTGTAGGAGGTATATTCCTGCCTCAGGAGCCCAGGTGATCCTCTGCTGTTAATCCCTGGGAGAAAACAGGCAGGAAAACAGTGTAACTCTGTGTAAATGTTTACTGTTATATTATCTGCTGAGGTCACAGGGCCTTTAAATATATGTGCTCAATAAATATTTGTACGCGAATGAATGAGTATATTGTTCCCTCCACCTAACCTACTTTATCTTTCCCCACAACCCTGCTTAACCCCTACACATCCCAGAGACAGCTAGTAGAGCTAGCACAGAGCCAGCTAGTAAAACTCAGTTTTTTTAATAAGGTAAAAGGAACAAGGAGGAAAAAAAAACAGGGGGAAGCATTCTCTGTGCCCCTCTACCTCCTTACAGTAAGGCCGGAATCCTTATTTGCGAAGATCTTCTTGGAGGCCCAAACTGCTCATACGGCTGTTTTCAGTTCTATTATCCTAGAGAAGTTCCCACCCAGCTCTATTAGGGAAATTGTCTAAGAATTTTCCTGCAGTGTTTTTTTTTTTTTGCAGTGTTTTTTTCTTGTCTGTTTTTCTTTTTTCCCCTGGTGGTCACAGGAAGTTAGAGTGAACCCAGATGTGTGCCCCTGGGGAACAAATAGACAAAATATGCTGGGTGTATACCATGGGATACTAGACGGCAACAAGAAGCAAGGAGCCAAATACCTGCTCGGTTAGCACATGTCCTGGTTTGGGCAGGACAGGTGTGGTTTCTGCCCTTTGCCACGGCTTATTATTATTATTTTAAAATATTCGTATTTATTTATTTGGCCACACCAGGTCTTAGTTATGGCACACAGGATCTTTGATCTTCGTTGTGGCATACTAAGTCTTAGTTGCAGCATGTGAAATCTAGTTCCCTCACCAAGGATCGAACCTAGGCCTGTGCATTGGAAGCACGGAGTCTTAGCCACTGGACCACAGGGAATTCCCTGATTGTTATTATTATTAATTTATTTTTAATTGAAGGATAATTGCTTTACAGAATTTTGTTGTTTTCTGTCAAACCTCAACATGAAGCAGCCAGGTGTACATATGTCCCCTCTTTCTTGAACCTCCCTGATTATTATCATTTAAAGAAAATATTTACTTATTTGGCTTTGCCAGGTCTTAACTGCGGCATATAGACTCTTTAGTTGCAGCATGCTGACTCTTAGTTGCGGCATGTGGGCTCTAGTTGCGCAACCAGGGATCGAACCCAGACCTCCTGCATGGGGGGCCCAGAGTCTTAGCCATTGGACTATCAGGGAAGTCCCTGGCTGATTATTAATATAAATAGAACTCCTTGCATCCTCAAGTGTATACTAGTTTGGATGATAATGTGTGGTCACTCTCATAGGTCAGAGAGCCTAAGATGAGAATTCTTCTTTTAGTGCCTTTGGTGGGGAGTGTCCTTAGGAGGAAGGGAAGGAAGGAAGGCAGGAGATAAAAGGCCAGGTGAGAATGGGATTTCAGCTGGGGACTTGCTTCAGCATGATTCCAAGGGGACCTCTGGGGCGCACTAACTGCACAAATTTGAGGCTTCCTTTACTCTGTGTCTGTCAGTCACTGGCCACAGTCTAGAGGTGAAGGAGGGAGGGGAAGTCTCCCTGCTGAGTTGGCTTCTGTTTGGCCAAGGGCAATTCTCCAGAGAAGGTGGCAGCTGAGTGTTTCTTAGCCAAAACTCACAACAGGTAGGGGTCAGATCACTACGTCTGCTAAAAAGCATCTGAATGGGGTGCCAATTACATCCCTTACAATACCCCTGCCCTCCTCAGCATGTGTAGATCTTTAAAACATAGAGCTGAGCATTAAGAAAAATGTGTGATGCGATTTATGCAAATTAAAAGTACATATCACATTGATAAACCCTAATGGAAAAGAATATGAAAAAGAATGCATAATTTAATCACTTTGCTGTACAATATAAATTAATGTGCGTGCATGCTAAGGTCACTTCAGTTGTGTCCAACTCTTTGCAATCCTATGGACTCTAACTCACCAGGCTCCTCTGTCCATAGGGATTCTCCAGGCAAGAATACTGGAGTGGGTTGCCATGCCCTCCTCCAGGGGATTTTTCTGACCCAGGGATGGAACCCATGCCTCCTGCACTGCAGGTGGATTATTTACCACTGGGCCACCGGGGAAGCCCCCATGTAAATTAACACAACGTTGTAAATCAACTATACCTCAATAAAATAAATTTTAAAAGTACATATTACGTAGCAACATTGCAAACCTAACAAGGATATTTACGTGTTAAAGAACACTTATTGAGCACATTAGAATGGCTGCATACAGAGCGATGGGAATAAGAGTGGGTGTTGGTAATGAAAACAAGCAAAAAACATACAAAAGTAAAGTAGGGACCTTGTGGAAAATAGTGAACGTAGTCTACTACAAAGGAAAGAGTATGATGAACTCATCCCTCTACTCCTGACATTCAAAAAGGAAATAAAAGGTCTTTGAAGACTTTAAGAAAAAGTTGTCACTTTGAACTCCCTTTCTTCCTTGTTGGTTTGGGGCCAGATGCTGGGTTTGCCAAGAGAAAGAGTGCTCTTCTGCAGCAGCGAGGCAGGGTGCTGTGGCTGGTGAGGGCTAGAAGACCAGTTGGATGCACTTTAGGCAAAGGTAGGCATGTACGGGTTCTAGAACTCCTAGGAAGAAGTGAAAAACCAACCCTTGGCCAGCACAGGCAGGGACAGAGCTGGGCTTCAATTACTCACTCGATACCAGGATGTCTGTATTGTCAGGATCTTTTCTTGGCTTTTCTCTGCACAGTGGCTTTATTTTCTTCCCTAGCAAACCTGTGCGTCACAATGGCCTGGGTTAACATGATGTGTTTGCCTCAGGAGCCCGGAGGCTCTCTTGACTCAGTGTGGTCAGGGTGTCCAGCTTTACTGACACAAGTCCTCTTTGGAGGGAGGGGGAGAATGAAGCTTCTATTACATGATCTGAGTCTGGGCTCAGTGAGGATTTACATAATCTCAGGTCATACCATACGATGTTGGAATGATCGAATGTTAGTCACAGAATGTTAGCACCACCCTGTACTCAGGTAAAAATGTTATTGTCTTGGCATTGGTATTTTTCCTGGGGAGGGAATTGTATAGTGAAGTTGCTGAGTCATGTCCGGCTCTTTGTGACCCCATGGACTGTAGCCTACCAGGCTTCTCAGTTCATGGGATTTTCCAGGCATGAATACTGGGGTGGGTTGCCATTTCCTTCTCCAGCAGATCTTCCTGACCTAGGGATCGAACCCAGGTCTCCCGCATTATAGGCAGATGTTTTACTGTCTGAGCTACCAGGGAAAGCAAGGAACTGTATACATATACCATATATATATATATATGGTATGGGAAGAAAAGCCTTCCCAGGTGGTGCCAGCGGTAAAGAACCCGCCTGCCAATGCAGGAGACATAAAGACGTGGGTTCGATCCCTGAGTCAGGAAGATCCCCTGGAGGAGGGAATGGCAACCCGCTCCAGTATTCTTGCCTGGAGAATCCCATGGACAGAGGAGCCTGGCAGGGTGAAGTCCATGGGTTCGCAAAGAGACAGACATGACTGATGTGACTTAGCATGCATGCACGCATGGAAAGAAAACCTTGACAATCTGCTTGAGAGAATGTGAGACCCCAAGAACCCTCTCTGGCAGGTGCCAAAGAAACAGAGATGGCAAATATGCTTTGCCTTAGAAATGATCAGGAATTTGTGGGCAGAAGAGAACAAGACAGACAGAAATGAAAGGGAGGATGGAGAAAGGAGAGGAGCCAGTGGGATGGTGAGGCTGGGACACCGTGTGGAGAGAGGGGATACATGCCAGTGGTGGGCAGGCAAGTGCATTTGTAAGGCTTTGATGTGAACATCTCTTTTCTCCTGAATCTTCATACAGTTTTCCATGCCTGCAGTATGCCCTGGGTGGATGGGGCTGTGTGTATATTGGGGATTTCCCTGCTGGTTCAACATTGAATGGCATGGGGGGTGCTTCCCTGGTGGCTCAGCTGGTGAAGAATCTGCCTGCAATTCGGGAGACCTGGATTTGATCCCTGGTTTGGGAAGATTCCCTGGAGAAGGGAACATCCACCCACTCTAGTATTCTGGCCTGGAGAATTCCATGAACTATATAGTCCATGGGGGTCGCAAAGAGTCAGACATGACTGAGCAAATTTCACTTCACTTTAATTGAATGGTATGGGGAAATATACACCGAGGAGAAAGGATTTTGGAGTCGGAATATACCGTGAGCACTCTGCCTGCTGAGTGGGAAATGGATTGGCCAGGACAAGAATGAAAGTGAACAAACAGACCAAAGAAGAGATGGTGGTGACTTTGGCTATGGTGTGGCTGACGGAGATGGAGAGAAGTGGATGTGATTAGATATAAGGACACTCCTGATTTAGGATTTTATTTAGAAAATAGAATCAACAGGACTCCCTGGTGGGGATTAAGGGAGAGCTACTGGATGATATTCTATTAACTCAAAGGGGGAAGGTTGGATGCCAGCCAGATATCCTCTCTTTTACTGAGAACTGTGGGGTTTCAGGAGGCAGCTGCTCCCCTCACACTAGTCCACCCCTCTGCCAGCAGAGAGCAGCCGAGGCCAGTTTACAGATTGGGCCTGGGTGAGATGGGGATGTCCAAAGCCGGCCTGGCTATGGGAAGGCTACTGCCTGGCTGATGTAAAAACAGCAGGTCTGCTCTGAGGCTTAAATCCAGACTTTGATTTTGAGGCCGATTCAGATGCAGAAATCTGAGCTGTCCATGTCCAAGGCACCTGGCCAATCCAGGACATATCACCTCTTCCAGGCTATTTTAACAACTTCCTTGTTTGTCTTCTGAAGTCACCTGCACATCATGCCTGTTTGCTTGAGACCCTTCAATGTCTCCTAAATGTCCTTGAAATGACCTTATCCTCCTCACTATGGCCTCTGAGGCCCTGCTTGTACTGGCCCTGCCCACTTGTCCAACTCATCCTTGCCTGCTCTCCTCTTTTGCATTAAACTCTTTTCTGCCTCAGGCTATTTACATAAGCTTCTCCCCTTGCCAAATCTTCTCTCTCCTTGATTGTTAGGCTAGTTCCTTCTCATGGATTTCAGCTTCTGTCGCCTTCCCTGACCACTTTCCTATTCTTTCTCAGCTATTAAAAAAAAAAAAAAATCCTCATAGTGCATCGCCCTTCCATGTGCAATGTGCTATCTACCAGGATAACCTGATATGTTAATGTGGTTTTTTTGCTCCCTCTATTTTCTCCTCCCCTTTCTGTATCTCTTGGAGGCTTCCCTGGTGGCTCAGATGGTAAAGAATCTGCCTGCAATGTAGGAGACCTGGGTTTGATCCCTGGGTCAGGACGATCCCCTGGAGAAGGGAATGGCAACCCACTCCAGCGTTCTTGCCTGATGAATCCCATGAACAGACGAGCTTGGTGAGCTGCAGTCCATGGGGTTGCACAGAGTCGGACATGACTGAGTGACTAGCACTCTCAAGGGAGGCTGGGTCATAGGATTCACAGTAGAAGTTGCCTCCAAGACTCTTTCCTTTCTGGCTTCATTTTCCATGTGTTTAAACATCATAGAGCAGATAACTGCAAATTGCGTTTCCTAGGCCCTACCCTGCTCCCAGATGTGTTCTGTATGACCTTCACCAAGGTCTAACAACTGCATTCGTTCATTTGCCAAAGTAAAAAAATAGAGCAATTTTGAAATAAAAATTTGGGTATTTGGCTTTTCTTGAATATTTAGAAGATCTGGCAGGCTCAGCCCTGCATTTTCATGCAATGGGCACTAAAAGTTACTGAGTACCTACTAATGTCAGACACTGTTCAAAGTGCTTTCTCCCTTGAAGTTGTTGTACAGGAGATATGAGTAGTATTCTTTTTCATGGTTAGGAAAACAGGCACAGAGTTGTTAAGTGACTTGCCTAAAAACCCACAGACGCTAAACAGCAGCATCAGAATTTGAACCTAGGCAACACAGCTCTAGAATGTGGGCTCCTAACCATCAGGCAACACTGTCTTTTGGCAGTTTGGTGAGCTGAACTGCGTTGCCCTCTTTAGGTGGGATGTGCTCTATGATCACCAAGTCTCACACTTTCTTTTTCTTTTTGGTTGCCTGTTTGGTCTCTGGAGTCTTAAAGACTTTGTAAACCTTTGGTGTAGAGAGGGTGCTCATTTCTTTGGAGGTCAAGGATGAGGGAGACCAAGGAGCTCTTGGAGGTTTTGAAGTGAAGGAAGGTCAGTGGAGTCTGGGATCAGGGGATCCTCCCCATTCTAGGCAGGTCCCCAAGAGTGGCCAGACTGTGGGGATTAATGGACAGTGTGCTGCTGAGAGTCTGGACCCAGCCCTGGTGATCCCAGTCTCCATCAAGACTCCCAGGTCCCTCCTTGGTTTGGAAGCAGGGGCTGCTGGATCTCAGGCGCCCTTGAGGGCCTGGGTACTGTGTTTGGAAGCCTTGCATGGTCCAGTGCCAGGTAGAGCCCCCTCACTTCCCTTCTTGTACCCTGGCAGGAAGTAGCCTCTGGTAAGGATGAAGATTGAATTTCCTTTCAATCCAGAGGATTAGGGAATACGAGTAGAATTTAATTTGGTTTTTGAGAAAAAAAGGGAAGTGAATGTTTCTTGCTCACCTGAGTTTGGGGGTTAAGATTTACATCTGATGCAGCAATTTGTAATTATTATTTTTGGTGGAGCACAGCATGCAGGGTCTTAGCTCCCCAACTAGTGATTGAACCTGTGCCTCCTAAAGTGGAAGCCTGGAGTCTTAAGCACTGGATTGCCAGGGAGGTCTCTGCAATTATTTTCACTGTTTCCATTTTTATGAAGTTTTTGGCTTTCAGCATGTTTCCCACATTAGACTGTAAGCCCCTTGAGGGCAGAATAATGTACTGTGTTTACCAGGGTTCACACTCTATATCTACTGTCTAGAGGGTGCCAGGCACATAGAAAAAGAGAAAGTGTTAGCACACAGTAGGAAGTGTCAGTTGTTCAGTTGTGTCCTACTCTTTGCGACCCCATGTATCATAGCCCATCAGGCTCCTTTGTCCATAGATTCCTCTATGCAAGAATACTGAAGTGGGTTGCCATTTCCCTCTCCAGGGGATTTTCCTGACCCAGGGATCAATCCTGGGTCTCCTGCATTGCAGGCATATTCTTTACCATCTGAGCCACCAGGGAAGTCTAGCACATAGCAGATGCTCAGTAATCATAATTACAGTATGCATTAATGGAGCACTTGTTTTCATTCATTGTGGTTAACATTTACACATATGTATTAACTGACTCATTTGAACTTCACACCACCTATCTATGGGCAGGCATCTTCACACAAGTGGAATCTGAAATACAGAGAGGCTAAATAATTCACCCCAGGTCACACAGTTTGGCTGTGTCTAACAGACATTCATTGAATCAATGGATGAATGATTCCCTGGCATGCACCTTGCTCTCTTTGCCTCTAGGCTGTCCCTCATCTCACATAGTAGTATCCACAATATTGGAATTAAGTGGATCTGACCCTGGCAGGGGACTGTCTCAGAGCTTTTGTTGAGTGCCTGAGGCCCACCCCCACAATGTCTTCACCCCTGGGGCTAGTATGACTGATCCTTTTTAATCACCTTTGAGCCCTCCTGTAGTCTCCTCTCTTCAAAGCTGGGGCTTTACGCCCTACACGTCCACATGTCAACTACTCACAGGTTCCTAGATTCTTTCCAGGCCCCTGCTTTTGCTCAAGCTCTTCCCTACATGGGGACCATCCTTCCAAACCAGAGATTGGAAGAGATAAATAATGAGATTCCATTATTCTGGAAGATGCCAACAGGAAGGTGGGCCAGTTCTTTAAACCATACCACCCCATTTCTGGTGATACTCCAATGCCAGATTTTATCTGGTCTCCAGTCACCTTATGGTGATGGAGGTGATTATAAAACAGTGTGCTCATCTCCATCTCTCTGGTGGGATACCAAGTCCCAGAGAAGAGAAGGAACTTGATAAAAGCAAAACAGGAGATCAGATTCAGATTGGGGCTAGAATGCAGGTTGCTGGCCTCCCAGCCCAGAGTTCTTTCCACAATGAGGCAGCTCTGTCTGGCATCACAGAGGGTCTGACCACCCAGAAAGAGAGCTCAATTCTGAGCTAACAGTGCCTGAAGTTCCGCCATTGGAGATCATTTCCTCTGGGGGGCTTAGGGTGTTGAAAGCTTTTCAGTCTTCAGGGAGCCCCAGCTAATGATGAAAGCCCCTGTGATGAGTCCTCCACTAAGCTCATGTCAGCCAGTTCCCAGGAAGATGAGTAGCTGACAGGCAGCCAAGGGTGAGATGCCGTGGGAAGGAGATCTTGACTGAGAGCAGGAGGAATATGGGAAGCACTAAGGCAGGCATAAAAACGGGGGCAGGGGTGGGGGTGTCAGTCAGCCATGGAAAGGGCGCGGCAGCTGTGACCTTGGGCTCGGGACTCAGGAAACTTGGCTTCACCAGTAACTTGCTCTGTGATGCTGGACAAGTTTCTTTCCTATGCCGATCTAGGTCAGTGCGGTGGAACAAACTTGCTTCAGGGTTTATCTTAGGGCTCTTGGTGTCAGGAAGTTGGGGCTCTGGGTAGTAATTGCCATGACAACTATCTCTGAGGTGATGGTGACCAGGGAGGCTGTTGCCAAGTCTATGATTACCAGGTACAAGAACCAAGTGATTGGCTCTCAGTTCTGTCTTGGGACAGGATGTTCCCTATTACCTCCTACCATCACCTGCTAAAGTTTAGTGTTTGTGGGGCCAGACAAGTTGACACCCAGGGATTTGTCAGGAGTCACTGTGTTCTAGTGCCTTTCCTTGTGCTGACAGGCTGTGTGACCTTGGGCAAGTCTCTGCTTTACAGGCTGTGTGACCTTGGGCAAGTCTCTACTTTTCTCTCGGCCTTAGTTTCCTCATCTGGAAAATGAAGGGTTTGCATAAGGCCCTTTCACCTCTAAATTTCTATCAATTTGCTTTTAAACAAGAGCCAAAGTGAAAATGAAAGTCACTCAGTTGTGTCCGACTCTTTGAGACCCCACGGACTTTACAGTCCGTGGGATTCTCCAGGCCAGAATGCTGGAGTGGGTAGCCTTTCCCTTCTCCAGGGGATCTTCCCAACCCCGGGATCAAACCCAGGTCTCCTGCATTGCAGGCAGATTCTTTACCAGCTGGGCCACAAGGGAAGTCTAAGCAAGAGGGTCATTTCCAGGAATGATATGAAAAGTGTTAACTGTGATGACTGCCACTCACTAATGTATCTACACGTTATGGGCAGGTACTAAGTCTTCAGTGGCTGTAAGTGGGGAGATCTGTGTGGCTCCAGGGGAGGGTCTGGGGTGGCCATTACTCAGGGGGTATCTGGGGGCATTCGGGACAGGGGTTCTTAACAGCTAGTAGCAATGTATCTAAATATTTTTGACAACCAATATGACTGTACTTCGCATCCTGGCTGATCACCAGCCCCAGTCATATCTATGATGGTGGAATTGCAGGCATTGTGAGGAGCAAAGAGAGATTTTCCAGGCAAAGGGGCCGCACTGGTGAAACCAGTGACTCTCAAGCCCAGCCCTGGTCAACATCTCTGAGAGTAGGATCAGTCCCTCTTCCTGGCCACGGCAGCTCCCTGAGTCAGCTGTGCACAGTCCCCAGAGACTTGGGTTTGCCAGCGTCTCAGTTTCAGGATGGCTGATGCCCAAACAGGCGGGCAGGGCATAGCAGGAGCTGGCAGAGTGGGAGAGCCCAAGGAGGAAGCAGGGAGCTCGGGGACGCCTGCTCCTCCTCTCCCGAGAGACCAAGCCTTGGGCCGAGGCCAGATCCTTGGCCTCCCGGATCTGGTCCCCTCCCCTCTGCTTTCACCTCCTTGCCTCTCCCAGCAGGACTTTGCAAACAGCTCTCCGGATGGGGGTGAACACGGCTGCCGCCTCCTCCCTGCACACTTTCCATTCCCAGCCCTGAGCCTCAGCCAGGGTTCCTCAGGAAAATTGGCTGAAAGAGACATTTTCCATGCTCTTGACTCCTCTGCTGGGTGGCTGTCCCTGCCTCCACTCTCTTTTCTCTAATGCAGCTGGTCACCCAGACCCAGCAGGAGGGGAAATACTTGATCAACGGGTCGCTGCTCACTCACAATTTAATTTTATATGTTATTTTATCTCCCTGGACCTCAGGTTCCTATTCGGTGAGATGAGCTAGCTACCCTGGGAAGCAGGTTTGGGAGTCAGACATTGTTGATTTAATCCTTAGCTCTGCAGGTTCCTAACTGGGTGACTTCAGACAAGATACTTAAGTCTCTTGGAGCCTCGGTTTTCCTCACCTGTAAGATGGTGTTGTTTCCTACTGCTGTGAAGATGAATGAAACAGCTCTGGTAACTAGAAGAAAGAACACCCCTCTACTCCAGGCAGAAAAATATGAAGAATGGAGTATCCCAGGCTAAGATTTCACTCCAGGACTTGGAAGCTGCAATTTCAAAGCTTTACTGAGATTTTGGGCAGTGAATAGGCACAATTGTTGAAATATTGCTCAACTTTGGAAGGATCAGAGAAATGCAAGTAAACAGTGAGACACCTTTTCTCATAAACTTCTTTCACCCTGTGCCTGAGAGAATTTGTGTGTGTGTGTGTGTGGTGTGTAGTGTGTGTGTTTGTGTGTGCTTCCTCATACCAACAAGCAATTCTTGGACACCTGCTAGTGTCAATTCTGACACCATCTACCCAGAGATAGCATCTGATCATGCAGGCAAAGGGCTCAGTCCCAACAGAACATCCTCCATTTTGGATGCCAATTGTCAGTCTGGGTTGTCACCTGGCTGTCACCTGGCTGACTGGCTATAAATCAGAGGTTCCCATGATCCCCTTGGGTTTGGTGAATGACTCACAGAACTCAGGAAACCCTTTAACTCACTAGATTACTGATATATTACAAAAGATATTAAAAGGACATGGACTCAACAGCCAGATGAAGGGTGCATAGGGTGAGGTCCTTGGAGTCTGCCAAGGAGACACATGGAAACGGTCTGGAAGCTCTCTGAATGCCCTCTGTTGGGTTTTCACCTGGGCATAATGGATTAACCCATTGGTCATTGGTGACTGATTCAACCTTCAGCCCCTTTCTCCTCCCTGGAAATCACAGGGTGGAAAAAGAAGTTCCACCCCTCTATTCAGGGTTGGTTCCCCTGGCAACCAGACCCCATCCTTAGATGCTTTCCAAAAGTCACCTTCATGAACATCAACCCAGTTGTGCTGACATAGGGCTTATGAATAACTAGAAACTCATTTCATCTTTATGGTTCTGAAGCTAGTTTTCAAGAAATGAGGACAAGAGACCAAATATTATAACAAAACATTCTCCCATTGCTCTTATGACTTATCCCAAGAGTTTTGGGATCTGTGAGGCAAGAACAGTGGATGAAGACCCAGTATATATGAAGAATATATTTTGGTTGTCTGAATGACCAAATATATATTTTCTGTAAATTACAATATAGCAACTGGTAAAATTTAGTGTGGAGAATTGGGCACTGTTGATATGAATATAAACAAAAAGAGCTCTCTTGGAGGGCAAGTTGGCAGTCTGTAAAAATGTAAATGTACATGCCCTCTGACTTAGTGAATGTCGATTTGGTAATTTCTCCTCTAAGTGAAAGAATATTTACTGCCACACTATAAAACAGTTACATTAACCTAAATTCACTCACCTTTGATTGGTAATATATGTACATCCATATTGTAGAATATTTTGCAGTGATGAAAGAGAATAAGTTAAAGAAAAATGGATGGACTGAAAGGAGAAAAAGACCCATCACAATCATAATAGAAGATTTCAACACTCCTTTCTCACAAATTGATAAAACAAGTAGACATAAAATCACTGAGTAAATAGAAGACTTGAACAGCATTTTCAATCACTTAGACCTAATTGACATTTTAAGAAGACTGCATGCAACAATGGCAGAATGCATATTATTTTCAAGTACACATGGAACATGAATCATGATAGACCCTATATATAAAACATCTCAAATTCTCAATTGGATTAAATTAGAAATCAATAACAAAAAGGGCATATAAAAAATGTTCAAATATTTAGAAATTAATATATTTCTGCATAACCTGTGGGAAGAAGAAATCACAGGGAAAAGGGAAAATATTTTGAGCTGAATGATAATAAAAACACAACATACTACAATTTGTAGGATGCATCTAGAGCACTGCTTAGAGGAAAATTTATAGTTGATAGCTTTTTTTTTCAATATAGCTTTATGTGCTTATATTATAAGAGAAGAAAGTTCCCCCCAAATAATCTAAGTTTCTATGTTAAGAAGCTAGAAAAAGAAGGACAAAATAAATCTCCAGATAATAAGGTTCATCTATATGTACTGGCATGGATAGAAGGGCAGGATAAATTAAGTGAAAAAAGCAAATTATAAGGACTTCCTGGTGGTCCAGTGGTTAAAACTCCTCACTTCCAATGCTGGGGGCCTGGATTCGATCCTTGGTCAGGGAACTAGATCCCACAAGCCATAACCAAGTTCACATGCTACAACTCATGCCACAGCTAAAGATCCTGTATGCCACAACGAAGTTCAAAGATCCCGAGTGCTGCAACTAAGACCTGGTGCAGAAATAAATAAATATGAAAAAGAAAAGCAGATTATACATAATATGTATAGTATCAAGGGAGAAATATCAATAACCTTATATATCCCTGGAGAAGGAAATGGCAACCCACTCCAGTATTCTTGCCTGGAGAATCCCATGGATAGAGGAGCCTGGTGGGCAAAGAGTCAGACACGACTGAGTGACGAAGCATATGCAGATGACACCACCCTTATGGCAGAAAGTGAAGAGGAACTAAAGAGCCTCTTGATGAAGGTGAAAGAAAAGAGTGCAAAAGCTGGCTTAAAACTCAACATTCACAAAACTAAGATCATGGCATCCGGTCCCATCACTTCATGGCAAATAGATGGGGAAACAGTGAAAACAGTGACAGACTTTATTTTCTTGGGCTCCAAAATCCCTGCAGGTGGTGACTGCAGCCATGAAATTAAAAGAAGCTTGCTCCTTGGAAGGAAAGTTATGACCAACCTAGACAGCATATTAAAAACCAGAGACATTACTTTGCTGATAAAGGTCCGTATAGTCAAAGCTGTGATTTTTCCAGTAGTCATGTATGGATGTGAGAGTTAGACCGTAAAGAAGGCTGAACGCTGAAGAATTGATTTTGAACTGTGGTGTTGGAGAAGACTCTTGAGAGTCCCTTGGACTGCAAGGAGATCAAATCAGTCAATCCTAAAGGAAATCAATCTGAATATTCATTGGAAGGACTGATGCTGAAGCTGAAGCTCCAATACTTTGGTCACCTGATGTGAATAGCTGACTTACTAGAAAAGATGCTGGGGAAAATTGAAGGCAGGAGGAGAAGGGGATGACAGAGGACAAGAAGGTTAAATGGCATCACTGACTAAATGGACATGAGTTTGAACAAGCTCTGGGAGATGGTGAAGGACAGGGAAGCCTGGCATGCTATAGTCCATGGGGTCACAAAGAGTCAGACACAACTTAGCGACTGAACAACAACAATAATATCAAGCCAGCAATTGCTTGCTGCCCCTTGCTGTCCCTTCTTTCTTTAAAACATAGAATCACTGTTATTCCCTGATTTTGAGCTGGTATATGGCTATTCAGAAATAAAGTATCCTAGACTTCTTTGCAATTAAGTATGGTGATGTGACTAAGCTCTGGTCAATGGGATATAAGCAAAAGTGATAACGTACATTTTCTGAGAGGTAGTGCTTTTTTTTGAACTCCTAACTACTTCTTGTTGGCTGAAATGTGGATGTGACTACTGCAGCTTGGGCAGTATAATGGATCGAAGATGGTGGAGTCACAAGATAGAAGGGGCCATGCCAGCCTTAAACTGTTTCTGGATTTCTTTTCCATGAGAGAGACACATACTTCTATCTTGTTTCCATCACTGCTATTTTGGATTTCATCTCTTCCAACTTTTCAGTCTCTTGTAGCTTTCATCCCTATGCAACTGAACACATATAACTATGACCCCATTTATGTGGAGAAAAAAAAGCAAAGAAACATGTATGTGTGCAGATGGTTGATTTTTGACTTCGGCACAGAAATCCCCAAGGTAATTTGCTTCAACATTGAAGAAGTATTATCTTATGTAACAGTAAGTCCAGAGGACGGATAGCTTTGTAGTTGGCTCATTCAGTGGCTCAACTTCATCACCAAGGACTCAGGGGCTTCCCATCTTTCAGCTTTGCCACCCTCTGACTAGATCCCATCATAACTGAAAGATGGGATCAAGCTCCAGGAAACATGTTCATACACTTCAATGACCAAAAGAAAAAGGACCTCCCCTTTTCGCTGTAACTCTTTTGTTTGCTTGCTTGTTTTTCATCTCTCTTTCAAAGGCAAAGAAACTTCTTCTAGAACCCTCCAGGTTTGTAGGTCCATCTTTAATTTAAATTAATTAATTAAGCTGTGTTGCGGGGCTTGTGAGCTATTAGTTCCCTGATCAGGGACTGAACCTGGGTCTTTCACAATGTGAATGCTAAGTCCTAAACACTGGACCACTAGGGAATTACCAGGATTTGTTCTTTATTCCTTGGTGGAAAAGGAGAACAACAGAGCAAAATGTGACTCTTGACAGTGTGGAAGAAAAGAAATATGGCCAAATGTCTGCTACGATGTATATCTAAGTGGGCTGAAAAATCAAGATGGATACACCCCAAACTGCTAACAGTGGGTACTTTTGGGGAGAGGAGTGGGATGAAGGGAGAATGAAAGGAGTCATGTAGAAAACACTAAAATTGTTATCCAATAACTCTGACCCACTTCTGTTGCTTGTAAAAGGGATGACTCATTGGCTCAAGCCAGGTGTGGTCATCTCATGCCTTTTTGACTGAAGGTTGCTTTCTCAAAGTCCCTTGCAGTTAGTGATGGCCTGGAGACTCAGTCTTGTGAGATACAAAAGGAAACAGTCAAGGGAATAATTTCCTCCTTAATAAAAAGAAAACCTTTTTCTGTCCTTTTCCCTTCCATTCTTACTTGAAATACTGGTGTGAGGATGTGATGCTTGGAGTTGTGGCCGCCATGTTGCAACCATGAAGGAAATGCCTAGAGGTTTATGGAAATGCAGACCCAGTGTCCTGGTATTATAAGGTGGATGAATCAACCTTAGAATTGCTTACTTCTGGACATCCTATAAGAAAATATCCTTATAAGGATTTGTATCGGGTGCAGTTGAGGGCAGCTTAACAGATAAATGCATTTTTACTTTTACCGTATCTTTTATGTGGTTCTGATTTATCTTTACAATTAAAATGTATTATTTATGTAACTCAAAGTTCAATTTAAAAAATGCACCACTTGGCGTTGGGCACCTTTGGAATCCCAATAAGTCTGAAGAGGCACTCTTGAACAAAAAGAACAAACTGTTCTTTATAAGTACTAACTTCATAGTATGAGGGGTGACCTTGCTGACTGGGGGATGGCTGAAAATACATTTCTCTATCACTATTTGGGTTTAAACCAGAGATTACCAGCTCTCAGCCTCTGGTCAGAATCCTACTGGGGGACATGTTTTATTTTTTCCTGTCCAGGGCTTAAAAAAATTGGAATTAGAAGTAATCATTTAGGAATTGGGATACTTCACATAAATATCTGGCTTGCTGCCTTCCTTAGATAAATTGAAATATCCAGCAATATTAGGTTCACATCCCAACAGGACTAACAGAAAGCTTAGTTCTGTCTCTCTCTTTAGGCAAGGCAGGACTTCAGTTTGCCACAGAACTTGATGCTTCCTAATGCCTGTTACCCAGTTGACTTCACTGATTTATATTCTCTGATTCTGTGAGCACTTGCCTTAGTGACCCTTTTAGGTTTTGGAGTCACCGTGCACATGTGTGTACATACACACGTGTATATAAGATTCAACTGCTTCCTAGACAACAGACTGTGAGAAAAGGCATGGAAACTTATTCACACAGGTGGGCAGACCTTAAAAAGGACTAAGTTTGGAGTGGTCACATTTACTGTGGACTGTTTTGTAAGATTAGAAGTGGTAAAAAGGGCCAAGAGCACCCTTGACTGCCCTGCTGGGACACCTGGGGTCTTAAGTGAAATTTGCTCAGTCGTGTCTGACTCTTTGCAACCCCATGGACTGTAGCTCACGAGGCTCCTCTGTCCATAGGGATTCTCCAGGCAAGAATACTGGAGTAGGTTGCCATGCCCTTCTCCAGGAGATCTTCCAAACCCAGGTCTCCCACACTGCAGGCAGATTCTTTACCTTCTGAGCCACCAGGGAAGCCCAAGAATACCGGAGTGGGTAGCCCATCCCTTCTCCAGGGGATCTTCCAGACCCAGGACTCGAACCCAGGTCTCCAGCATTGCAGGCAGATTCTTTACCATCTGAGCTACCAGGGAAGCCCAATAGCTGGGATCTTAATCCAACCCCAATAACTCAGACTTCTGAAGATTACTGCTGAGGGAAGGAGATCATTCTGAGGCAAGACTTACATCTGTCAGTAGAGAATAGGGTTTTCCAAAAGGTAAATGGAGATTTCCTCAGGGTAGGCTAGAAAAAGCTGATGCTTTTGGAGAGAAGCATGGTCTTGAAAAAGGAAGGCAAGGTCAGACTCTGGGGACAGTGTCCTGTGCCCCTGACATCCTGCTAGGAAGGAACCCCTTTACCTTAGGGCCTTCTCTGTGTATTCATTAGAACAAGACTGAGTTTGTGTGTTGGGGGAGAGTAAAAACCTAGCCACAGTCTTTTTACAGCCTCCACTTTATCCTGGCACGGGTTGGCTCCCCCCTCCCCTCAAATGTCCATGTCCTAGTCTTTGGAACCTGTGACTGTGTTACACAGCAGAAGGAAATTGAGGTCACAGATGGAATTTCAGGTTGCTTATCATCTCACTTTAAACCAGGAAGATTATTCAGGATTGTCGGGTGGGCTTGGTGTAATCACAAAGGTGGAAGTGTGAGGCAGAAGAGAGAGAACCAGAGAGACGACAGCATGAGATGGACTTGGCTCCACGATGCTGGCTTTGAAGATGGAGCAAGGGGTCACAAGCCAAGGAAAGAGGCTGGCTTCTAGCATCTGAGAAAGGTGAGGAAACAAAGTCTTCTCTAGAACCTCCAGAAAGTAATGCGGCACTGCAGACACCTTGGTTTTAGCCCAGTGAGACTCAAGTTGGACTTTTATTCAAATGGAACTATAATCGTTAGCTCAGTTAGCTATAATAGTTCCCAGTTAGCTCAGCTGGTAAAGAATCCTTCTGCAATGCAGGAGACCTGGGTTCGATCCCTAGGTTGGGAAAATCCCTTGGAGAAGGAGATGGCAACCCACTTCAGTATTCTTGCCTGGAGAATCCCCATGGACAGCGGAGTCTGGCCAGTTACAGTCCATGGGGTCACGGAGTTGGACACAACTAAGCACACACGTAAGATAATAAGTTTGTGCTGTTTTAATTGAAACATGTATATTATCTAGGGTGAAACAGATAACCAGCTTAGGTTGGGTACATGAGACAAGTGCTCGGGCCTGGTGCACTGGAAAGACCCAGAGGGATCGGGTGGAGAGGGAGGTGGGAGGGGGGACTGGGATGGGGAATACATGTAAATCCATGGCTAATTCATTTCAATGTATAACAAAAACTACTGTAATGATGGAAAGTAATTAGCCTCCAACTAATAAAAAAAAAAATAAAAAAATAAAAAAAAATAAAAAAAAAAAAAGAAGGACTCGGAAAAAAAAAAAAATAAGTTTGTGCTGTTTTTAAACCAATAAGTTTGTGGTAATTTGTTACAGCAGCAACAGGTAACAAAAGCACCAGGCCACCTGGAGAGGCCCCGTGTAGGTGAGACTCGATTTTACTGGCCAGGATCAACCTCCTCCAACGTGAATGATTCCAGCTCCAGACATGAGATCACTCTAGTCACTCCCGACTTTGTGAGTTTCCCAGCTGAGGTCCCAGAGAAGAGCCGTACCCACTTTGCCCTGCCCAAATTCCTGACTCACAAAATCTAAGAGTATAATAAAATGATTGTTTTTATGCGACTAACCTTTGGATGGTTTGTTATGCAGCAGAGAAGCTAAAAGAGCGATCCATCTTAGCCTTGAACTTGAATCAGGTGGAGCTGGGGAAAATGACACACACTGCTGAACCCAGAGCTCCCATCTCATCGTTAATATTATTTTTCACTAAACCCTGAGCTGAACAGAAGGAAACAGGACCAAAATTGAAACTGAACTTGTATGTTTTCTCAAGCTGTTCCACTAGAATATTCAAATATTCTTGAGACAGCAGCACAAAGAATTCTACCCTAACCCCTTCACTCCATATATTTTGATGTGCCTAAGGTTACCCAGGCATGGCAGAGCTGAGAGATTCTTAATCTTTAAAAAAACTAAAAAAAACCCCACACAGCAGCCAATTGTGTCTGTCTCTGTCCTCCTTAACTTCCTTCAGAGCACACACTCTTGTCCAAGTTTGAATAAAGGAAGGATTGAACTGTGCCTGTGAGATTCCACCATCCAAAAACGAGGGAATTCCAGCCTGAACCTGATTCCTTCCTTGGGGGTCCCTGAGGGGATGCTCCATGCCCATGGCTGAGAAGCTGGAACTTTCTATCCAGGCCAGGATCAAATACGGATCCTCAGTATTTGAGCAGCCAGGCTGGGGTGTGTTGGGATCCAGGTGGCCTTCATCTCATCTGAATCAGGCCAGCACAGTTTGTGGCCCTCCCCTAAAGCTAAAGGAGGGGGGGAGATTCTGAGGAGACTTGGGGCCCCTGGGGAGACATTCATCTTTCCAGAGCTTTATCACTTTTTCCATAACAGTACCCTCCCTTCAAGGTGGAAAGTCCCAGCTGGCGGCTGAGGATACTCTCAATGTGCTTTTGTTCTTCACCCTGCCCCCAGCCAAGGCAGCAGGGTGCGGGGCAGACACCAGCTGCGCTGAACTTTCTGTACCATCGAACACCACCATATAGATGGCCCCTCACAGCATGGGACTAGATTGCCTTGATTCCAATCTTGGCTCTGCTATTTGCTAACTGTTCCACCCTAGCAGGGTTTGAATCTCTCTCTGCTCTAGTTTCTCCATCTGAAAACTGGCATGGTGATGCTATGACCTGTTTTGAGGATTTAATATATGAAAAGCACTTAGCACAGTACCTGATACATGATAAGAGTGAAGGAACTGTTTTCTGTTATTATTACATAACCTTGGGCAATTCTCCTTTCTCTGGGCCTCCGTTTCCCCATATGTACAATGAAGATGGCAGTTACCTACCTGCCTCTTGACAATTTATCTGGTTGTGAATCCCGACTACCCTTTCTTGCTGTGTGGCCTTGGACAAATTTCTTCAGTTCGGTTAGCCTCAATGTGCTCATCTGTTATGTTACTTAATGATAACTATTAAGTAGATGGTGATGATGAAATGAGAAAATGCATACCAAATATGGAACACGGGACCTACTACATAGAGCTAAAACAAAGTTAGCTTTTGGGTTTTTTTTTTTGGTTTGTTTTTATGTCTGAGAAAGAACTTTCTAAACTGTCATAGGCCATGTCCCTGGGAGTAATATTGTGGTTTTCTGGCATGCTTTCCCAGCCATGCCTTATTCACAGACTCCTAGAATCTGAGAGACTGGGATTGGAAGGGCCCCTTTACAGATTGGTTAATAAATCGATTCAGCAAATATTTGCTACAATGAGTAGTAATCTCCTATGATGAGACAGGTTTTTTCCCTAAGTCCTTTACACATCTTAAGTCATTTAGTCCTCCCATCAATCCTGAGGGAAGGAACTAGGATGAATTTCATTTTATGGATGGGAAAACTAAGGCACAAGAGATGGAGGGGGGCAGGGGTTGAACACTGAACCTTGGTTTAGGGTCCACGCCCTCCACCATCGTGCTGTCTTGCTGTGTTGGCTGCATACCCAACCTCGTATGCAGTTTGCACTGTTTCTTTCATTTTTCCCTCCACTTCCTCACCCTAATCCTAGTCTCAATGATTTTCCTCCACAATCTGAGTAGCTTCCTCTTGCTTTCTGGCCCTCAGTTTCCCCATCTGTGACTTAAGAGAATAGGATTATTTTCATGACCACCCTGATTTTTAGTGCCTTATCAGTTTGTAATTATTTTAAACATATACTTGTTTTCCAGTGTGTTCCAGGGAGTAACACCCTGGTCCTTCTATTCCCCACTGTCTCCCTAGAATCTGGCACTCTGCCCTGGACTTAGTAGGCCCTCAATTAATATCTGTGGATGAAGAAAAGAAGGAATCATGGTGATTGTCCCCGGGTTTTCCCAAACCAGCTCCTGTGCTCTCTCCCCGGCCCCTCTTCTTTTCTGTCTGTGGGGCCTCCTCCTTCCCTCCCTCCCTCCCACCTCCCAGGGCCGGCTTGGGCCCTCCATCCGGCCTGCATTTTTCCGGGTTTGATATCATTTTTTCCACTCTCCCGCCTGCTGCCGGCTGCCTCTGCCAACTTTCCACAAGTATAGCCCCTCCCCCATGACCACAGGCCTCCAGAGACTGCTTGGGGTGGGGGAAGACCCTCCTCCTTTTCCCTTCCCCAGGCTGAGGCTGGGACAGGAAAGTTTGCCAACACTGCCCACCGGCAAGATTGGGGCGGGGGCAGGTCAGAGCTGGAGGACATGGTGGCTCGCCTCCCTGTGCTTTGGTGTCCTGGCAGCAGGGACTTGGCCCACGTGCGTGGCTGAGGCATCTGAGCAGGCAGCTGGACGGGGGCAGGGGTGTCAGGCATCAGGGACACAATGGTCCAAACCGTTTGCATCTTGTTCTCCTCTCAAAGTAGTGTGACACCACCTCCCCTTAGGCTGGAAACTCCTGACCTGACCCCCAAGGCCCATCCCCACCCAGACTGGAAGCTTCACTCCCTCCTACTTCTCACACAGACGTAGGAGAAGGCTGGGCCCTGGGGTCTGGTCCTTACTCTCACTGGCTGGGTGGCTCTGGGGCACTCACTTCACCTCTCTGGGCTTCAATTTCCACAGCTGCAAAAATGAGTGAGTTGGATTACATTGCAGGTCCATCCTGGGGATTAGCGGATTGAATTTCATGGAGTCTACCCACCCCCTTTATATTGTATGCAAAACTGTGTTTGAAAGTCCATTTCCTTGAGAGTCTATAGTTTTTTGTCACATTCTCCTAGAGAACGGTGGGAGATGTGAGGGACAAGGACGCCTGGCGTGCTGCAGTCTATGGGGTCATAAAGAGTTGAACACTAGTGACTGAACACCACCACCACCAAGAGAACTATGGGTAAATTGGGCCCAGCCTTCTAGTCTCACAAGCCTGGATTGAATTCTGGCAACTTCATTTACAGCAGCTGTGTGATCTGCAGCATTAAGCCTTCACTGTTTGTTCCTCTGTTTTCTAGCTAGTTAAACATGGGTTGTGAAGATTAATTGTGACAGCTTTGTATCCAGTCAGCTCCCAACAAACACCAGCTATTATATTATTAGGGTGCAGGCTAAAATTCCTTTCAGAGAATATTTTGTGAATATAAACTAAAAAATGGATTAATGAGAAAATAGGAGGTTATCACACTGCACTGTGGTTGCTTGTGCTCCACTAGGTCTCCCTCAGAGTTGTGGGGCAAGGGCTGTGCCCAGCAGTTCCGGGAGGAGCCTGAATATACAATTTGTCCAGTGATCTTACTGACTAACCCTGATACCCAGAAAGTGAAAGTTAGTCGCTCAAGAGTCTTGTCCAACTCTTTGGGACCATGGGTGGAAATCTCCAGGCAAGAAAACTGGAGTGGGTTGCCATTCCCCTTTCCAGGGGATCTTCCTGACCCAAGGATCAAACCCGGGCCTCCTGAATTTCAAGCAGATTCTGGGCCACCAGGGAAGCCCCTACCCTGACACCCAGGTCAGCAGGCTAAACCAGTCTGTACATGGGCAAGCAGGACATGGAGACACCTGGACGAGCCCCAAAGAAGAGGTCTGGACACTCAGACAGGAGATCCTTCTGGTCTGGTTTATTGTGGGGGGCATTTCTGAGGGTTGGCCAGAGCCCAAGGACAAAAGAGTTTTTCGTTGTTTATTTTTTTTTTTTTTTACAAAAAGACACCCACCGCATAAAAAACCCAATTTAGGCTTTGGCCCCGTAGTCTGTCCATCACTTCCCTAGGGCAGAGAGGTCCGTGAAGCTGTGGCTGGGGTGATGCTCTGTCCCTTGGGGCAGCGGGTGGCCAAGACCCACGATACACACTCTAACCACCAAGACTCTGCCCCTCGGTGGTGCTAGTGGAGCCTAGAACGCACCCCAGTGTCTCGTCACCCTTTGGAGGGCGGGTGGGCGACCTCAGAGCACGGCCAGGTTGTGGCAGGACTTGGAGCGGGCCTTGAGAGCCCGGCGACGTGCGCTGCGGGCTGTCAAGCGAGCCAGGAAGCGTCGAGCACGCTGCCCCAGGCTCGCCCTTCTTCTGGGTGCGGGCGGCTCCCGGGCTGCGCAGTCCCGGCGGCGCAAACGCAGTTGGCGCACCACGCCTTCGAAGAGCTCTGCTACGTTGTGCTGCAGCGTGGCTGACGTCTCGATGAACTTGCAGTCGAACACCACAGCGCAGGCGCGGCCCTCTGAGGGGGCGGGGTCAGATAAGCCAGGACAAAGCCACAATCGGAAAAAGGAGATAAAGGTAGCAGAAGGTGTGGTCAATTTCAACCAGGAAGCACAGTTTTTCCTTTCCCCATACCTCGTGCTCCATGCCAGGGGACTCACATAAATCTGGCTTTGAGGAGTTAGTTCACAGGCTAGTGATTGATACTGGTGGGAGAAATGAGGCTGGGAAGACAGGGAGGTTCGGAGCAGTTAGGTCCCACAGAAGAGTCTTGAATGCCAGGGAAGGGGTCTAATCAGAATTATCTGGGGGAGTTTGTTAAAATGCAAGATTGCTGAGCCCAGCCACAGAGATTCTGATTCTGTAGGTGAGGCTTGGAACCTGCAATTTAATACAATCTCCTGGGGGTCAAGTTGCAGAATTTAGGGATGTCTTCTTATAAAGCATATGGTCTTCCAGCTGTAGGATGCCACCGGACTGGATGTAGGGCCCTGGGGTCTAGTCCTCAGTGGCTGGTGACCTTGTGGAACTGGCTTCCCTGCTCTGGGTCTCAGTTTCCATAGTTTTCAGATTTTTCCCTATGAGTAGGACCATTTTAAGATCTGTATCTTGGGATTTTCCCAAGGTGACACAGGGAATTATGGCAGCATTTGCCCCCTGATCTGTGTAAAGTATAAACCTCATTCCCATCCTACTAGTTAGATCATCCCAGCCCTTCTTCCTCAGTCAGGGTCTCAGTACCTTGAGAAAGACCTGTATCTGTCTCACCTGATACATCAATCATATTAAAATATTCTCCATCCCACTTTAAATACAATTTAAATATAACTTTAAACATTTTGGTTTGCAGTTGCTGGCTGAAAAATATTATGTTTTGTAGACAAAACTCTGTGAAATTTGAATTTATAATTTTCTAACTATTTTGGAGCCAATAATTGTCTTTTTCAGGTCTCAGATGTAAGTCCCTGAAAAGTTTATAGGCACTGGGCCTCTCATGCCTGGTGAATTGTGTCTCTGACTAAGGGCACTGGGGCACATAAGGGAATTTTTAGGCAGAGAAGTGACAAAGTCCACTCTAGTTCTGGAGAACTCCGGCAACTGGTGGGGAGAACCCATGGAATGGGGACAGAGAAGTATAGGGGTTGGCCCAGGCTAAAGTGGAGATGCCAGGATGGGGCAGAGGTTGTGGGCATGGCAGGGGGAGGGAATGTGGGGTTAAGGGAAGCAGACTTGACAGGATTTGGGGACTGGTTAGAGGAAGTGAGAGAGGAGGCAAAAATGGTTTCTAGCTTTCAGGTTTAGGCAAATAGATGTAGGATGGAGGTGGCTGGGGGGACGGGGTGGGGTGGGACAGAGGTGGGCGGTGCAGCACCAGTTACTGAGAGGAAGAGCGCTGGAGGAAACACAGTGACGGTGGGGCTGAGAGAAAGGCGGGGAAGGAGGGTGGAGGGCTCACCTTCCACGGAGACTTCTCGGCAGCGTGCCAGATCTGCCTTGTTGCCCACCAGAATGATGGGCACATGGTCCGCCTGATGCGTGCGCCGAAGCTGGATGCGGAGCTCAGAGGCACTCTCGAAGCTGCCCCTGTCTGCGATGGAGTACACGATGACGTAGGCACTGCCCACCTGCAGGCAGGACTCCTGGCTCCAGCTTTCATCCTGCAGGGCAGGGAATCAGAGGGTACTGAGGCCCTAGCTGAGAAAGGAAGGCTGGCATGGTCTAACGGGTGGGATGGGGCTGAGGTTTATACTTTGGACAGACTGGGGGGCAAATTCTGCCATAATTTCCTGAGTCACCTTGGGAAACCACCAGTCCTCTCTGAGCTGCAGTTTCTTTGCTTGAAAAATGGCACTACTTCGCTCCATTCTCTCGTTCATTGATTCCTTCTATAGGCGGGACAGAGGGGCTTCCCTGGTTGCTCAGCTGGTAAAGAACCTGCCTGCAATGCAGGAGACCCCGGTTTGATTCCTGGGTCAGGAAGATCCGCTGGAGAAGGAATAGGCTACTCACTCCAGTATTCTTGTGATTCCCTAGTGGCTCAGATGGTAAAGAATCCGCCTGCAACACGGGAGATCTCGGTTTGATCTCTGGGTTGAGAAGATCCCCTGAAGAAGGGAAAGGCTACCTACTCCAGTATTCTGGTCTGGAGAATTCCATGGACAAGGAGCCTGGCTACAGTCTATGGGGTCACAAAGAGTAGGACACAACTGAGCGACTTTCTCACACACATAGGCAGGACATCGGAGACAAAAGATTTATTTGGTTCCTGTTCCTTCTGAGGAGCATTCTGGCTTTGCCTGTTTAGCTCTTTTGTCTGGTTTGAGGAGGGTCTGGTCTTGCTGGACAGTTCTTTTGACCTTTTGCAGTCCAGAGTTAAGAGAGAAAGGAAGGGACAGAAGTGAGGACAGAAGGCTGTCTTCTAGGGGAGGACTTTTTCTGGATAGTCTTGGAGAGTTGGAGGAGCAACGGTGGGTGTGACGGAAGGGTGTGGGTGAGAGGCAAGGGTCATTTTAAAAAGTGGAGTCCTTTCAAGATGTTTGACAAAGAAAGGGAAGAACTGAAATAATTTTGATACTCTGTTTTGGATAATGGTCTTTTGACAGGGATAGCACTCAGACTGAACCACCTGGGTACGAGCTTTCTAAGTGTTTAATGAGATACAGTTCCTGCCCTCCAAAAGCTCATGATCAGGAAGGGATGCTATGGAAATGGAGATATAATGCAGTGTGATACGTACCATTCAGAGAGGCATAGGCAAGTGGCTGCAGGAGCCATGGGGCTTGAGGCAGGGGTAGACCAGAAGAACTCAACTGGGCAGAGTGTGAGAGGGCTTCTAAGTAGCCTGGTAAGTGGGGTTAGAAAGGATGAGCAGGCTGAGCAGCAGGGAAGATGGTGGGCAGGAGTGGGAGATGCAGAGTGTGGTGGAAGCCTTGTTTATTAGGGGAAAAGAAGCCAGGAAAGTTTTCTGATAACCAAATAAAGTAGATAAGTAGGGAGGCATCGGTATCCATTATTGTCAAAGCGGGTAAGTTCTCAACAGTCATGCTGATCCTTCCCAGATAACTCTGAACTGAGTCAGACAGATGTGGGTTCTCATTCTGGGTTCTTAGCTTTGACTATGGACAGGTTCCTTTCTGTCTCTGAATCTGTTTTTTCATCTGTAGAATGAGAGGGTGGGTCTTGACCATTCATTCATTCACTCATTGCACATATTTATTTATGAAGGATTTGCTATGTGTTAGGGTCACAAAAGCTGGTTGGTACATAGATTAGTAGGTAAGAACCCCTTGAAGGTTGATTAAAAATGTAGATTCAGAACCCCACTTTTATAGGTTCTGTTTCATTAGGTCTGGGGTGAGACTTGAGAATCTAATTTTTAATACCCTCCAGGTGACCCTGATAGACAGCAAGGCTAAGGTACTATTGGTTGAACCAACAGTCCTCCCAATCCTGTCAGATTTTGCCTCTCTGACATAAAAAAATATCATTTAACCCAAGGATGGAAAGAATGGATGCTTATTTCAATAAGGCTGCTGCTGCATGGACCCTCTTTGGAAAATGCCTTCACAGACACTGGCCAGGGAATCTGCAGGGAAACCAAAGGCCAGACGAGAAGAAAACACTTTCTTAGGCCACACAACAGTTGGGCGTAGAATTCCAATTCCTGCCATCTAGTCCAGTATTCTTCCTACTCTGTCTTCCACATGGGACTCTTAGACTGATCACTCTTCTTAAGTCCCTGGACTCTGCCCCATAGGATTCTCAACTGTATCCCAAAAGTGGACCCTCTCCAGACACTAGTCTGTGAGCTCCATGAGGCCAGAGGACTTGTCTGCTTTATTCACTCCTAGGTCTCCAGTGTCCTGGCCCATGGTATATATCCACCAATGTTTCTTTCTTTCTCCCTCCTTCCCTCCTTCTCTCACTCTTCCCTCTTTCCTTCCCTCCCTCTATTCTTTATTTAATAAATAGCTTGGGGTATGAATCAGCCACTGGATCCCGAAGGCTTTTCACTGGGGCAGAAGTATATGGGACCCTGAAGGCTGCCGCCACCTGGTTGACCCCAAGGCTGGCGATGTGCAATGGGGCCACAGGGACCCAAGATGAAACCCTGGGGTGGGCCTTGCACACCTGGCCCTCCCCTTGCCTTGGTTGAGGTGTGGACCAACCAGTATTTCTTAATGAACAAGTGAAGGAGTAGAACCTTGGATGGAGGTTCAGAAGGTGATGCTCCCAGTGGGGATAGAAAGGGGCAGTCCTAGTGCATAAGAGCACCAACTTGGATTTCCCTGATGGTCCAGTAGTTAAGAATCCACCTGCTAATGCAGGGGACACAGGTTTGATCCCTAATCCAGGAAGACCCCACAGGCCGAAGGGCAGCTGAGCCTGTGTGCCGCAACTACTGAAGCCCTTGCACCTAGAGCCTGTGCTCCACAATAAGAGAAGCCACCACAATAAGAAGCCCACTCACTGCAGTGAAGAGCAGCCCCACTTGTTGTAACTAGAGAAAGCCAATGCACAGTCAAAACAAATAAATAAACAAATATTTTTAAAAAGAGTGCAAACTTTGGGGTCTTATAGATCTGAGTTTGAATCCTACTTGCTCTCTGAGAACTTTGGACATGTTACTTAACCTCTCTGAGCTTTTGATTTCCTCATCAATAGAATGAGAATCAGAAGTACACTCACTCAAGTTTTTGTCTTGACCGAATGTCATAATATATATGTCTAGTGCTTAGCACTCGGGGCTGACACTTAAGAAGAGGGTGTTCCATCAGTGTCAGTTGCTCTTAGGAGAATCATCATCATTATTATGATGTTCATTTGGACCTGGGTTTCCTTTTATGCTGGTGAAAAGGAATTGGTCCCATAGCTCCTTCATCCCTAAATTTGGGCCTATCACTGGAGCTGTCAGCCATTCTTGTCAATGACCCAACACTGTCCCTCTAAGCCCCACTCTGTGGACAGGGCCTCCCTGAGTGTTAGGGGAGGGGCCTACGCCTTAGAGAGATGGGATCCAGGTGATTTTTGGATCCTTCTCTTTGCTTAGTTGTATTTCTTCAGGGTTCTACAGTGAGCATACCTGTATAGCAAGAAGAAAAGAACTCCCAACAAGATAAGAAAAGCATACTGGGGACATGTCCTTGCCTGATGCTCTCTTTCTGCTTTGGAATGGGCTAGTGAGGGACATCCTTGGTGTCCTTTTTTTTCACTAGCTACCAAGTTATGATTAATAAGAATTATCTTTATTGCTAATTCTTCACTCATGTTCACCAATTTTTTCATGCTCCAAACTGTGCTTACCTCTGTGAAACTACATACTGCTGCTACTGCTAAGTCACTTCAGTCGTGTCCGACTCTGTGTGACCCCATCCCTGGGATTCTCCAGGCAAGAATACTGGAGTGGGTTGCCATTTCCTTCTCTAATGCATAAAAGTGAAAAGTGAAAGTGAAGTCGCTCAGTCATGTCTGACTCTTCGTGACCCCGTGGACTGCAGCCCACCAGGCTCCCCCGTCCATGGGATTTTCCAGGCAAGAGTACTGGAGTGGGGTGCCATTGCCTTCTCTGTGAAACTGCATAAGAATGTTTAAAAAAAAGAAAACAAAACTAGCTGGTAAGGAAGGCAGGAATGAACCACCCATTTATCAAGTGAGAAAATTGAAGCTCAGCGAGGGTAAGCCAATTGCAGAAAGCCTATGTGTAAGACAAAGGAACGGCAGTGTGTGTGTGGGGGGGTGTTCCCTCCTCTGTGCAATGTGACTGGGTGAAGTGGGATGAAGGTGCTCATGAGAGGAGGTTTGCAGGGGTAGAAGCACATCCTGGGATGCTATCAGGAGGGGATGAATAGACTGAGAAGAGGGTCAGGGTCATTAGGTTCTTCTGGCTTTGGTTGGAAAGGCTGCTGAGGAGCTGTGGGTTTGGGTACCGCTCACAGCTGCATGAGGAGCTGAGGATGGGCCCTGCCCCATCCCTGCTCTGGGTGTCCTACGAGAAGACAGGAGTCTGGTACTAGCCTCAGCACTGCTGCTCGGCTTGGTCGCTCAGTCGTGTTGGACTCCGTGCGACCCCAGGGACGGTAGCCCGCCAGGCTCCTCTATCCATGGGATTCTCCCAGGCAAGAATACTGGAGTGGGTTGCCGTATCTCCAGGAGATCTTCCTCAGCACCCCTCCCCCCAAATCCTGCCTGCTGTGCCATACCAGCTTCTCAGCCTCCCAGGTGTCCATGACCAGCAGTGTGGTGTCTTCTCCATCCACTGTGAGTGTCCTCTCGTATACATCTTCTGCAAAAGAAGAAAGCTGGGTTTCAGGGAGGAGACGCAGGCCTGGGGATGGGGGTAGCCCTTCCTAACCCCTCTTTTCGGTCACATCACACCCTCCACTTCTCCTTGAAGTGTTCACCATACTTGTTTGACGTCTGTTCCTCCTGATGGGTCAACAGAGGCCAGGAGGAGTCCTGGCTCCCCAGCTCCCAGCACAGTACCAGGCACATAGTTGGTGCTGAGAAAGCTTTTGTTGGTTTGTTTGACTGAACAGATGTGGAGCAGTGGGGTGAAAGTGGGGCTGGGAATTCTCCCAGTCCTGCTCCGTCCCTGGCTTAGTGTGTGCTTCAAGAAGGTCATGCCACTCTCTCTAGACCTCCGTCTTCCCATCTGTTGTACATACCGGTGTACATGTATAGACCTTTCATACAAGTTCTCACTCTGCACGACCCAGGCTGGAGAAAGGGCCTGGTCAGAGTGTCTCCACCTCATCTCTGCGGTTAAGCCTCCCCTCCCCCTGCCCACTCCACACACACACTCATCCTGGGTCCATTCCACCAGCCCTGAAGGGATCCATCTTCATTTGTTCTGTCTTGTCCCTGATCCCCATCATCCTGGGACCCCCAAGCCCTCTCAGTTCACTGCACCTTTTGGGAGTAGAGGAACCCAGGGCCCAAAACTTAGAATCTGGGAATTTCCATTTGGGGCAGGATTTCGGTTTGGCTGCAGATCATGATGGATATGGATGGTTGTCTGTGGGGCTGGTAGGGTCTGAGAGTTGGGAGAAAGTCCACTGTTTCTTTATAACTGGGACTTGTGGAATTCAGAATTGCTTCCCTTATGACATGAAAATGAAGCACACACCTCTCAGCCATGAGAAATTAGCAAACGTCTTAGCCGCTATTCAAGGAATTCCCCCTCCTATAGATCTTTGTGCGGGTTATGCCCTCCACAGCTCTGCCGCTGCTGCTGCTAAGTCGCTTCAGTAGTGTCAGATTCTGTGCGACTCCAGAGACGGCAGCCCACCAGGCTCCCCCGTCCCTGGGACTCTCTAGGCAAGAACACTGGAGTGGGTTGCCATTTCCTTCTCCAGCTGCACAGCTCCAGGGGGCCTCATTCACTTCCCAGCTTGGGTGAATGACGCCCCTTAGGTTTGAGCAGGGCAGGAGTTGTAATAAGTTCTTGGCAGCCTTATGTCCCAGATGACAGGGATTTGACTCCTTTGACCACAACCCAGCCCAGCCCACAGGCTCCCTACCTCCCAGCTGTTCGTGGAGGTCCCTCTCTTGCTTCCCTGCAAAGAGACTGGCCAGACTGGTCTTCCCGACACCAGGATCTCCGAGCAGGACCACGCGATAGAGGGCCTCCCAAGAGCTTTCAGAGTCGCTGGATTCAGAGGACCAGCCGTTGGGGGCAGGTGAAGGTTGCCAGGTAGGGGCGTTGAGGGAGACTGACTGGCCCAGTCGGGGATGCTGGGACTGTGTAGAAGGTGCTGTGCCCAGAAGGCCAGGCTGGTGGCCCCGGGCGGATAGGGGCAGTGGAGTGCTGGCTCGGCGACGCAGGGGGGTCTTTGCTTCTTGCTGAGTATTTAGGGTCATCCTTGGGAAGGGGGGTTTCCTTCCTTCCTTCCTTCTGCAAGAAGTGGGAGTGGGTGGTGAGCCAGGTGAGGTGCTCTGAGCCCCTTCTGTAGAGTCCTGATGAACTGCTGCGCAGGCTTCCTCCAGAGCCCTTTCTTGTTCGGATGGGAGGAGGCGGCACCTCAGATCCTCCAGATGGGGGCTTTCTGGCTTCAGGCCCAGAGTGAACTTGGGTCAGGCCGGGAGGGGTGAGTGCGTGTGAACACACACACGCATACACACCCAGAGGCCACTTCCTATGCTCTGAGGACGACCCACTCCCCCCAGACACACAGGCAGAAGGGCAGCAGGGAGACAGGATGTCCACACAAGCATGCACACAGAGCTGCCCCTGCATTCAGAACAGGAGACCCACGTTCATGAAAGACCCCTGAATTGCCCCCTTCTCCGCTTCCCCACGGTTGGACTGGGGCTGGGGAATACAAGGAGGGTTGAGAGCCCCTTGGTTGGGGGCGGGGTGGGGTGGGGTGGGGAATTCACTTCTGCGGCATCCCAGGAGAGCTGAGGAAGAGGCCCGGGAGGACAAATCCGTACTGCCAAAGACTGGGGGTCTGGCGGAGCGGGGGGGGGAGGGGGCGGGGGGGGTTCCGTCCGGCTGAAACCTGAGAGCCCCGGTGCCATGGGAACAGCGTGTCCGGCCCGCCCCCTCCGTGAAAAATTCAGGAGCGACTGGCACGACGGCCTCCAGCTGCTGTTGGAGGGCGGGGCTCGGAGGCAGCCAGACCCCAGGTCTGGTGACAAGAAGGGGTCCCGGAGGGGAGGGGGGTGGGTGGAGAGGAGACCCACAGAGCCCAGGAGGGCATGGCATTCCCAGAGTCCGAGCTTCCTCAGTCTCGAGGGTCCTGGGTGTGAGTCCCCAGATCCCAGGAGGGTTCCTAGGCTATCTAGCTCTCCCGACCCCAGATCCGGGGACCCTCACCCCGGGGGGCGGGTTCGAGGGCCCCCTCCTCCTCCCAGCTTGCGCAGCAGAACCCTTCCGCCCCCCTCCCTCCCAACAGACGCCTTGGAGAACTCCGCTCCAACTCGACTAAGTTGGTGGCGGGCTGCGTGGGCCTTTACCTTGGAGTGGGGAGGGATCCAGGGTCCTCGGCGGCCGCAGCTGCCGGGTGCTCCAGGCTGTACCACTGCCTCGCCGCGCAGCCCCTCGGCCGGGTCCCGCCCAGCCGCCTGGGCCGGGGAGGAGCCGCGACCCCGCCCCGTCCAGCCCCGCCCCATTAGGGCAGCCCCGGGGTCTCCGCCCCACGGCTTTGGCTGCTGAATGAGTTTTTGCAGAACTCCGCTGACCCATCGCTTTAAGTTCCTTGCCAGGGAGCGGGGAATAAGAGTGCAAGGACACAGGTCCCAGATTCCTGAACCTGGATCCGCTTTGCATCCACATCTATCCACTCCATCAGTGGGGTGACCAACTCTTTGTTGTTGTTCTCGTTCAGTTGCTAAGTCATGCGGGACTCTGCGACCTCATGGACTGTAGCACGCCAGGCCCTCCTGTCCTTCACTATCTCCCAGAGTTTGCTCAAATTCATGTCCAGTCTGATGATGCTGTCTAACCAGCTCATCCTCTGCCGCCCGCTTCTTTTGCGTTCAGTCTTTTCCAGCATCAGAATCTTTTTCCTATGAGTCTGCTCTTCATATCAGGTGACCAAAGTATTGGAGCTTCAGCATCAGTCCTTCCAGTGAGTGATCAGGGTTGATTTCCTTTAGGATTGACTGGTTTGATCTCCTTGAAGTCCAAGGGACTCTCAAGAGTCTTCTCCAGGGCTTCCCTGATGACTCAGTAGGAAAGCATCTGCCTGCCAAGGCAGGAGACTCGGGTTTGATCCCTGATCTGGGAGGATCCCACATGCTGTGGAGCAGCTAAACCCATACACCATAACTACCGAGCCACCATGCTAGAGCTCGCAAGCCACTGACCCCTGATGCTCCCCTGCCCTAGAGCTCATACGCTGGAACAAGAAAAGCCTGCACAATGAGAAGCCCATGCACCGCAACTGGAGAGTCGCCCCTGCCCACTGCAACTAGAGAAAAGCCCTTGCAGCAACTGAGACTAAGCACAGCCAAAAAAAGTCTTCTCCAACACCACAATTCAAAAGCATCAGTTCTTCAGCTCAGCCTTCATCATGTTCCAACTCTCACATCCATACATGACTACTGGAAAACCCACAGCTTTGGCTATACGGTCGTCTAATCTTCACAAAAACCCCTTGGGAAACTTGTTAAATATTTGGATTCCTGGTCCCACCATGCAAGAAAGACAGATTCAGCAGTCCTGTAGAGAGGTTTGAACATCTGCATTTTAAACAGATGGTTAACTGAGCCTGATGATGCAGAGTTCATAGACCCCACTTTGAGTAACTGCTTTGGATGGAGAATTAATTTTGGAAGGGGGTTGGGGGGCGGAGGGAGCCCAGGAATTCTGCCCTGCAGGGTTCTGAATGTCTTGTTTTGATCATTCATTCATTCAACAAATTCTAAAGTACGTGCCCCTTATGCAGCTAGGGCTGTCCTGTGCCCAGAAGAATGGCTGTCCCCTACTTGATGAATATTTACTGAACCTTTTAAAAAAAGTATTTATTTATTTTTGGTTTCGCTGGGTCTCTGTTGCTGTAATGGGCTTCCTCTAGTTGTGGAGGGTGGGGCAACTCTAGTGGCAGTGGCTTCTCTTGTTGCAGAGCATGGGCTCTAGGTTCCCAGGCTTCAGGAGTTCCAGCTTGAGGACTCTAGAGCTCTGACTCAGTAGTTGAGGTGCAACTCAGACTTAGTTGCTCCGCAGCATGTGGAATCTTCCTGGACCAGCGATCTAACCTGTGTTGCCTGCATTGGCAGGTGGATTGCTAACCACTGGACCACCAGGGAAGTCCTTACTGAACTCTTGTGCTGGGCCTGGCATGGTTTGAGCACGTTGCCTAGATTATTAGCTCACTTAATCCTGATACCACACTACAAGGATAAACATAGTGTGGCTTACCTGGGCCTAGCACTCAGATCTCTGTGTACTGTCCCTGTCTATCATGGTCTGTGCTTCTCCCCACCCCCTCCAGTTTTCCTAGGCCTGTAGGAGGAGAAAAGTGCCATTGGGAACTTCGTATAGAAGAGAAGTTGCCTGTAGGAAACTTGTGGTTTGGCCATCCATGGGTCTTTGAGCAGGTGCTTCCTTTTAGGTCATGATAGACTAGGGTAGGTACGCCTGTGGACTCCATACGGACCAGGCTGTGCCTGTAGGTAGGCCTCATTGTCATGGCTGAGGGGGTCCAGGTGTCCAGCTCAGGGCAGCTCCCACAGCAGCCTGGCAGACTCGCTCAGCCCCTGCAGGGCTTTGGGCAGATGCTGAACTGTGCCCCCCCACCCCCCACACCTGGTTTCCTTCTGTGGCTTGGCCCTCTAAGCTTCCCTTTGCTACCTACAAGATGGGCTGTGAGTGGTATAGCATTGCTTGGGAGTAACACAACTTTTGAAACATTTATTTATTTATTTGGCTGTGCCAGGTCTTAGTTGCGGCCTGCAGAATCTTCCATCTTCATTCCTTGTGCCATTTGGGATCTTTAGTTGGGTCCAAATGCTAAAGATCCTGAGTGGCACAAGGAATGACAGTGTTCTGGCTTGGAGAATTCCATGGACTGTATAGTCAGTCCATGGGGTCGCAAAGTCAGACACAAGTGAACGACTTTCACTCCCTGGCCAGGGATTTTTTTTTAAACTGGGGTAAAACTCTTTTATTTATTTTTAATTGGAGGATAATTGCCATACAATGTTGTGTTGTTTTCTGCCGTACAACAACATGAATCAGTCATAATTATATATATGCCCCCCTCCTGAACCTCTCTCCCACCCCTAATCTAGGTCATCACAGAGCGCCAGGTTGGGTTCCCTGTTGTTATATAGCAACTTCCCACTAGCTGTCTATTTACACATAGCAGTGGATATATGTCAATGCTACTTTCTCAATTCATCCCATCCTCTGCTTCCCCTGCTGTGTCCACAACTGACCAGGGATTGAACCTGGGCCCCCTGCAATGGGAGTTAGGAGTCTTAGCCACTAGACCACCAGTGAGACTGAGACAACTTTGAGTCCCATCTCTGCAACTCTATTGCTCTATGGCCTTAGGCAAGTCACTTCCCTTCTTTGGGTTTCAGTTTCTTTATTCAAGGGCTTCCCTGATATCTCAGTTGGTAAAGAATCTGCCTGCAATGCAGGAGACCCCAGTTCGATCCCTGAGTTGGAAAGATTCACTGGAGTAGGGATAGGCTACCCACTCCAGTATTCTTGGGCTTCCCTTGTGGCTCAGCTGGCAAAGAGTCTGCCTGCAGTGCGGGAGACCTGGGTTCAATCCCTGGGTTGGGAAGAACTCCTGGAGAAGGGAACGTCTACCCACTCCAGTATTCTGACCTGGAGAATTCCATGGACTGTATAGTCTATGGGGTCACAAAGAGTTGGATATGACTGAGTAACTTTCACTTCTTTATTCAAAACTAGAGTCCGAACAGGTTACACTGTTACTACAAAACTTAGAGCTGTCTACCAAATAGAAGCCTGAACTTGGCATTCAAGGCCCATTGTGCTCTGGCTCTGGTCCTCTGCAACACCATTTCTAGTCTCTCTGAACAAATCCTTTGCTCTAGCTAATACTCTTTTAGCCACATTCTGTTCCTTCAGACTGGAATGCCCTTCCCTCTACTCATCTTTCAAGATGCAACTCAGGTGCCTAGGTACCAGACACTGTTATGAGTTCTGTACATGTATTATCTCAGTGGTCCTCAAGCTTTCAGTTCAATTCAGTTCAGTTGCTCAGTCGTGTCCGACTCTTTGCGACCCCATGAATCGCATCTCGCCAGGCCTCTCTGTCCATCACCAACTCCCGGAGTTTACTCAAACTCATGTCCACAAGCTTTAGTGGTGCATAAATTCACCTGGAGGACTTGTTACACCATAGCTTGCTGGGCTTCACCCCCAGAACTTTTGATTCACTGCATTTGGATTGACCTTGAGGAGTTCCATTTCTAACAAGCCCTGGGTATTGCCCCCCCTCTCAAGTGGGGAAGCTGTCCAGGTTCTGACCCCAGGACATTGCTTCAAGACATTCTGTCCCCAGCTTCAGAGCTCAGCAACCTGCAGACGGTATGGTTGATCAGTTCCCTACATAGCTGGCTAAGATCCAGCTATATCCTTGGAACCACAAGGCCTCAGACTCCCACTTAGGTCTCCTGCTGCCCACACCCTTGCCTTGATCTGCAGCCCAATAAAGGCTGATCCACAGGCAGCAAGACTCAGCGTTCGTGGTTCCTCTTCTCTTGTGCTCCCCCCAGTGCTCCCCTGCCCCCTCCAGCACCCTGTGGCCATGACACAGCGGCTTCTGCTTCTTGTGGCTCTCTTGGTCCTGGGTCATGTGCCGACAGGTAACATCACCCGTGTGTGTGTGTGTGTGTATGTGTGTATAGAAATGAAGGACAGATTCTCAGCTGCTGGGGGATAGAGGAGGCCTAGATCAGTGTTTAAGTTCTGGCCTCACCACTGACTTTGCTGGGCAGTTTAGAGTGAGTTGCTAAATCAGCCTGCACTTCAGTTTCCTCAGTTTAAAAATGGGATTCACTCAACAAATATTCATTATGAAAATATTTACTGTGTGCCAGGCACTATTACGATTTCTGGGAATCAAGTAGTGAAAGCAAACAATGTTCTTGCTTTCATGGAGCTGATATTTTAGTCAGTAGAGACAGAAAATAACCAAATAAACATATAATATGTTAGGTAGAGGTAAGTACTATGAAGAATAAAAGCGAGACAAGGGGCTATGTGTCAGGTGCTTGGGGAGAGTGATGGAAGCGCTGATGGGGTGGTGAGAAGGGGCTCTGATCCTTTTTTTTTTAAAAACGCTTTTTATTTTGGAACATTTCAAGTTTACATGAAAGTAGCGAGAATAATACAATGAACACGGCAAGTTAAAAATCTGTTTATTATGGAAAAATTTAAACTTATACAAAAATAGAAAATAATGTAGTGTTTTTAAAAGAACCCTTTTTATTTTTAGAAATTTTCAAGCATAAATAAAAAAAATAGTATAAAAACTCACATGTATCTATCACCCAACTTCAACAGTTATCAACTTGAACCCGTGCTGTTTTGTTATTCACCTGCTGCCTCTTCCTCAGTGAACTATTTTGAAGTGAATTTCAGATCTTTTATGTGGGGGAAGCATGAGCAGAGATCTGACTACAGTGAGAATACAAAGGAGATCATTGCAGGCAGAAGGAGCAGCAAGAACCAGGGAGGCAGGAGGCGATAGGCGTGCTGGAGGAGCGGTGAGAAGGCCAGGGAGGCCAGGGAGCGGAGCAAAAGGAGAGAAGTGGAGAAGGGTGAAGTCCAAGATATGAGGAGGGGCGAGCAGATCATAGAGCAGAAAATAATAACCTCTGTATCTCAGGATTGTTGGAAGGTTGAAATGCAATGATATGTGAAGATCAGTTGTTGTAGGAACTGATCTCACCTGAGAGTCAAGGTCTTGAGTTCTGGTTCCAGACCCACCACTTACTGGTGAGGAGAAGTCGGGCAAATCCCTCCCCTTCTTTATCTGAAATGAGAGGGGTTGACCAGAGTGAGCCCTAGGTGCTCCAACTCTCTAAGCTGTCATACTGATAAACCTTTCCATTTATTGAACATGTACTATGTGCCTGGCACTGTACCCTCTGAAAGGGAGGTGTACAGATGAAGAATCTGAGGCCAAGGTCACTCATCTGGGAAGTGGCATAGCTGGGATTTGGACCCAGGGAGTCTGAGCTGGGTTCACACCAAACTGTTAACCATTGCACTGCATGCCCTCTTCAGAGTGTGGGTTCTTTGTCTCATAGAGATTTTGATACCAGCTCTGTATCATTGTAAAATTCTCTACCTTGGCAGGACATGATGGGCTGAATAACACTTATGGGTAGGCCCAGGGGATCATGGGAGGATTCCTTGGGATGTCTTTTAATCCAGGGAGAGGCAGGCAAGCTTCCCTCCCCCACATCCCACTCAACCCCAGTTCTTCTGAGTTTCTGGGTCATATATCTGGAAATAGCACTGTAACAGACCCATCTAAGTGGTCCTCCTCTGTCCTCACTTCCCACACCTGTCCTAATTGCATCACAGCACCCTGATCACTTATTTCAGGACACATACTGCAACTCTACTTATTGTATTTATTTGCTTGAGTTTTAATCCCCTTTTCCCAGTTGACTGAAAGTTCCTTGAGAGCATGGCCACCTTGTCCCTGTGTACTCCCAGTGCCCCACGTTTGCTGAATGAATAAATGAAGGAGCTGCCCCTCGTCCCCCCACGCTGTGACCAAAGACCTTTGGAAGGGATATTGACCCAAAGCCTTAACTTTTTCATGGCCCATTTTTTTTGGAAATTTCTTCACTAAATCTTAACATTAAACAGGTCCCTATGTATAAAATACAGTTTGAATAATGGTTACAAATGTGGACTCTGGAGCCAGATGACTGTGTGACCTTGGACAAAGTTGTTAACCTGTCTGTGCCTCAATTTCCTTACTCATATGCTGGGAATATAACAAGACAAACTGTAATTGAATACTGCTGTTATGAAAAGTGCTTAGAGTGTATTTGGGGTGTGGGTTAACGTGGACGAGAAATTTGTCTTTGACTTGTAACCAGTGGTCTAAATTGTGACGAATGGGTTAAACTGGACTGAGATCTGTGGTTTAAATTGTAACAGGTTGTTTTATCTATGACTCTTGGTCTAGCCTGTTACCTCTAGTCTGACCCTTGACCTATGGTCATAGCTCTTGTTCTGTGGCTCAACTTATGATCTGAAGGCTGCTCTATGGCCACAGTCTAAGAGCTAACTGGTGGCATGTGTTCAACCTTGTGGCCAGTGGTCTAATCGGTGATCCTGTTCTGTAGTAATATCTGTGACCAGTGATCTAACTTGCACCCCCTGGGTGGCTCTGTGACCCTGGGCCCTCCTCTGCATAGGGAGAAGTGAATTCAAACGGTGTTGGAATGGCCAAGGGGCCTGCCGGACTTACTGCACGAAGTATGAAACCTACATGCACCTGTGCCCTGATGCCACCTTGTGCTGTCTGCCTTACGGACTCAAGCCTGTCAAGACCGGAAAGGTTTAGCTGGTTCTGGGACTGACACCCTTGCCCTCCAGTAAAATGCAAGCTGTCAGCTGTCTCCTGTTGTCATTGCCTCGCCACCCCCAGGGCTGGAGTGAGGGGTCAGGGAGGTCCAGAGTGTGGGAGGGATGGAAGGATGGTTGATGGAGGGAAGTGAATTGCCCAAGGAGAGTGGGCACTAATAGCCACTGAAAATGGTTCTGGTCCAGCCTGTAACACTTTCACTTTAACTCCAGAAAAATTACTCAGCTTCCATAAGTCTTTCCAGATTCCTCATCTATAAAATGGGGATAATGGTACTATCAGGAGGTTAGGAGTTTATAGAAGGGATGAAAAAAAGAAAGGTAGAGTTAAGAGTAATGATAACAAGAATTAAGTAATGGTAATAATTAGTAAATAATAGAGTTAACAACAAGCTTCTGGTGTTCAGAATGGGATAGTACATTTGGCTTGAAGGACAGAGCCTGCTGAGAGTGAAAGGATTTTTCTATGTTCATTTATCTTCTATGTTAATATTTCAAGAGTCTGCTCAGATGGAAAGGACCATGAGGATTTTGTGAAAGCAAAGTCCAATGCAGGGGACATGGGTTCAGGGAACTAAGACCCCACATGCTACAGGGCAACAAAGCCCAATGAGCTGCAACTAGAGAAGCCTGAGTGCCATGTGCATGCAAGACTCAGAACAACCAAAAATGATAATAACAATAATAATAATAATAAAAACCAAGCCCCCCCCAAACCCCTAAATTACTTAACCTCAGAAGACGTTTGAAGCCTGGAGCCTGAGCATAGTCTTGGCGGCTTCCTGCTGTGCCAGGTGTTAACTCTTTAGTTTCTGGTGTGAGAAGGATCTGGAAATCCCTAGACCAGACACAGGAAGCTGCAAGTGAAGGGGGAGACACCTGAGGGCTTGGCATGGTAGCTTTTACCAACTAGGAGGGAAGCAGTGCATTATTTAACAACAAAGCTTACCACCGGAACCTCAGTCCTTGCTCTGCTCCTTCCTTAGTTTCTGAGTGGTCCAGACCAGAGGTCCCCAACCTCTTTGGCACCAGGGACCAGATTCACAGAAGACTATCTTTTCCGTGCATGAGGTAGGGCCTGGTTTCGGGATGATTCAAGTGAATTACATTTATTATGCCCCTGAAGATCTGACAGGAGGTGGAGCTCTGGCAGTACTGTGAGCGATGCAGGAGTGGCTGTAAACACAGATGAAACTTGCTAGCCCATTGCTCACCTCCTGCTGTGTGACCTGATTCCCAGCAGGCCACCAACTGGTACTGGCACGAATCTCTTGCCCCCGGAATTGGGGACCCCTGCTCTAGACATTGAACCGATTGCCAGCGGGCCTGTTTTAGAACCCAGTGTGGTAGAGGCAAGGTGGGCATGGTGTCTGGAGCCTAGAAAGAGGGTAAGAACACAGACATGGCCACAGGACCACAGAGATCTGACATGGAATGGCGTGTCAGTCTCCTGTTCTGCCTCCAGGCCTCAGTGAGTCTGAGAGAGGCCAGAACAGTTCACCAGCAACTTGACTTAAGTGGGAAGCAGTGGATGTTTTCAACGACAGGCCCAGACTCTCCAGACTCCAGCGGATGTCGGCCAAGATCAGACCAGCGAACCTCCTCGCTCTTACCCCCGCCACTGTGTTTGGGAGGAGCAGGGAGAGGAGAGGAGGAATCTGAAACCCTGAGCAATTTTACCAAAGAGACTAAGTCCCTAAGAACTCAAGAAACCTCAGGAGACTATTTAAATTGTTGAATTAAACTGGATTGAACTAAATTTAGATCTGCACTCAGACTCCCCTGCCCTCCCTCTCCCCCTCCCCGAGTTGTTTTACAAAGAATACAGAAGCTGTTTTCTTTGTGCACTCCCAGACATAGTGCAAGGGAATTTGTGCCTTTTCTTGCAGGGAAGATGGTGATGATTTCTAAGTGAGGAGTCAGACAGACTCAAGTTCATACTCTGCCACATATAGGCCACAGGCTGTGTCAGTGGGGCGAGTCACTTCCCCTGTCTGATGCCAGGGACCTTCTCTGCAAGATGGGCATAATGACAGCTTCTTGTGGGGTAGCTGTGGGGTCAGAGGGGATTGTCTGGCCCTTCATAAGTGCTCAGCAAATGAAAGCTGCTGCAGCCGCTATCACTTCTATGGAGCAAGAGACATGCCACTGGCCTTCTCCATGGAATTTCAGACCTACCAAAAATCTGCAAGAACAGTACAAAGAATTCCCATAGATCTTTCACCCAGATTTCCCAAATATGAATATTTTGCCACTGTAACCTTTTCATTTCCTCCTCTATATATACATGTATACATGTATGAATATATGCGGGCATGCTAAGTCACTTCAGTCGTATCCGACTCCTTGAGACCCCATGGACTTAGCCCTCCAGGCTCCTGTGTCTACGGGATTCTTCAGGCAAGAATATGAGAGTGGGTTGCCATGCCCTCCTCCAGGGAATCTTCCTGACCCAGGGACTGAACTCAAGTCTCGTCTCCTTTTTCTGCATTGGCAGGTGGATTCTTTACCACTAGCACTACCTGGGAAGCCCATATACACACACGAAAGTGAAAGTGTTAGTCACTCAGTAGTGTCGGACTCTTTGTGATCCCATGGACTGTAGCCCAACAGGCTCTTCTGTCCATGGGATTCTCCAGGCAAGAGTGCTGGAGTGGGTAACCACTTCCTTCTCCAAGGATCTTCCTAACCAAAGGATTGAATCTAGGTCTCCTGCACTGCAGGCAGATTCTTTACCTTCTGACCCACCAGGGAAGCCCATATACATATACATATATATAAAAGTATATACAAATATAGTTTTAAAAAATATCTGTTTATTTGTCTGTGTTGGGTCTTTTTCAAAAAATAATTTTATTTATTTATTTTTGGCTGTGCTAGGTCTTTGTTGCTGCACAGGCTTTTTCTCTAGCTGCAGAGAGTGAGGACTACCTCCATCTGTGGTGGGCAGGTTGCTCATTGCAGTGGATTCTCTTGTTGTGGAGCATGGGCTCTGGGCAGGTGAGCTTCAGTAGCTGTAGCACGTGGGCTCAGTAGTTGTGGCTCCTGGGCTCTAGAGCACAGTCTCAATAATTGTGGCACATGTGCCTAGTTGCACTGTGGCATGTGAGATCCTCCTGCATCGGGGATCAAACCCATGTTTACTGCATTGGCAGGTGGATTTCCCACAACTGAGGCACCAGGGAAGTCCTGTGTTAGGTCTTTTTGTTGCATCATGTAGGATCTTTCGTTGAGGTGCATGGACTCTCTTGTGGTGTGTGGGTTTATTTGCTCTGTGGCATGTGTGATCTTAGTTTCCCAACCAGAGATCAAACCTTCATCCCCTGCATTGCAAGGTGAATTCTTAACCACTGGGCCACCAGGAAAGCCCCACAAATATAGTTTATATCTGTGTGTGTGTGTGTGTGTATATATATATATATATATATATATATCAGATATGACAGCCTTTTATAGCTAAATAGTTTTGGATTTTTCCTAGAAGCAAAGGCATTTTCTTACATAACAACAGTACAATTATAAAAATAACCATAGTACAATTATAAAAATCGGGACGTTAACATTCACAAATTTCTATTGTCTAATCTTTAGCTACAGAAGTTCCCTGGATCACACATTCCATTCAGTTGTCATGTTTCTTTGATCTCTTTTAATCTGGAACAGTTCTTCATTCTTTCATGACGTTGATGGTTTTGAGGCATCCAGGCTGGTTACTTTGTGAAATGTCCCTCAGTTTGAGTTTGTCTGATGTTTCCTTGTGATTGGCTTCAGCTTTGGCATTTTTAGTGGGAATTCTACTGAAGTGATGCTGTGGGTCTCTCAGTCATGTCAGAGGCAGCCATTGTCCTTCCAAGACTGAAACAGGACAGAACAGATCAGAGGTTTCTAAAGTTTACACACGTGCAGGGCTATTTCCCACCCAGTATCCTAACAGAACCTCATTTAGGCCTACATTCAACCTCCTAAATCCCAAGGATGCATCTAACAAGCCAAGGAAACAGGGCATTTCTAGGGTAGAAGATTCCTCAAGATACTTGACGAATGAGGTTCCAAGCCCAGAGAGAGAAAGTGACTTGTCTAAGGCCACACAGTTCCCAAGGTACACAGCTAGAGCTTGGACTTAAAGCTGTGGACCTCAAGTCAAGGCTAGTTTTGAAGTAAAACAGGAGCCACCCATTGGTAGGACAGGCCAGTGTGAAAGGGAAGCTTTGGGAGGAAGGGAGCTTCATGGCACTGGAGGTATGCAAGGTGAGCCAAGTAGGTGGGGAATGTTAGAGAGGAACTTTTGCTTTGGCCTAGGTGCTTAGACATACTATTCAGAGCATAGACATGCCCCAAGAGTCACCGAATGGTTGAGTTAATGATAAATATAGTATCAGTTAGCCTTTAGCAAGTACCAACTGCTTTATGTATATCATCTCACTTAATTTTCACAGTCATTTGATATTAATAGTTGTGGCACTTGGGATCTTGGTTGTGGCATGCAAACTCTTAGTTGCAGCACGTGGGATCTAGTTCCCTGACCAGGGAATGAACCTGGGCCCTTGAATTGGAATCTCAGAGTCTTAGACACTGAACCACCAGGTAAGTCCCCTTTTTGTACTTTTTAAATAACATTTTTTTCTAACTGTAAAAGTGATACATGTTCACTGGAGAAAAGTTAGAAAACAGAGAAGCACAAATAAGAAGGCAAAAGTCAATATTTTCAGTATACATATATATCCAAAATAAAAAAATCCATAAAATGTGATTTACACATAAAATGGAATCAAATTGTACATTTTTGGTGTGTCTTGGTTTTTTTAAACTTGTCTAAGTATCACAAACATTTTCATTTGTGCTTCGTCTTCCAAAACAAGATTTTTAGCACTAAAATGCCTCTGGAAATTTCTTTAAAAATTTCCAAGTTTCATAACTTGAATAATATGCTTAGAACACATTGTGGAAAAATAAAACATAGATGAACTTCAAAATATTCACCACTTTTTCATAATCCCTGTTAGCTTTTGTTACATACTTTGTCAGAATGGATATATAATCACTAAAGATTACATATATATTTTAAAAGTTACATTATATATATAGTGCACATATACAAAATATGTAATATTCATATATATGTATTTTCACATGCATCAGAGTTTAGAGTTGAGTTCAGTTAGAATGGAGGTTAGAGGAGTTTCTCATCCTGCTGATCAGATGGATCCCTTCAGGCTTACAAGAAAGGAAAAGAACAAAGTTAAAATGATGGATACTGTAGGAGGTTCAGGGTGGGATTGGGGGACACTTCACCCCCATCCCCACCTGGGTTTTTGATGGCAGACTGTTGAGTGGACCTTTTGTACTGGGCCAGGGCTACATTTAAGTCTGCGAGCCAGGTGACAATTACATTTGGCCCAAATAACTCTTTTTTTTCAAATATTGTTTATTTATTTTAGTTGGAGGATATTTACTTTACAATACTGTGGTGGTTTTTGCCATACATCAATATGAATCAGCCATAGGCATACATGTGTCCTCTCTATCTAGAACCACCCCCCCTTCTCTTCCCTCCCCACCCCATCCCTCAAATTATTCTTGAATCAGGACATTGCCTTTCAGGAGACTGACATAGATAGTGAGTTTTCCTCATCAGTGGAGCACATTGTGTTTCCCTGGTGATAACACCAAAGTAAGTGATTGTTTATCTTTAGGGGCCATTTAAATGAAAGAGAAATATCTCCATGTATTGGAATTACACAATGCAGTGTGATGTCTTCAATGACAGATACTTTCTGTGTGTAGGGATTGAGAGAAATCCCTTCTCCTGTTCAGGCAGCCACTGGCTCAAGGAGGGATTCTCCTGGCTTATTTAAACTGCTATTGTTCATATTTGCAAGACATTTATCTGACAAAAGACTCATTTCCAGAATACACAAAGAGGCTTACAAGTCAGTAAGAAAAGGCAATGTAATATTGGAGTGGGCAATATTTAAATAGATATTTTACAAAAAGATGTATAGATGGCCAATAAGCCCATGAAAGATGCTCAAAATCATTAGGCATCAGGGAAATGCAAATTAAATTCACAGTAGGATGCCATTACCTACCACCAGCATGAGTAATATAAAAAAGACTGACCATAATGAGTGTTGGTAAGGATATGGAGCAACCAGAATGCTAATATATTGTTGATGGGAATATAACATGGGCAACCACTTTGGAAAAACAGTTGCAGAATTACTTACAAGAATAGAAACATGAAAAAAAAAAAAAAAAAAATAAAAAAAAAAAAAGAATAGAAACATGTACATATGAAGACTTCCCTAATGTTTGTGGCAGTTTTATTCATAGTATCTCATAACTGGAAACAACATGTGAATGGATAAATTGAGTTACATCCATATAGTACAATAACAGTAAACAACAGTAACAATATACTGAAACACACAGCATGAATTAATCTCAAAAAAGCATTATGCTACACAAAAGAAGCCAGATACAAAGGTGTACATACTAAATGATCCCATTTACGTGAATATTTGAAAAGGCAAACCTCCCAAATGCCCATCAACAAATAGCTGGATTAGGGAGATACAGTGTCTATCAAAGGATTACTACTCAGTCATAAAAAAGAACAAAATACTGCCATTTGCTGCAACATGTGTGGACCTAGAGAATATTATGCTTAGTGAAATGAGTCCAACAGAGAAATACAAATATTATATGATATCACTTGCATGTGCAATCTAAAAAGTAATAAAAATGAATGTATATACTAAATGGAAACAGACTCACAGACATAAAAATCAAACATGATTACTAAAGGGAAGAATGGAGGGGAAGGGATAAATTAGGGATACTGGATGGACAGATACAAACAGTCATATATTAATATAACATAGACAAGCAACAAGGATTCACTGTACAACACAGGGAATTATACCCAGTATCTCATAATAACCTATGATGGAATTTAATATGCAAAAATCCTGAAGTGCTATACTGTACACCTGAAACTACAATATTGATGATCAATTATACTTGATAATCAGTTATAAATAATATTGTGATCAATTATACTTCAATTAAAAAAAAATTCCACTTGAAGAGTCAGATCAGTTCAGTTCAGTTCAGTCACTCAGTTGTGTCCGACTCTTCACAACCCCATGAACCGTAGCACACCAGGCCCCCCTGTCCATCACCAACTGCCGGAGTCTACCCGAACCCATGTCCATCGAGTCGGTGATGCCATCCAACCATCTCATCCTCTGTTGTCCCCTTCTCCTCCTACCCTCAATCTTTCCCAGCATCAGGGTCTTTTCAAGTGAGTCAGCTCTTCGCATCAGGTGGCCAAACTATTGGAGTTGCAGCTTCAGCATCAGTCCTTCCAATGAACAGCCAGGACTGATCTCCTTTAGGATGGACTGGTTGGATCTCCTTGCAGTTCAAGGGACTCTCAAGAATCTTCTCCAACACCACAGTTCAAAAGCATCAGTCAGATAGATAAAGGGAAAATAAAGTCAAAACTAAGTTGATGCTGAAGCTCCAATACTTTGGCCACTTGATGTGGAGCCGACTTGCTGGAAAAGATCCTGATGCTGGGAAAGATTGAAGGCAGGAGGAGAAGGGGGAAGAGAGGATGAGATGGTCGGGTGGCATCACAGACTCAATGGACATGACTTTGCGTAAACTCCCAGAGATGGTGAAGGACAGGGAAGTCTGGCGAAATGCAGTCCATGGAGTTGCAAAGAGTCTGACACTACTGAGCGACTGAACAATAACCATCAAGTAAGAAAATAAGTTGAATACAAAACCAAAACTCCCACTATCTCTCTCTCAGCACATGTAGTTCAATTTGGGTAAATTATTTTACTTGTGATGCAGCTCCATTTGTCACAAAACAATTGAGAATCCAGGGAGAGACTGTTAATGGCTAGATCAGATTGTCAAAGGGGGGATACTGCCCTCTAGGGGTTACTTTGGGAATTTGCTGGGGACATTTTTTGATCAAAATGAATGCAGCCCCTGCTGGAATTTGTATATTGCGCACCTGGGAAGCCACTTGGCATCAAGGTGAGTGACTGTAGTGGGAAGTAAAGTATTGACCCATTTCCCAAACAAAATTCAAATGTCCCGCTAGACATTTACTTAGGTGAGAATTCGTCTGTAGTTCTCTTAAGTCCAGAATCTAAGGCTGTTTTGCAAGTATTTTTTGCCCATTGAGTTTTCCTAGAATGAAACCACCATGTAAATCAAGGAATGATTATATTTTGTTTTGGTTAGAACTTTATCCAAGCTGTTTACCATTTTGCAAATTCAGGACACAGATTGCAAGCACTTCAGTTTGTATTTGAATTTGCACATATAACACATTCATTCCTTGGGGCCTGTATTAGCAGCTGTTGCACTCATGATATGTACAAGATCTGACTACTTCATTCTATTTTTCAGTGTATTTACACACGGAAATGTGTGGCTTCCCAGGTGGCTCAGTGACAAAGAATACGCTCGCCAGTGCAGGAGGCTCGGGTTTGATCCCTGGGTGGGGAAGATCCCCAGGGGGAGGAAATGGCAACCTGTGCCGGTATTCTTGCCTCGGAAATCCCGTGGACAGAGGATCCTGGTGAGCTACAGTCCATGGGGTCACAGAGAGCTGGACATGACAAGCAACTGAGCACACACGCACACATTGAAGTATGTATAAATAGTTTCTTGTCTCTTCTTTTATATTATAGATGATTTTTCTTGAAATTTTGTGAGTAGATAGGTTACAATATGGGCTTCCTGGTAGCTCAGCTGGTAAAGAATTCGCCTGCAGTGCAGGAAACCCCAGTTCCATCCCTGGGTTGGAAAGATCCCATGGAGGAGGGCATGGCAACTTTTTTTTGGTTAAAAAAACCGTTTTTTTACCAGTAAAGAATCTGCCTGCAATTCGGGAGACCTGGGTTGGGAAGATCCCCTGGAGGAGGACATGAAAACCCACTCCAGTATTCTTGCCTGCAGAATCTCCATGGACAGACAAGCCTGGTGGGCTACGTTTCATGGGGTGGAAAAGAGTCAGACACAACTAAGCGACTAAGCACACACACAGAGGTCAGAGGATACATAAATTTTTGGATCCAGGATATCTCACAATTGAACCACTGGATCCCCTGAGCCCTTAGGAGATTCTGCTCCATTTCTGAATATATAATTAAAATAGACATATTTTTTAGCTGGCAGAATTTCATGTTGGTTCCCTGTTCTATGGAGTGAGGGCTATTATGGTAGAAAGGGACAAGTGGGAACCACTGAAACGTTCCCTACATACTATAGTAGAGAACCAATAACAATAATGTTTCTCTGGGGAATTGCAGAGACTACAGCCACCATCAAACACTTGAAGATGCAAGGATATTGATTCTTATCACATTCACATTCTATTTTTCCCATGTGCCCTGTGCAAAAGGCAGATGGAGCTTAGAAAATGACTGTGGAATCTATCTATCATCTATCACCTATCTATGTATCTGAACAAAAAAACATCTGTTTTCAAAAGCCCATTCCTTATCACTTAAGTACAGCATAGGCGTAAAAAACGGTCACACTGCAAGGATTAGCGTTAACTAATTCCGATGGCGACTCTACAGAGAGAGAGGTGGTAGAGTAAATACCTGGACTTTACTCTCTCCTCCAGGAATCTTGCTGAGGTTACCCCACTTGTGAAACCCAGCTGGAGGCCAGAGGCAAGAGATCCTGTTGATGCAGGGGATCAGACAGCTGGGTGGAGAAGGGTGGAGAATGGAACTGGAGGGACTGGAGGTGGGAAGGAAGGGTCTCCCAGCCTTAGGAGCTGTAGCCCCTTCCTGTAGTTACTAACCCGTAGATAACTTTAACTTCATTTTTGGCATCAAGTTTTCCAACAAATGTGTGACCAATTTTCAATATTAAATCCCTTTAAGAAAAAAATACTTAGTCTGTTTTTTGTTTTCCTGTCTGTACTCTTTCCTTAGGTAAAATAAAATATTTGTTTTCATGCTCAGTTCTTTGACAAATAAGCCTAATGTATATTCAGTGTGGGCTTCCCCGGTGGCTCAGTGGGTAAAGAATCTGACTACAGTGTAGGAGACGCAGGTGATACAGGTTCAGTCCCTCGGTTGGGAAGGTCCCCTGGAGGAGGTCATGGCAACCCACTCCAATATTCTTGCTGGGAGAACCCCATGGACAGAGGAGCCTGGTGGGCTACAGTCCACAGGGTTGCAAAGAGTCAGACACGACTGGGCAGCTAAGCACAGCACAGCGCATAATCAGTGTACCTTTATCACATTCTCACGGGGGGCAATAAACACAGTAAAGAAAAAAATATGATAGATGTTGAAACGTACTATGGGGAAATTCAAGCCCAAAAGAAGCACAGGAGAGCCGTCTTTGAAGAAAATTTTAAAATAAGGTATTTGGTGCAGGCTGCCGTGAGAAGGTGATATATGAATAAGGACCCAAAGGATGTTAGAGACAAGTAGAGGATTGGGGATGGGAGTTTCAGTCAGAAGGAACAGCTGCTGCAAAGGCCTTGAGTTGATGAAACAGCAGGAGCCTACACATAGTCTTTGCCTCCCATGGCTTCAGCCTGTTTTTGTCTGTGGAAAAAACTTCAGCCAAAGAATACGTTTAATCAGAGAAGTGAGAAAATGCAGAAATAAACAAAAAGAGTCCAACAAGACTGAAGTCATTTAAGCAAAATCAAGGACCTCCTTCTCAAGGGCTATGGATAATATTCTAAGCCATACCCTGTGAGCTATCCTGTTTTACTGAACTCCCCTCCCCTCTCCTGCCACCCCCATTGCCAACATCCAAAATAAAACAAACTTTCTTTTCTGTCAATCTTGCCTCCATATTGGCACTTGAGTGGTGAGCAGCTGGACCGCACTTTCAGTTACATTGGGATGATGCCTGGTGTGTCTGAGGACTAGCAAGGAGGCCGGGATGACTTGCGTGGAGTGAACCACTGGAAGAGTAATTGAAGATGAGACCATACAAATAATGGAGTCCAGACTGCGTGGAAAGGAGGGCGCCCAATAACCAAATGGACAAAAGCAGTCAGGGGAGACTGGACTGAAAGAACACCAAAGATTGGGGGATTGATCTGCTGCCTGAAATGGATTCTCTGCCATTGGTATCTACATTTGCAAAACAATTTCTTAACTTGGAAAGTCCTTCACGATCTAGCCCTTGTCCGCCTCTTTGGTTTCATCACATATGATTCACTTACTCTCTTTTAAATAACATCTATTTTCCTTTAGACTTTTTTCTCCTAAAAAGCATTGCTTATTTACTTTATTAAGGTATAACTGATATATAATCAGTTCAGTTCAGTCGCTCAGTCGTGTCCGACTCTTTGTGACCCCATGAATTGCAGCATGCCAAGGCCTCCCTATCCATCACCAACTCCCGGAGTTTACCCAAACTCATGTCCATCGAGTCGGTGATGCCATCCAGCCATCTCATCCTCTGTCATCCCCTTCTCCTCCTGCCCCCGGTCCCTCCCAGCATCAGGGTCTTTTCCAATGAGTCACCTCTTCGCATGAGGTGGCCAAAGTATTGGAGTTGCAGCTTCAGCATCAGTCCTTCCAGTGAACACCCAGGACTGATCTCCTTTAGGATGGACTGATTGGATCTGTAAACTGTACTAATTTAAAGTGTGCAATTTGATGTCATACACGGCATCCATATGAAATTATCACCAAAAATCAAGATAATGAACATATCCCACCATCCCCCCAAATTTCCCTGTGCCTCTTTGTAACCTCTTAATACTCCTCTATGTTCCTCCTCCTCTTACCCTCTGTCTAGTACAGATGTACTCTTACTATAGAGTAATAGTTGCTAGAGCCTTTTACTAATGGAGTCATACAATATATTTATTTTTGTCTGTTTTATTTGACATTATTATTTGGAGAGTCATCCATGGTTTTCTGAGATTCAAAAGTTAATTGCTTTTATTGCTGAGTATTCTGCTATACGAATACACCACAATTTGTTTATCCATTCACTTGTTGATGGACATTTGGATTGTTTCCATTTTTGGCTACCACATATAAGGCTGTTGTTCACATTTATGTGTAAAGTCTTCATGTAGACCTATGTTTATATTTCTTCTGGGTAAATACCCAGGTATGGAGTGGTTGGATCTTGTGGTTCACTAGACTTTTAAAGAAACTCCCCAACTGTACAAAACTCCAAAGTGGTTGTACTATTTTACATTCCCACCAGCAGGGTATAAGAGCTTCTGCTGCCAATGCTTGTTCCTCATCAGCAATCATTATGATCAATTATTTTAATTTTGGACACTCTGATATATGTGTAGTAGTATTTTACTGTGATTTTAATGTGCATTTCTCTAATATCTATCCATTTTCATGTGCTTATTTCTTACATGTGTAACTTTTTCAGTGGTGTCAGTTCAAATATTTAGCTCATTTTGTTATCCAATTTTGTTTCCTTACACTGAGTTTTGAGAGTTCTTTACATTTTGAACATTTCAAACAAAACACGTTCAAGAATTTTTGTGGAGAATATCAGAAGCCCTTATTGAAGAACACTATAAAAAGCCTAAATAAATAAAGACATAATATTTTGTGACTTAGATAATCCAGTATCTTCAAGATACTGGAGAGGTTGCAAAGAACAGGACACAACTGAGCTACTTTCACTTTCACTTTTTCCTATGCAAGGGGTGCAGGTTTGATCCTTTGTTGGAAAACTAAGATCCCACATTCCTCACAGCCAAAAAACCAAAACATAAAAACAGCAGCAATAGTGTAACAATTCAATAAGGACTTTTAAAACAATTTTTTAAAGATGTCAATTCTACACTATTTCCTAGGTTCATTGAAATTCCAATCAAACAACTAACAGGATTTTTTCCAGTATCTGTTGAAAATTATGTAAAGATGACCAAATATTTTGTTGGGGACATAGACATGGACGACAAAACTATCAGTAAAGCACAAATATAGGATGATGGTTAATTCTAAGACTATAGGAATTGCAAGAAGAAATGCTGATATTCTAATTTTTTATCTGGGTGGTAGTTATGGAGATGTTTCTTGTCTTATTGCTTTTTACTTTCTATATTTTTTAAAATATTACTTTGCTTTCTCAATATATAATAAAAATCAGGTTTTTCCAAAAGGAGACAAAAGCTATGAACACAAAAAAATAAAAAAGCTAAATCAGCTAAAAGTCCCAGAAAATAAAATACTTGAAAATTACTTGTCCTATAAAATGTTTTTTTTCATTTCATTTGAACCCAGGGATCAAACCTGGGAGATATATATATATAGGAAGGTGAAGTCTTAATCACTGGACTGCTAGAGGAGTCCCAGAATTGACATCTTGAAGATACTGAGTTGTCTAAGCCACAAAATATTATGTCTTTATTAATTTAGGCTTTTTATAGTGTTCTTCAATAAAGGCTTCTGATATTCTCCATAAAAATTCTTGAACATGTTTTGTTTGAAACGTTCACAATTATCAGGAAATACTTTTTCTTTTGGTTGTTAATAGTTTGATTATGTTATGCTATTTTGATTTTCTTTGTGTCTATCTTGCTTGGAGTTCACTAAATTTTGTGTCTGCGGATCAATATCTTTTCACAATTTTGGAAAAGTTTCAGTCATTGTCTTTAAAAAACATTTCTTCCCAATTCTCTCTTTCTTCTCCTTCTGAGACTCCAGTTATATATATGTTAGACCATTTGGTATTCTCCCATAAGTTTCTCATGGTCTGCCCTATTTGTTCTGCATTTTTTTCTCTCTGTGCTTTGATTGCACTTCCTATTCATCTGTTTTTGAGTTACTGGTTCTTTCTTCTACTCTGTTCAATCTGCTGTTAAGTGCAACCAATAAATCCTTACTTTTAGATTTTGTATCTTTTAGTTTAGAATGCCCAGTTTATTCTTAGAGATTCCATTTGTGATAGATTGATAACGTTGATGATCACCAGTGGAATCATTCCTGCAGCATTCATGTCCTTGTGTAGTTTTTCCTATATTGACCTCGGGTCACATGGCTTCCTTTGCCCAGTGGGACTTTTAAAAACATAACATCAGAAGTTTGATAAGTGATGCATATTGGGGCCTACCTTCTTAGACCTAGCCATTGTGTTAGAAGCCAAAGTCAACTTCCTTGAGATGGGGAGGCCATATGGCAAGACATGTGATTATATCAGTGACCCCAGGTGAGAATATCAGAAGAACCAGTTAATTAACACACATAACTCTGAGAAATAATGAATAGTTGTTATTTTAATCCACTAAGTTTTAGAGTGGTTTGTAATGCACTGATAGAAAATTGGTACTTTTTTTTTTCTCTGTATTGATTAAATTATTCTTTCAGTCAATTTTTACTCAAATTTCCTTGACAAATTTATAATAGTTACTTAGAAGTTGTCTGTTGCTTCTACAACTAAAGCTATAAAGAAGGAACCATAGTGAGATGGATAGGAGGGGGTGGAGTCACGGTAGAAGTCAAGGCCTATACCCTCTGGGGTGGGTGATCCACTCATAGGAGGGTAATTACGCTGCAGAGGTTCTCCCCAAGGGGTGAAGGGTCTGAATCACACATCAGATTTCCCAGTCCAGCAGTCTTTACCCTCTGAGCCACCAGGGAAGCCCCAGTCCAGCAGTCTTGTACCAGGAAGATGAGAACCCAGAATGTTTGACTTTGAAGGTCAGTGGGGCTTACTTTGGGGACAGCCAGAGAACTGCGGGAAATAGAGACTCCAGTTTAAAAGGGTGCACACTCTGGGACCCGTCTGCTGATTAGACCTGCCGGCTGATCTTGGAGAGCTTCCTGGAGAGGCAGGAGGCAACTGGAGCCTACCCTGGGACACAGACACTGGTATCTGTGGACACTGGTGCTGGCAAGTGGCAGTTTGGAATCCTCCCTCTAGCTTTACAGTTCCAGGGGACCTGATTCCACCCACTAGCCTTTTGGCACTAGTCCTGGGACACCTCAGTGTCCAGAAGGAGAAGAGGGCATCAGAGGATAAGATGGCTGGACGGCATCACCGATGCAATGAATATGAACTTGGGCAGGTTTCGGGAGATGGTGAGGGACAGGGAGGCCTGGCATGCTGCAGTCCATGGGGTTGCAAAGAGTTGGACACTACTGGACAACTGAACAAGTGGGACACCTCAGGTCAAGCAACTAGCTGGGAGGGGCACAGCCCCACCCCCCAGCAGACATAACTGCTCCAAGATTCCCTGAGCTCACAGCTGCCTTGGAACCTGGCTCTGTCCACCAGAGGGCCTGGACCCAACCCTGCACACCAGTGCACTAGCACTAGCTCTGGGACCCCGAGAGCCCTGCATCCAGTGACTCTGGGATGTTGCTCCCCTCAACAGTGGGTGGGTGCTACTAGCCCCAGGACTCCAGTCTTGGGACTCCCAGATCCTGCAGACAACAAAAATGCTTTTGGTTCTTGTTGTGTTTCCATATAGGTTAAAGGAAAATTTTGGAATTTCAAAGCAATGATTTATTAGATCACTATTTATCACTAGTTATTATTCACTAACTGCCAGAATAATGGGGTTATTGTATGTCATGTAGATTTCAGAAAATTCCGATGAGTGCTTGTGAAATATAATGAAACGGTTTTGACTTAAATTAACCACCTTAAAGAGGACCTTCTGAGAACCACTGGGTAGACTAACAGGCCAACACAGGGATCAGCCAGAGATGTTTATTGATAGAGTTCAAGAATCTACTGGGGTCAGACTCGGGGTAGCTTCATCTGCCTTTTGATAACTTTAGGCTTCAAGGAACTTAGATTTGCCATGGTAAGCTTTTTGGCTGGTACCTGGGCTTCACACAGCACAGTTTATTATTTGTGCAGTAAACATAGACCTTTTCCTTCTTGAAGCATTTCTGGCGGCACTTGCCATGAAGATTCCAGCATTTTAGGGTGCCACCTGAAAAGAAAGAACAGAGACAGTGTCAGCCCTAAGAAGAGGTAGATTCTGGATTTGAAAGGTCTGTAAAAGGATGAAAACCGATGTGATAGAGGGTGCTCAGTGTCCTTTGATTTTCACCCTGGTCCTTCTTTCTCTTTTTTCCTTCTCTCTCTTTCTAAAAATTGTGGTAAAATACAAATAACATAAAGCTTATCAGTTTAAGTATTTTAAGGTGTACAGTTCAGCGGCATTACGTAAAGTCACAATGTTGTGCAACCATCATCACCACCTAGTTCCAGAACTTTCTAATCATCCCAAACAGAAACCTCGCACCCATTAACTATTCCCATTTCCCCTCTCTTCATCCTTGGGCAATGACCAATTTGCCCTCTTCTCTACAGATTTGCCTACTCTAGATATTTTATGTCAATGGAATCACATAATATGTAGCATTTTATATCTGACTTCTTTCACTTATTCACTTACTTTCAAGGTTCATCCACGTTGTTGTTTTTTTTTTAATTAAAAAAACTGAAGAACAGTTGAATCCAGATGTTTCATGGATCTGCTTCTGTGCTCTGTTGTTTATACTGGTTCTCAGCCATGTTTTCTTATTTCCCTGTGTGCCTAGTAAATCTTTGTTGTTGTTGTTTAGTTGCTAAGTCATATCTGACTTTTTTTCAACCCTATAGACTATAGCCCGCAAGGCTCCTCTGTCTATGAGATTTCCCAGGCAAGAATACTGGAATGGGTTGCCATTTCTTCCTTCAGGGGATCTTCCTGACCCAGGGATTGAACTCACGTGTTCTGCATTGGCAGGCAGATTCCTTATCACTGAGCCACCAGGGAAGCCCAGTAAATCTTTAGTAGTGTAATAAACATCACAGTTGAAAAAAAACTGAAGTATAGTTGATTTACAATATTATGTTAGTTTCAGGTGTACACAACAGTGATATATATATAGATATATATACATACATATGTATATATATAGATATATATACATACATATGTATGTATATACACACACACACACACACACACACACACACACACACACACACACACACATGTATTGGGGCTTCGCTGGTGTCTCAGAGGGTAAAGCGTCTGCCTGAAATGCGGGAGACCTGGGTTTGATCCCTGGGTGGTGAAGATCCCCTGGAGAAGGAAATGGCAACTCACTCCGGTACTCTTGCTGGAAAATCCCATGGAAGGAGGAGCCTGGGAGGCTACAGTCCATGGGATCACAAAGAGTCGAACATTACTGAGAGACTTCACTTTCATTTTTCACATATATATTTCTTTTCAGATTCTCTACCTTGTAGGTTATTACAAAATATTGCATATATTTGCCTTTGCTATACAGCAGGTCCTTGTTGGTTATCTATTTTATATATATAATAGTGTGTATATGCTCATCTCAGCCTCCTAATTTATCTCTTCCTTACCCACCTTTCCCCTTTGCTAACCGTAAGTTTGTTTTCTATATCTGTGAGTCTATTTCTGTTTCATAAATAAGTTCATTTGGATCATAGTTTAGATTCCACATTAAGTGATAGTATATGATATTACTCTTTCTCTATATGACATTTCATTTAGAATGATAATCTCTAGGTCCACTCATGTTGTTGCAAATGACATTATTTCATTCTTTTTTTATGGCTGAGTAGTGTTTGATCATATATTTATCTGTCTGCCAACACAAGAGACGCAGGAGATGCGGGCTTGATCCCTAGGTTAGAAAGATCCCCTAGAGGAGGAAATGGCAACTTATTCCAGTATTCTTGACTGAAGAATCCCATGGACAGAGGAGCTTGGTGGGCTACAGTCTGTGGGGTCACAAGGAGTCGGACATGACTGAGTGATCAACACTTTCACTTTCTTTCAGGACTGTGCCTATGCAGAGCAAGGCTCAGTAAACACTTGCCGTATGTGAAAAAGTAAACCTTAGAGCAAGAATACTGGAGTGGGTTGCCATTTCCTTCTCCAGGAGATCTTCCTGACCCAGGGATCGAATCCGTTTCTCTAGCTTGGCAGGCAAATTCTTTACCACTGAGCCACATGGGAAGCCCAGCCTTAGAGCAATGATTTAAAGAAAAAGGTATAGTTAATAAGACAATGGTAGATAAAAATTTGAATCATAAAAAGACTCAAGTAATCTGAAAGAGGGCAAGGAAAGAAGATAAAGTAAATAAAGAAAGGATAGGCAGATAGAAAACAAATAGAAAGATGGTAGGTTAAATGCAACCATATTGATAATTATATTAAGCATAAATAGTCTGAACGTCTCAATTAAAAGGCAGAAATTGTCCGATTGGATGAAAAAGCAAGATCTATTACATACTGTCTAAAGAAATTCATTCTAAATGGAGAGACAGTTATGTTAATAGTAAAAGGAAAAAAATATGAAATCACTAATCAAAGATAAGCTGAAGTATTATTAATATACTAGCTATGTTAAGATTTAAAAAGTAGACTTCAGAACTAACTAAGTTGCTAAGTGTAAAAAGGTCATTTCATGATGACAATCTCACCTGATTAAAAAGACATTGATCCTCAATCAAATGCACCAAATAACAGAGCTTGAAAATGCATGAAACAGAAAGCTGAAAGAACTGAAAGAAGAAATAGACAAATTCACAATGATAACTTCAGCTTTCAACATCCCTCTCTCAATAGTTGATAGAACAATGTAATACAAGATACAGAATATTTGAACTGATGAGTTTATCAACCAACTTAATAGATATTTACAGACCACTCTACCCAACAACAGAAAAACAGAGATTTTTTCCAAGAGCTCACAGAATATTTACCAAGATATACCGTACAGGATCTCAATAAAACTAAAAGGATTGAAGTCTTTTAGAGAATGAACTTATGGTTGTTGGGGATGGGGAGAAGAATGAGGGAAAAGATAGGGAGTTTGGGATCAACAGGTACACTGCTATATTTAAAATGGATAACCAATAAAGTCCTACTATACAGCACAGGGAATTCTGCTCAGTGTTATGTAGCAGCCTGGATCTGAGGGGAGTTTGTGGGGAGAATGGATACATGTATATGTATGGCTGAGTCCCTTTGCTGTCCACCTGAAACTATTACAACATTGTTAATCGGTTACAATCCAATATAAAATAAAAAGCTTTTTTTAAAAAAGAATTGAAGTCTTATATAGGTGTGTGTCTGTCCACAGTAGAATTAACTAAAAATTAATAGTAAATATGCATCTGGAAAATTCACAAATACTAGGAAATTGAACAATGTACTGGTAAATAACTAATGGGTGAAAGAGAAACCAAAAGAGAAATTAGAGAAGTTTGAATTGACTAATTAAAAGTACAATACATAAAAATATTTGTGGAACTGAGATAAAGTAATAATTAGAGGGACATTTGCAGTTTAAAATGTGTACTTTAGACAGAATGGTCTTAAATCAACCATCAATGCTTATATCTTAAGTGAGGAAAAACAAGAGCAAATTAAATGAGAAAAACAAGGGTAAATTAAGTAGAAGAAAAACAATCATTAAGATTGGAGCAAAAGTAAATAAAATAGGAAATTTGGGGTGCCATTTCCTACTCCAGGAGATCTTCCCAACCCAGGGACTGAACCCACGTCTCTTGTGTCTCTTGTATTGGTAGGTGGAGTCCTGGATTCCACAGGATACCACTAGCATCACCTTGGAAGCCTCAGATAAACAATAGACAAATTAAAACTGAAAGCTGGTTTCTTGAAAACATAAAAAAATTTCTAAATTTCTAGCCAGGCAGGCTGACCAGGAAGAAAGCAAAAGAGAAGAAATAAATTGTTTATTATCAGGAATGAAAGAGAGGGGAATTCCTTGGCTGTCCAGTGGTTAGGACTCCATGCTTTCTCTGCAGAGGGTGGGGGTGTGATCCCTGGTTAGGAACTAAGATGCCACAAGGTGGCCAAAAAAAGAAAAAGAAAGAAAGAGAGGACTTCACTATAGATTCTATAGATATTACAATGTTAATAAGGTCATAACAAAGAAAACTTCATGACTATAAATTGAACAACTTACACAAAACAGACAAATTATTTGAAAAACACAAACTACTGAAGCTCATACATGAAGAAACACATAACTCTAAACCCCTTAATTTTTTGAAAGAAATTGAATTTGTATGTAAGTATTTTCCACAAAGAAAACTCTAGGTTCAGATGGCTTCATTGGTGAATTCTATTAATACCAAGCATTTAGAAAGAAATAATACCAATTCTTTTCAAAGTCTTCCAGCATTACCTTGACACCCAAGACAAAGACATTCCAAGAAAATAAAATTACAAACTTAAATCCCTTATGAACTTAGATGTAAAAATCCTTACAGACTAACATCCCTCATAAACCAGATGTGAAAATCCTTAACAAAATATAAACTGAATCCAGAAAAGTATAAAAAGGATAAGACATCATAATAAATGTGAATCAGTCCAAAAATGTAAAGGTCAGTTCAATATTTGAAAAATCAATCAATATATTAATAATTCACCACATCAGCAGAGTAACCCTCCCACCTTAACCAATCATATGGTCACTTCAATAGATGCAGAAAAAGCATTTGACAGAATTCATAATACCTGATTACCAACATCTGTGAAAATTCTGCAGATACTATCACACTTACTAATGAATTAAAAACGGATTTTAAAGGGAGACATAAAACTACTACTGTTTAAAGATGACATGATCATCTACATATAAAATCCTCCCCAAAGCTATGAAACCTATTAGGTGAGTTTAGCAAGGCTGTAGGATATAAGATTAATATATAAAAACCAATTGTATTTCTGGATCATATAATAATTCTCCATATTGTTCTCTATAGTGACTGCATCAATTTATAATCCCACCAACAGTGTAGGTGTGCGTATGTTCTAAGTCATTTCAATCAAGTCCAACTCTTTGCGACCCCGTGGACTGTAGCCCATCAAGCTCTTCTGTCCATAGGATTCTCCAAACAAGAATACTGGGGTGGGTTGCCATGCCCTTCTCCAGGGATCTTGCCCACCCAGGGATCAAACCCACATCTCCTGTGTCTCCAGCATTGCAGGGAGATTCTTTACCACTGAGCCACCTGAGAAGGTCAACAGTGTAGGAAGTTTCCCTTCTCTCAACACCTTCTCCAGCATTTATTATTTATAGACTTTTTAATGATGGCCATTCTGATTGGTGTGAGGTGGTACCTCACTGTAGCTCTCTTTTGGCCACACCTGTGGGATCTTTGTTCCCAAATCAGGAATTGAACCTGCGCCCCATGCAATGAAAGAACAGAGTCTTTACCACTGGACCACCAGGGAAGTCCCCTCACTGTAGTTTTGATTTGCATTTCTCTAATAATTAGTGATGTTGAGAATCTTTTCATGTGTATGTCTTCTTTGGAGGAGTGTCTATTAAGGCCCTCTGCCCATTTTTCAACTGGGGATATACCCAGACAAAACTATAATTCAAGGGCTTCTTTGGTGGTCAGGTGGTTGAGAGTCAATCTTGCAATGCAGGGGATGCTGGTTCGGTCCCTGGTCAGGGAGGATCTCACACGCCATGGAGCAGCTAAGCCCATGTGCCACAACTACTAGAAAGTGAAAAAGTGGAAGTGTTAGTCGCTCAGTTGTGTCCAACTCTTTGTGACCCTGTGGACTATAACCCTTCAGGCTTCTCTGTTCATGGGATTTCCTAGACAAGAATACTGGAGTGGGTTGTCATTTCTTCCTCCAGGGGACCTTCCCAACCCAGGGACTGAACCCAGGTTTCCTGCATTGCAGGCAGATTCTTTACTGGCTGAGCCACCAGGGAAGCCCCAGAACTACTGGGCCCATGTGTAATTCTGTGTTTTATTTTACAAAAAAGGTAAGACACTCCCCTCCACAACTAAACAATAAAATCTGAATTTTTAATTCAAAAATGTCAAGATGAACTGTTGTTGAGAGTGAGAGGAAAGATGGTATCATATACTTTGTTTCAGCCTCTCTGGAGGCTACCTGGCACATTTTCAGATGGTGCAGTCTTGACCCACAAATTCCTTTCTAGCTGTCTATCCAAGGGAAATACACATGTAGACTGAGAAGCCTACACTGGAGATACAGTTACAAACAAGTTAGAGACAGACAGCTGCCCTCAGGGAACTTCCATTCAAGTGGGGAAGGGGAGATGAGAAACAACTATTAAAGAAATAGCTACCCAGATATTTGATTGACTAGACTTAGGCTGAAAATTATAAAGGAGGAAATCTGGGTGCTCTGAGGAGGTATAATGTAAAAGGATGTGATGTACCCCACCTAAATCTAATCTCTGCTGGGTTCTTGGGCTTTATACATATGTCCTGAATTCCACAATTAACCTAACTTAAAAATTTTTTTAATATTTAGGTGATACATACTTCATTCCCCTTTAATCATGAGACCCTTTGGCTGCTGAAAGCAGAAATGGGCAGAGTTTCTGGCCTTTGGGGGAATGGTAAACAACAGAATGACAAAGTTCATTGCTCAGTTTAAATGAGATGAGTTGCTCACTGTTTGCAGATGACATGATCCTCTACATAGAAAACCCTAAAGACTCTACCAGAAAATTACTAGAGCTAATCAATGAATACAGTAATGTTGCAGGATATAAAACTAACACACAGAAATCCCTTGCATTCCTATACACTAACAATGAGAAAACAGAAAGAGAAATTAAGGAAACAATACAATTCACCATTGCAACAAAAAGAATAAAATACTTAGGAGTATATCTACCTAAAGAAATGAAAGACCTATATATAGAAAACTATAAAACACTGATGAAAGAAATCAAAGAGGACACAATAGATGGAGAAATATACTGTGTTCATGGATTGGAAGAATCAATATTGTGAAAATGACTATACTACCCAAAGCAATCTATAGATTCAATGCACTCCCTATCAAGCTACCAATGGTATTCTTCACACAACTAGAACAAATAATTTCACAATTTGTATGGAAATACAAAAAACCTCGAATAGCCAAAGAAATCTTAAGAAAGAAGAATGGAACTGGAGGAATCAACCTGCCTGACTTCAGGCTCTACTACAAAGTTGCAGTCATCAAGACAGTATGGTACTGGCACAAAGACAGAAATATAGATCAATGGAACAGAATAGAAATTCCAGAGAGAAATCCACATACCTATGGACACATTATCTTTGACAAAGGAGGCAAGGATATACAATGGAAAAAAGACAACCTCTTTAACAAGTGGTGCTGGGAAAACTGGTCAACCACTTGTAAAAGAATGAAACTAGAACACTTTCTAACACCATACACAAAAATAAACTCAAAATGGATTAAAGATCTAAATGTAAGACCAGAAACTATAAAACTCCTAGAGGAGAACAGAGGCAAAACACTCTCTGACATAAATCACAGCAGGATCCTCTGTGACCCACCTCCCAGAATATTGGAAATAAAAGCAAAAATAAACAAATGGGGCCTAATTAAACTTAAACACTTTTGCACAACAAAGGAAACTATAAGCAAGGTGAAAAGACAGCCTTCAGAATGGGAGAAAATAATAGCAAATGAAGCAACAGACAAAGGATTAATCTCAAAAATATACAAGCAACTGCTGCAGCTCAATTCCAGAAAAATAAATGACCCAATCAAAAAATGGGCCAAAGAACTAAACAGACATTTCTCCAAAGAAGACATACAGATGGCTAACAAACACATGAAAAAATGCTCAACATCACTCATTCTCAGAGAAATGCAAATCAAAACCACAATGAGGTACCATTATACGCCAGTCAGGATGGCTACTATCCAAAATTCTACAAGCAATAAATGCTGGAGAGGGTGTGGAGAAAAGGGAACACTCTTAGACTGTTGGTGGGAATGCAAACTAGTACAGCCGCTATGGAGAACAGTGTGAAGATTCCTTAAAAAACTGGAAATAGAATTCCCACATGACCCAGCAATACCACTTTTGGGCATACACACTGAGGAAACTAGATCTGAAAGAGACCCCAGTGTTCACTGCAGCACTGTTTATAATTTCCAGGACATGGAAGCAACCTAGATGCCCATCAGCAGATGAATTGATAAGGAAGCTATGGTACATATACACAATGGAATATTACTCAGCCATTAAAAAGAATTCATTTGAATCAGTTCTAATGAGATGGATGAAACTGGAGCCCATTATACAGAGTGAAGTAAGCCAGAAAGATAAAGACCAATACAGTATACTAACACATATATATGGAATTTTAAAAGATGGTAATGATAATCCTATATGCAAAACAGAAAAAGAGACACAGATGTACAGAACAGACTTTTGGACTCTGTGGGAGAAGGCGAGGGTGGAATGTTCTGAATGAATAGCATCGAAACAAGTATAGTATCAAGGGTGAAACAGATCACCAGCCCAGGTTGGATGCATGAGACAAGTGCTCAGGGCTGGTGCACTGGGAAGACCCAGAAGGATGGGATGGGGAGGGAGGCAGGAGGAGGGATCGGGATGGGGAACACATGTAAATCCATGGCTGATTCATGTCAATGTATGGCAAAAACCACTACAATATTGTAAAGTAATTAGCTTCCAACTAATAAAAATAAATGAAAAAAAAATGAGATGAGCTGTTGTAGTTTATAGCAAGACAACACATTTAAGAACCTAATGTATTTAGAAGGGTCAGGGGTTTCCAAATTTCAAAGAACTCCTTTATATATTAGCTGAGCTTGGTGGATTCAGATAAAACCACCTCATCGCAAGCCATAGGAGGCAAAGGCTGAGGGTCTGGCCAAAGAAACTTCCATTCAATCTCCTTTACCACCACCACATCCAATAGAAAGGAAGAGGAAATATTCTCCCTAGAGGAAACTGGGGCACTTAAATCTAATTTTGCAGCAGCAGCAGCAGCAGCAGGAGGAGGAGGCTTTAGAGCTCCACCAGAGCCCACATCTTGTCTCTGCCAGCCAGGACAATGAAGGACCTACCAGTAAGCTAGAAACAAAGACCTTTCCCTTCTCCCCGCCCCCGGACTAGGGCCTGCTGGTCAACCTGAACACTTAAAAAGTAGAGATAAGTCATGTGAGAAAGGTAGGGGGCAAGAGAATCTCTTGCTACAAACACCCAGATTGGCTTGGAGAAACTACTAGAGAACAGGGCATTTACTTTCTGCCCTCAGAGGGTAGCCCAGGGAAATTGCTAACAGCATCAACACATTATGGGGCCATCTGGAGGGGGATTAGATTAGAAATGCCTGAGGGAAGTGGTTGAGTATCTCCCTCTCCTCTCCTATGGCATAAAGTAATCAGCAAAGTCCGCAGTTCCCTCTTGTCTCCAGTGGAAATAGAACAGGTGATGAGCTGAGAGCCTGAGAGACCTGCCAGCAGTAGACCCCTGTGCAGAAAGGGAGTGTGAGGGGCTGTGTGTGAACAGCCTAAACCTAGGGATTAGATGGAAGATTTGACTGAGATGAAGGGCGGAGTCAGTAGGGCTGTCAACAGGACCAAGAAGTTTCCTCGGTCATGGATCACACACAATGAGGGACCCTGCCACAGAAGTCAGTGAATGTCCAGAACTGGGTCCTACCTCCTCATGGGCTGCCCCAGGGCCTTTGCACTTCACATTCCCACCGGCTTGAATATTCTCCATAAATCCATAGGGATCACCTCTTACCCTCCCTCAGGTCAGGGTGAGCCATTCCATGAGCACCCCTTTAAAACAAAAAATTCACATCCCTGTGGTATTTGCTATCTCCTTTCCCAATTACTCGGCTCATCATACTCACCACCTGACATTTCCTATGTTTCACTTATTTAAAAAAATATCTGTTTTCTCAACAGAATGCAAACTCCAAGAGGCTAAAGACTTTGCCTACCTTGTTTTGTTCTCGTGTGTTCACTGCACTACCTCCTGCACCTATCACAGTGCCTGGAATATGAAATTTGCTCAACGTGTTTACTGATAGCTCAGTTGGTAAAGAATTCGCCTGCAATGCAGGAGACCCTGGTTCGATTCCTGGGTCAGGAAGATCCCCTGGCGAAGGGATAGGCTACCCACTCCAGTGTTCTTGGGCTTCCCTTGTGGCTCAACTAGTAAAGAATCTGCCCACAATGCGGGAGACCTGGGTTCAGTCCCTGGGTTGGAAAGATCCCCTGGAGAAGGGAAAGGCTACCCACTCCAGTATTCTGGTCTGGAGAATTCCACGGACTGTACAGTCCATGGGGTCCCAAAGAGTCAGACATGACTGAACGACTTTCACTTTCACGTTTATTGAATGAGCCAATAAATTAAATCATGACATCTAGTTAACTTCTAAATCCAGGTGCTATCCTTGGAAACAGAAAGGGAACAGAAGGAGAAATTCTCAAAAACTAAATATTTATTCAAAAGAGACTGAATTAACCTGAAACTGTTTTTTTTTTCATTTATTTTTATTAGTTGGAGGCTAATTACTTTACAATATTGTAGTGGTTTTTGCCATACATTGACATGAATCAGCCATGGATTTACATGTGTTCCCCATCCCAATCCCTCCTCCCACCTCCCTCTCCACCCGATCCCTCTGGGTCTTCCCAGTGCACCAGCCCTAAGCACTTGTCTCATGCATCCAACCTGGGCTGGTGATCTGTTTCACCCTTGATAATATACATGTTTTGATGCTGCTCTCTCTAATCATCCCACCCTCACCTTCTCCCACAGAGTCCAAAAGTCTGTTCTGAAACTGTTTTAAACCAGAATTGATGAGCATTTATTTAACTGCAGAGTTTAGGCACAGTCCTTTAGTGCCTTCCACCACCCCTCTCCCCAACCGTCGCATCAGCAGGATGGAATTTCCTGGGAAAATTTAAAGTACATAAAATGAAGAAGCTACACTTTCTTTTCTTTTTTTTTTTGTATACCAAAATTTCAGTGTGTTCAATGTTGTTCCCTCAAACTGATGTTACTATACACATGCCTTTGTTGTAGTAGATTGAGAAATGGGGACACGGAAACTCTGAGCCACTGAGCTGCTTACTGGAGGTCACAGAGTTAGAAAATGATTGAGCAGTGTTTAACCCAGTTTCTGGGGCTTTCCTGTCTATCCCCAGCTGAGTAGTATTTCAGGCATTTGCCACAGGCAGGTACAAGGGCTGAGGTGAGGAAATTTATACATTTCAGCCCTGTGGACAGGTGAGGTGAAAGCCTTGGCTGAGCAGAAGTTTCTATCAGTTGAAAAAGAGGGGCCAGACAGCGATGCTAGAGTTGGTGGAATAGCCCTTTTTTGCTTAAGCTTTCCCACAGTTCCTCACCTGGCAGTCAAGGCTCATCAAGACGTGGACCTTGACTGTTTCTGCAGTCTTAACCCTTGCCACACCCTTAACCCTGGGCTTCCAGATCCTGGGCTTCCCTGGTGACTCAGATGGTAAAGAATCTACCTGCAATGCAGGAAAGCTGGGTTCAATCCCTGAGTTGGGAAGAGCCCCTGGAAAAGGGAATGGCTACCCACTACAGTATTGTTGCCTGGAGAATCCCATGGACAGACCACTGCGCCCCCTGGGAAGTCTGAATCCCTCCCAGGCCATGTCATTTATCTCTGTGGTCCTAGCTTCCCAACACAGGGACTGGCACAGAGATGGTAACAAGTTAAAGATGAGCTTTGCTTTCTCCTTAAGGTGGCTGCGGTTTGTACTAAGCCTAGATCATTCTGGGGCCTATTTTGTGACATGGCTACTATTGTGTATCTTCCGCCTGCTTCTCCTACTCATCCTATGCATTCTTCTTCACAAGCTAACCCACCTAAGCATGCTCCCTGGGACAGCAGGATGGGGTGACTGAACAAGAAGCTGTCCATGTTGTAGTGGGTACCTAAGATCTGCTGCCTGGCCACCGGGCAGCACCGGGCCACCTCTACAAGGTGACTGCCCAAGTCCCAGCAGCCCATGCTCCCCGTCTGTGGGATTCTCTGTCCAGATCTCTCTCTCCGCACCCTGTGCCCCTCCCCTGAAGAGGCCCAGGTTACCTGGAGTGAGCTGGGACAAGAGCAGCAGTCCAGCCAGAATCAGCGAGAGGAGCTTCATGGCTGCTAGTGGCCAAGGGAAGCGGCAATGGCAAAGCAGCTTGGCAATGTGATGCGATGGCAAAGCTAAGGGTGGAGTGCTCTGGCCTCTCTGGCTCCCGCTCCTTTGCTCCAACCGGAACAGATGTCACCCGCACGTGCCTGCCGCCGCCCGCCCGCGGGCACGGCCCCCGCACGCCCCGAGCTGGCATACTTGCTTTTCTCATTTAGGTCACGCGATAGGGTTCAACTGCCAGCCAAGGGACCACCAGGGGGCGCCACGCACGCGGAACCCAGAAGGTCAGGGAAGATTTCGTAGAGAAGATGGCAGTGGACCGTGTTTTGAGAAACAAAGACCAAAACGCCAGGTGGATGAGCCCACATGGCTTTCCAGGCAAAGGGAAGTCTGTACAGAGGCTTCTGTTGGTGCTGAACATGAGAAATATACTGTAACTGGGGCTAAAATCGGCAGGAGAGTGGAAAGAAGAGATGCAGTTCCCAGCAGGAGTCTGGCTGTGCCCTTTCACAAGTATCAGCAGCTGCAGCCCCCTGCCATCCCAGGGCATCGCCGCCATCCCCGTGGTCAGGCCTTCTGGGGGCCAGGATGTGCCCCGTCCTCAGAGGTCCAAGAACCAGCTGTTGTAGTGGGGAGGTCCCTTCTCTGAACTCTTAGGATTTGAAAATCCATTCCCTTCCCTCAGTTCTGGCTGCCTAAGGGTAGTAGCGGCATTCTCTGGCTGCTGATGCTCAGTCGCTCAGTTGGGTCCGGCTTCTTGTGACCCCATGGCCTGCAGCACGCCAGGCTTCCCTGTTCTCCGCTATCTCCCGGAGTTTACTGGAATTCATGTCCATTCATTCAGTGATGCTATCTAACCGTCTCATCCTCTGCTGCCCACTTCTGTAGCTTTCAGTCTTCCCCAGGATTAAGGTCTTTTCCAATGAGTCGGCTCTTTGCATCAGGTGGTCAGAGTGTTGGAACTTCAGCTTCAGGATCTGTCCTTCCAGTGAATATTAGGAGTTGATTTCCTTTAGGATTGACTGGTTTGATCGCTCAAGAGTCTTCTCCAGCACCACAGTTCGAAAGCATCAATTCTTCCTCACTTAGCCTTCTTTATGGCCCAACTCTCGTATCCGTACATGACTACTGGAAGAACCTGTGGTTACTAATACCTATTTCCTCAGGGTCCTCTTTTTGCTGTTTCTGCCTTCCAACAGCAGTGTAACTGATTCCGTACATTAAGTATGCTATGTGACTTTCATTTCTTGACTGGACCCTATTTGACACAGATGTCAAGGGTATAAAAGCATGATCCCGTGGACAGAAGAGCCTGGTGGGCTACAGTTCATGGGGTTGTAAAGAGTAGGACATGACTTAGCGACTAAACAACAACAATGGCTTATGAGACAAAGTAACGTTGAAAACCATTTTTGTAGGGACAGAAAACAGATTGAGGAGGTTGAAGACTGAAAGATAAGTGAAGGAATGAGATCAGTAAGTGTAAGCAACTCTTTCTAAAACCTTTAAGATGAAAAAGAGACAGTAGCTAGGAAGGACTCAGTGCCTAAGGCGTAGAAATCCATGATTGTTGTTCATTTCTGTTGCATGTGTGTACTCGGTCATTTCTGACTCTTTGTGACCCCAAGGACTGTAGCCCACCAGGCTTCTCTGTTTATGGGATTCTCCAGGCAAGAATACTGGAGTGGGTTACCATTTCCTCCTCCAGGGGCTCTTCCTGACCCAGAGATAGAACCTGCATCTCCTGTGTCTCTTGCGTTGGCATGAGATTTGTTATCACTAAATCACTTGGGAAGCCCTTCATTTCTGTTAGGGAAGCTCATTTTTTCAAACATATGTTAGTTAAAACTCAATTAGGGAAGCAGCAGTACTGCTATCAGCATTATGGGCTAAGGAATTTATTACAAGAATGAAACTATTCAATTGTGGGAACAGCTGGGAAAGTAAAGAGCTCTCTGGGGTCGCTGAAGGAGCTGGTGCAGAAGCCTGTGAAAAGTCACTTGCTCTTCAAAACTACTGCCTATTTGAATTCATTTGTTGTTCAGTTGCTTAGTTTTGTCCAACTCTTTGTGACTGCATGGACTGTAGCATGCCAGGCTTCTCTGTCCTCCACTATCCCCCTGAGTTTGCTCAAACTTATGTCCATTGAGTTGGTGATGCTATCTAATCATCTCATTCTCTGCTGCCCTCTTTTCCTTTTGCCTTCAATCTTTCCCAGCATCAGGGTCTTTTCCAATGAGTTGGCTCTTGGCATCAGGTGGCCAAAGGAGCTTCAGCAATAGCTCTTCCAGTGAATATTCACAGTTGATTTCCTTTACGATTAACTGTCTTGACTTCCTTGCAATCCAAGGGACTCTCAAGAGTTTTCTTCAGCACCACAATTTAAAAGCATAAGTTCTTCGATGCTCAGCTTTCTTTATGGTCCAACTCTCACATCTATACACGACTACTGGGAAAACCATAGCTTTGACTATATGGGCCTTTGTTGAGTTCATAGAGAGGTGTTTAGTTTGGGGCCTGAACCTGGGTCAGTTTGGTCAGAAGGGCTGGCATTGGGAAGGAGAGCTGATGTGTAGCAGGGAACAGTGAAGACAAACTGAAACTTGCAGACACCCCTTACCGCCTCTGACCAGTGACAGCCTTCAGAACACAGGGATGCTGCTTCATTTCCAACTCCCCAGTATCATGCAAAAAGAAAGGAAAGAGAGAAAAGAGTTTGTGGCAAAGCCTAACTTGATTCCATACAGGGAAAGGAATTGAGAAATCCTAGTTTGGACTACAAAAGCAGCACCAAATGCTTATGTTCAAACTCATCACATTGTATGCATTAAATATACGCAGTTTTAAGTTGGGGCGACGGACTCTCCGTCTTAGTACTGTGGCCCAGTTTGTCCATAACCTCGCGGAGAAGGCCCCGGCGCTGGTCAGTGCTGCTGTGACTTACTCGAAGCCTCGATTGGCCACATTTTGGTACTATGCCAAGGTTGAGCTGGTTCCTCCAACCCCTGCTGAGATCCCTACAGCAATTCAGAGCTTGAAAAAAATTATCAACAGTGCTAAAACCGGTATCTTCAAACAGCTCACTGTTAAGGAAGCTCTACTGAATGGTTTGGTGGCCACTGAGGTGTGGATGTGGTTTTATGTTGGTGAGATCATAGGCAAGCGTGGCATCACTGGCTATGATGCTTGAAGACCAATTTTTAACATGTGATTATATTTGCTTTATTATTCAAGTCTTCTTGGACCATGTGTGAGCAGACTGCTATTTGAATAAAATAAGACAATGTGTCAGAAAAAAAAATATATGCAGTTTTTTTTCTACTCAACAATTTGCAAAAAAAATTTTTGCAAAATGCAGTTTTCTATTCTGGTGGCTAGGGAATGGGGAAGAAATGTATCTGTTGGATGCTGTCCTCCCTGAGAGAAGATACCCTACTGTCTAAAGTGCCTGGATACATAGAGAATTTTGGGGTGGTGGGTAGAAGAAGTAGAGCTGAAAACATACAGTCCTGACTCTGATTTTCTGTTAATAACTTTGCAATTTTGGATAAAATTCAAACTCTTCTCCTTGACTTACCTGATCCAGTTGCTATGTAGCTCTCTGGCTTTATCTCATATCAGTTCCCATTCATGCTCTATTCTTCAGCCATACTAGCCTTTATTCTTTCCATGAAGCACACTATATCTGCTTGTGCTCGCTATGCCTTACACCTGAAATATTCTTATCAATTTTCTTGCTATTGGCTCCTTTGTGTCACTCATGTCACTTTATATTGAATTTATCAAGTTCCTGCTGTATACTATTCCAGAATCATGAATTTTTAAGTCAGATAAATTTAGGTTGAGTACCTGACCTTCAAATTGTTAGTTTTCTGAAATTGTATAAATAACTTAGCCTCTACTGACTTAAGGTTTTCATGGATAAAAAGACTTAATGTTACATAGCTCACTGAATTGTTAAAAAGATTAAATGAGTAAAATATGTAAAGTTCTTAGAAGAATGTTTAAAACAGTAACTTCTGATTAATTGTTAATGATCATGACATTAAAAAATCAGTTAATTAATCTCAAAATGTACAGAAAAAAGCATGTAAGAATGATGCCTGGGGCTTCTTCTGGAAAGACTCTATGGTTTTCTGCTCATATCTGTCACTTGAAGATTGGGCTTACCTGAGAATGTCAGAGTTTCAGGAGGAGGCAATATTAAACATTGATAGCTTAGTAATCAGTGAACTAAAACAGACAGGAATGGGCAAATTTAATTCAGATGACCATTATATCTATTATGGTGGGCAAGAATCCCTTAGGAGAAATGGAATAGGTTTCATAGTCAACAGAAGTCTAAAACGCCAAGTACTTGGTTGCAACCTCAAAAATGACAGAATGATTTTGGTTCATTTCCAAGGCAAACCATTCAACATCAGAGTAATCCAAGTCTATGCCCCAGCCACTATTGCTGAAGAAGCTGAAGTTGACCAGTTCTATGAAGACCTACAACACCGTCTAGAACTAACACCAAAAAAGATAGGGAATTGGAGTTCAAAAGTAGGAAGTCAAGAGATACCGGGAGTAGCAGGCAAGTTTGGCCTTGGAAAAGTGAAACAGGGCCAAGACTAATAGAGTTTTGTCAAGAAAACATGATGGTTATAGCAAACACTCTCTACCAATCATCCAAGAGAAGACTCTACACATGGACATTACCAGATGGTCAGTACCAAAATCAGATTTATTATGTTATTTGCAGCCAAAGATGGAGAAGCTCTATATAGTCAGTAAAAATAAGACCTGGAGCTGACTGTGGCTCAGATCATGAACTCCTTATTGCAAAATTCAGGCTTAAATTGAAGAAAGTAGGGAAAACCACTAGACCATTCAGGGATGACCTAAATCAAGTCCCTTATGATTACACAGTAGAGGTGACAAATAGATTTAAGGGATTAGATCTGGTAGACAGAGTGCCTGAAGAACTGTGGATGGAGATTTGTAACGTTGTACAGGAAGCAGTGACCAAGACTATTCCAAAGAAAAAGAAATGCAAGAAGACAGTGGTTGTCTGAGGAAGCTTTAGAAATAACTGAGGAAAGAAGAGAAGCTAAAGGCAAGGGAGAAAGGGAACGATATACCCAACTGAGTGCCGAGTTCCAGAGAACAGCAAGGAGAGATAAGAAGGCCTTCTTAAATGAACAATGCAAAGAAATAGAGGATAGTGATAGAATGGGAAAGACTAAAGATCTCTTCAAGAAAACTGGAGCTTTCAAGGAAACATTTCATGCAAGGATGAGCACAATAAAGGACAGAAACAGTAAAGACCTAACAGAAACAGAAGAGATTAAAAAGTTGCAAGAATACACAGAACTATACAAGAAAGGACTTAATGACTCAGATAACCATGGTGGTATGGTCACTCACCTAGAGCCAGACATTTTGGAGTGTGAAGTCAAGTGGGCTTTGGGTAGCATTATTGTGAGCAAAGTTAATGGAATTGACAGAATTCCAGCTGAGCTATTTAAAATCCTAAAAGATGATGTTCTTTAAGTGCTGCTCCTAGTATGTCAGCAAATTTGAAAATCTCAGCAGTGGCCATAGGTCTGGAAAAGGTCAGTTTTCATTCCAGTCCCAAAGAAGGACAATGCCAAAGAATGTTGAAACCATCCCACAATTGTGTCTTTGTCTGTGTAGATCACAACACACTGTAGAAAATTCTTAAAGAGATGGGAGTACCAGACCATCTTATCTGTCTCCTGAGAATCCTGTGTACTGGTCAAGAAGCAACAGTTACAACTGGACATGGAGCATTAATTGGTTCAGAATTGAGAAGGGAGTACAATAGCTGTATACTGTCAGCCTGCTGATTTAATTTCTATGTAGAGTACATCACGTGAAATACCAGGTTGAATGAATCATAAGCAGGAATCAAGATTGTCAAGAGATTCAGTTTTCTTATTTGTAATGTGAAAATAATGATCGTTATCTCATGTGATTTTTGTGAGGAACCTTAGTGCAGAGTTGAATATTCAACAGATGATGGGTATTATTATTACTTCATTTTTAGAACCATGCATAATAAACTTGTAATAATGGTTGTTTCCAGAAAGAAACGGGTATCTGGGGAAGGGAGTGGAAGGGAGACTTACATTTTGGTGTATTTATCTTTTTATATTTTTCAAACTCTCCATCCTCTATATACATTACTAATTCAAAATAAAGATTGGTTGTAAAACTTAAAAAAGAAAAAAGGTTGTAGGAGAAATATCAACCTCAGATATACAGATGATACCACTCTAATGGCAGAAAGTGAAGAGGAACCTCTTGATGGGGGTGAAAGAGGAGACTGAAATTCATTCAGTGAAAGTCTGAATGAATATTTTCCCTTCTCTACTTCACTACCAAACTGGAAAATTACATTTGAAGAAACGAGTTTGCTCAGCTTACACTAAAGCATGATAATAGTGGATCTCTAGGACAGATAATGAGGTACTGTATAGAACTTAATAAAGACTACACATTTTTTTCAATGTGTAACATGGAGACTTGGAGAATTTTAGATTGAGTTATAACAAGGGCTGAGATCTATTTTTAAAGGTCCCTCTGGCTTGTATGATTTCCCTCTGCTGTCCCTTGAAAGGTGGAAGTAGATAAAGGGAGGCATATCAGCTCAGGGGTGTGTGGTCCAAAGGTGGATGCATGGGCATTGGGATAGTAATTGAGAAGCCTGAGGGAGGCAGAATGTTCCAGGGCCAACTGTACCCGTGGGCAGCTGAGAGCACGTGTCTGTGACACGTGTCCTAGTTGATTAGAAGGAGCAGAGAGTCCAGAACTCTTCTTCATTTGGTGTCTCTTCGCCAGAACTGAGACTACCTCCTGGGCTCCCTGAAGTCATGAAGACTCTTTTGCTAACTTTGGCTGCACTGGTCCTCTCATCCCAGGTCATTCCAGGTAACCTAGGCCCTTTCTGGGGAGAGATGGAGGGGTGGAGAGTGGGGGTCATGGTTGGGACACTCCAGGGCTTGGGAGAACGGGCTGGCAGGCAGAAACATGAAACACCATTGATCTGGGGGAAGAGGAAAAAGCCCCCAATCCCTGGGTGAGACTCCACCCCACCATTTAATAGCATGCTACTTGGCTCCTCTGAATTTCAGTGTACTTATTATTTATCAATTTGAAATAATGAAGTTGAGGGATCAACATTAACACACTGAAATTTTGTTGTGCAGCCAATGGAGCTTTTTAATTTTTCGAACCCGCATAAGAAGGGATCTAGCACTTAAATGCTCATCTTTGCCAGTGAGAGGTGCCAAGTCTTAGGCAGCAATTATAACCTCCAGAATTTTCCCTCAGTGCCCCCAGATCCCTTCTCTTTGGTCAGCTCCAGGGGTCAAGGGCAGGAGGTCAGATGTGTGAGGAGTGGTAGGGGAGGACATGGAAAACAGGAAAGAAGGAAGGCAATAGTGATCTTTTCTCACAGTGACCCTGAAACCACTTGGATTTGCGCTAATCACACCTGCCTTAAGTGAGGTTGAATCTCATGATTACTGTTGCCCGTCTGTGCCAGCCTCGATACTGGAGCCATGAAAGGTTTTAAGCAGAGACAAGGTCGCTTCAAACTTGCCCATCCCAAGGGGCTAGCAGCAGCCCCTCCATTTCCTCTGATGAAAGTTGCTACCCCACTGCCCTCCAGATATCTCTTTAACCTTCCCAGAGTGTCAGGATGTGGGGGGATGGCTTGAAAGCAGTCTGGACCCACAATCAAGTCTGCTCATGGTAGACACATACAGGAAATAGCATCTCCTGATGAGGAGAGAAGAATTCCCAAATCCTGGGTTAGTTAGAACCGGCTTCATCATTTATTAGTTCTGTGAACCCCACAAGCCACTTGGCTGCTCTGAGTTCCAATTTAGTCACTTTGAGCTTCCCTGGTGGCTGAGTGGTAGAGAACCCACCTGCCAATGCAGGAGATGCAGGTTCGATCCCTGGGTGGGGAGAAAGAATTGGCAACCCACTCCCGTATTCTTGTCTGGGAAATCCTATGGACAGAAGAGCCTGGCCGGCTACAGTCCATGGGGTTCCAAACGAGTCGGACACAATTTAGTGACTGAAACAGTAATAAAAATTATTAGGTTTAGGGTTCAACATTGAATACACTGAGATTTTAGTGTGCAACAGCTGTATCTTTTCTACTTTTTATAACTCGTGAGAGTTTTCCCGGGAACTTTCATTCTGTTGGTGAGAAAGTTGGAGGTTAGAAAGGTTCCAGAGGCTGTAGGTTAACTCAGCATACAATTTTATCCTTTTCTGGTTTGAAACAGTCTTGGATTTAATCATTCTGCTTTGGGTAAATGTTTAGTCTTTTCAGTGTTTCTCCTTTTCCTCTCTCCCTTTCTACTTCCCTTGATGGCAGCTGGATTTAGGGGCCAGTAGCTATGCCATTGCTTAGTTAAAGAATTCACTTATTCAATAAATATTGTAGTGTTCATTCCATGTGTCAGGCAATGTGGTAAGTGCTGGAGATGGAGCAGTGAACCCACCCACCAACCAACCACCCAAAGTCCCTGTTGTCTTAGAGCTTACATTCTCTGTGGGGAGGCAATAAACAGTGTAAGCAAGGAAATGGATAGCAAGGAAATGGATAGCAAGCATCAGAGGAGGGAGATGTGGAATTTAAGAAGGGATGTAAGGGAATACCCCACTGAAACAAATTAGAACAAAGACATGAAGGAAGTGAGGGGGTGAGCCATGAAGATATGCTGGGAAGAACATTCATTTATTAGCTGAACTATTTATAAAAGAGATGCTTCTCTTCATCTACCATTTGGTTACTTTGTGATTTTGAGAATTCAGAGGGGAGAGGAAGGACAAATGCTTGATTCTGCCTTTGCTCTTCAGTTTGCAAGTTAATGAATTCATTTTGTTAACCTCTGAGGACAAACAATTTGTTTCTCCTAAATATTATTTTGGACTCATGGTTCTAAGCCACAGTTCCAATCTATTGCAATTATTCCTGTTGAAGCACAAAGTTTTCTATTCTTGACCGATGGGAATTTCTTCCATTTAGCTCTGGGTATGATAGAATAGTTTTAGGCTCATCTTACAATTTCTTACCCAAGAACTGGAAAAAATCACATTGCCAAGGTATTGATTTCTTTTATTTTAGTGGGAGATGGTATTTTTAGACTACAATATGAGTCCTAGGAATATTAATTTATATTGGTTGGTCAACATTTCTTACCTTTTTTTCATTCATTAGAACTGGAAAAATTTCTATCCAATCATCTGTCCACATACTTAGAAAATAAAATACTTGTGGGTTTATACTGGTACCTCCAATTCAAATACAGAACACAAATTCAGAACAATTTCTATACCACATTGCATTTTTAAAAATTGAAGTATAGTTGATATACAATATTATATGAGTTTTAGGTATATGATATAGTGATTCAGGTTTTAATGGTTATATTCCTTTTAAATTTGTTGTAAAATATTGACTACATTCCCAGTGGTATACACTATAACACTATAACCTTGTAGCTTCTTTTTTTTATATATAGTAGTTTGTGCCTCTTCATCATCTCCCGCTATCTCACCCTCCCTGGTCCCCTTTCCCGGTGGTAGTTTATTCTCTATATGTAAGTCTGTTTTTGTTGTTGTTGTTTTTATATTCACTGGTTTGTTTTATTTTTTAGGTTTATTATTTTACTTGGCATAAGACCATCCAAGTCATTCCATGTTGTTGCAAATGGCAAAATTTCACTCTTTTAATGGCTGAGTAGTATTCCATTATTTGTATATGCCACATCTCTTTTTCCATTCATATCTGTTGAAACCAATATTTTTTCCTTGTGTTGAGAATCTTGGTTTTCAAGATCACAGAGGATGATAGAGTTAGAGTATTCCATAATTACTCATTTGATATCTCCCTTGTCACATATACAATAGTTTATGTATACTGTATAACAAAATCAAGAGTACCAGAATAACATGATTACTCAAACTAGTCAAAATTTGTGCATAGACTGTCACCAGTATTCTCCTATTTTTTATTTTTTATTTTATTTTATTTTATTTTTTTCAGTATTCTCCTATTTTTTAAATTGTAATGTCTCTATATTGTCAGAACATATATCCACTACACGTTTCAGTATGTTGATACCAGTTTATTTTTGTCCTTTGTATTTAGAAGTTAGTTTTTTGATTATAATACTTTTCTTTTCTTGAATATCTTGATAGTATGACACCATTTTTTTTCTGGGATAAAGCATTGCTCTCAAAAAGTCCATGTACGGTTTAACTTTTTTTCCTTTATGTCATCCTATATTTTAAATACCCAAAGCTTTGTTTCCTTTTGTCCAGTAATTTTAGGAGAATGTATCTTGTCTTGGGTCAATATTTTCAGGTATGCTATGTATTTTTTCAGTACATGCTTTCAAATCTTTTTCTATTTAGGAATATTTATTGAACCTAGTTTGTAGTATTTTTTCCATTCCCTTGATTTTGTTTTCTTCTTTGGTATTTCCTATTATTTGTATGTTGAAATTCTTTTGTTTGTCATGAATATTTGTAACACTTATTTATTCCTTTTTATCTCTTTCTTTTTGATTAAGAAATCCTCTTTATCATCCTGTATTTATTTTAAGCCATTACCTCTTGCATTTTTTGATCATATGTTCCTTCTAGTTTAATCTTTACTTATGAAATAATTTTTAAAACTTGTGATTCTTTCTGAGGTTCTGTAATGTTATATCTAAATTTATTTAATGCTTGTTTTTTAATGCACTATTTCGCTTAATCCCAACAATAGCTTGAGGCAAGTGCTATATCTCCTTTTTAGAAAAGAGGAAATGGATGATCTGAGAAGTAAAATAACCTGCTTGAGGTCTTCCTCAATATGGTTTGGGCTGTAGACAGATTTCAAATCCAGCTCTATGAGTTCCAGGAGTCCATGCTCCTAATCATTATAACCCACTGACTCTAAGAGAAGGACCACTAGGGGTGGGCTGGGATTGGAATGGGCTGTCCAGAAAGAGTGTGAGACTATAACACCACTCTGTAAATCTAGACGTGATGTCCCCATTTTCAATGGTCCTTCTTTTTCTGCCTGGCTGTGCGTCCTCTCAAGCCAGGATTTATTTCCCCACAGGACTGATTCTGGCTTCCTTCTTTTTTTCTCTTTGTATCAGGCAGCACTGAAAAATGCTGGAGTCTTCATGGCAACTGCCGTGACACATGTTCCAGGAATGAAAAAGTATATGTTTTCTGCCTGAGTGGTAAACTGTGCTGTGTGAAGCCCAAGTTTCAGCCAAATATATCACCACAGTTAATTAAAGCTTGAAGCCAAGGGCACAAAAATGAAGATAATGTTGCCCTGAGCCGGTCCTCAGCTGATTCCTGGGTTTCATTAAAACGCTTTTGGCTGACTTCTGTGTGTGTCTCTTAGTATACCTAACCAAACTCCAGTAGAAGAAGTGGGTAAGGAAGCTAACATTGGAGAGGAACCCGGTCGTACTATGTGCCAGGTATGCACCTACTACCTCACCTATTCAAGCAACCTAAGAGGAAGATACTGTCATCACTTTTATTTTATGGTTGGGGAAGCTCAGGCTGTTGAAATCATTCATCCAATTCCAGTTATATAGCTAACATGAGCAGGTGTTGGGATTACATATTAGCTTGCATATAGCCTTGCAATTAGCTCCATGCCTCCTGGACATTCATGAATATACATACAAAGGCATATTGTATTTCTTTGAATCTCTCAAGTGAAAAACTAGGGGGTAGGACTTCCCTGGTGGCGCAGTGGAAAGAAATCAGCCTGCCAATACAGGGGACACAGGCTCGCTCCCTGTTCTGGGAAGATATCACATGCCACGGAGCAGCTAAGCCCATGTGCCACAACTATGGAAGCCTATACTCTCTCGGGTCTGCAAGCTGCAATTATGAGCTCCTGGGTCACAGCTACTGAGCCTGCACTCTAAAGTCCATGCTTTGCAACAAGAGAAGCCACTGCAAAGGGAAGCTGACCCACCACACAAAGAGTAGCTCCCACTGACCACAACTAGAGAAAGCCCTCGGGCAGCAACAAAGACCCAGCATGGCCCCCAAAAAAAGAGAGAGAGAGAGAGAAAAAAACAAAACAGGTAGACAACATTACATGCATGCTCATTTGCTCAGTTGTGTCTGACTCTGCGTCCCTATGGACTGGTAGCCTGCCAGGCTTCCCTGTCCATGGGATTTTTCAGGTACTACTGGAGTGGGTTGCCATTTCCACCTCCAGGGGATCTTCCCGACCAAAGGAATCAAACCCTTGTCTCCTAGACAGCCTTATATGGGGTCCTATTTTCTGGGTTTGTTATAGAAACTCTTAAGCAGGAAACTGTTAATCCCCAGATCCAATTCTTACCCCATTACTTCTCTCTTTTTTTAAATCTAGTTTAAATTTTCCTCAAAGTCATACATCCACATGATTTAAAAATTGAATTTATTTAAACTAAACAACCCCCAAAATGTTCATCCATGTGATTTTAAGTGTCAACTTTGAATAAAAAACTAATAAAATATAGGAGTCACTCATTTCCCTTTCTCCATTTCTTGCCTCTTTCACAAAGAGGCAAAACCACTTATTTCTTTGGATTCTACTTCTCTAGCTATTAATGCAAAAGATATGCTTACTTACATTGCTACTTATTTCTATTTCCAGGTTCAGGTGTTATCCATTGAATTCCTGCTAAGAAGATGAGAATTTAACTGTCTTTCATATCTTTTGAATACATTAAGAATCATTGGTAGTTCAGCTGGTAAAGAATCCGCCTGCAACGCAGGAGACCCTGGTTCAATTCCTGGGTGGGGAGGATCCACTGGAGAAGGTATAGGCTACCCACTCCAGTATTCTGACCTGGAGAATTCCGTGGACTGTATAGTCCATGGGGTTGCAAAGAGTCAGACTCAGACTGAGCAACTTTCCCTTTCACTTTCTCTTCCTGTTGGCCTCTCTCCCTGGGCAGTCAGATCTGCTCTACTCTGAATTGGTTGCTTTTATGGTAAAGCGTCTGCCTGCAATACGGGAGACCCACGTTCAATCCCTGGGTCTGGAAGATCCCCTGGAGAAGGAAATGGCAACCCACTCTAGTATTCTTGCTTGGAAAATTCCATGGACAGAGGAGCCTGGTGGGCTACAGTTCATGGGGTCACAAAGAGTCGCACACGACTGAGCGACTTCACTTTCACATACCTGGTGACCAGCTGCCATCCTGGAACTCCATTTACATCATCCTGGGGTTCTCTTTGATTTTCTCCTTAGATAAATGTCCTGCTTTTGGGTTTCGAGGTCTTTCTTGATATTCCTTTATTTTGGCAGGACATCTCCTGGTAGCTTCCTGAAAACTTCTGACCTCATATGCTAATCTCTTGCTTATTTAGTAGTTTGACTGCTCATTTCTTGTTGGAAGTGATTTTCTCTGAGAATTTTGAAGGCATTTCTCCTCTATCTTTCTGCTGGGTGCTTAACGGGCCCTGTCAATCTGGAAACTCATAAACTTTGGTTCTAGGACATCTTTTTTTCCTTGACTCATTTCTTTCATGATTTCTTGCCCTTTGGTTTTCTGCTTCCTATTTCTGGAATTCTTATTTTTTAAATGTACCGCCTGAATGATTCTCTGTTTTATATTGGTCTCTATTGCTTTTATCTCTGGCATTTTATTCTCATTCCTATGCATTTCTTTGTACTTTGAGTCTCTAAGTTTTTTCTCATTGTTTCTATTTTATTATTATTTTTTTTTCTTTTAAAAATAACATCCACTTGTTTCATGGTTTCTGTCTTGTACTAGTTGTATTTCCTCGGGAAGAATGCTCTACAGTCCAGACAGATTTAATGTGTTCAGTCGCTCAGTCGTGTCTCTTTGTGACCCCATGGAGTATAGCTTACTAGGCTTCTCTGTCCATGGGATTTCTCAGGGAAGAACACTGGAGTGGGTTGTCATTTTCTTCTCCAGAGGATTTTCCCCATCCAGGGACCATACAGTCGTCAGGTGGATTCTTAACCACTGTGCCACCAGGAGAGTCCTAGACTAAATGTGTCCCCTCTACAAATTCATATATTGAAGTCCTGAACCCCGATATGATTGTACTGATGGACAGAGACTTTGGGGAGGTGATTAATTCATGATAGTAGATCCCTTATGAATGAGGTTAGTGCCCTTTCTAAAAATGACCCCAGAGAGCTCTCTTGCCCCTTCTACCAAGTGAAGACACAATGAGACGGCCATCTCTGAACCAGACGCTGAATCTGCTGGTACATTGATTTTGGACTTCCCAGACCCCAAATCTAAGGGAAATAAATGTTTATTGTTTAAATAACCCAGTCTGTGGTAGTTCGTTATAGCAGGCTGAACAGATTAAGACACACGGTGTCTATGTCTTCAGGTGTTTCCTCTGATACTGGGCCAATTTCCTTGGGAAGGATCCTCCACAGTCCTGCTCAGGAGGTACAAGTTTGTCACTATCCTCAAAATGGAGATGGGAAAGGAAACTGAGTTTTTACTTTCTTTATTATTTATTTATTTTTGGTTACGCTGGGTCTTCGTTGCTGCACGTGGGTACAGGCTTCTCATTGTGCTGGCTTCCCTTGTTGCAGAGCACAGGCTCTAGGCTCACGGGCTTCAGTGCTTGTAGCACATGGGCTCGGTATTTGCGGCCTGTGGGTTCTAGGGCATGCAAGCTTCAATAGCTGTGGCACAGGAGCTCATTAATTGTGACTGGTGGGCCCTAGAGCCCGGGCTGAGTAGTTGTGGTGCACAGGCTTTAGTTGCCTGTGGCCTGTGGAATCTTCCCAGACCCAGGATTGAACCCACATCCCCTGCAGTAGTAGATGGATTTCTATCCACTGTGCCACCAGGAAAGTCCTGGGTCTTAACTTTAAATATGTAAAAGTTTACTTGACTCTCCTGGGTTCAACGTGATACCCCTGCTTTCAACTAGCGTAGTATCGCTCCTTTAATCAGACATTGTTTGAATTAACCTCCTTAGACAGTAAAGCTCTAATTTTCTGCTGAGATAGTAGAGGCATGGTCATGGGCATCACTGAGGAACTCTACAGAGCTTGCCTACAGGGGGTCAGACAGAGATGGAGAAGGGAGCCAGGGCTTACAGCGGCCGGGGCTCAGATCTTGGTGGACAATAGTCTTGCCTGCAGAGAGTCTGGGCAGGAATCCTGGCCAGCAGCTCTGCTCATCTGCAGAGCCAAGCAAGTGACCTCATCTGAACAGGGAGTTCAGCTGAACTCAGTTGGCTTTTCTGTCTGATTTTGATTTCCAGCCAATTAGCCATACCAGTCGTGGAGCCCATTCTATTACCACCCAGGCAGGGAAGCCAACTCACAGCCCTGCCCCAGTGCTGAGTATAGCCTCCAATGCTTGACCAGAGTCCTGGGAACCCACAGAGCCCATTCTACAGCCCCACAGGCAACCAGGCCAGCATCTTGCTCAACTGTTCAGTTTTGCCTCTGGGCCTACCTACCCAAAGAACCTGAACAGTGACCCTGGGCAGCCTTAGAATTCAACCCAGGCCAGAGTCTAACCTACAGTTCTGCCCTGTAGCTCAGCCCAGCCTATGGCCTTATCCAATTGCTAAACAAAGCCTGTGGCCCTACCCAGGCAGAGAATCTAGCCAGTGACACCGCCCCATCATGGAGCACGGCCTGCAGCGCCACCCAGCTGTAGAACACTGTCTTCCCTTGGGTTGGTCGTTTGGATTAAGAAAGTTAATCTTACTTAGGAACATAGGTGTGCACATCTTTTGAAAATTTCCCCATTAGTTTCTGAGAAATTTTAACCATGTTTATTTTCTAGCTTTTTTTATTAGTATTAGTTTTCCGTTTTATACTATCATACTTTAATTTCTAATTGTGTGTGGTGGGAGAACATGGTTGTATTATTTTGCATGTAGGTGTCCAGTTTTCCTGACACTATTTATTGAAGAAACTATCATTTCCCTATTATATATTCTTGCTTCTTTTGTCGAAGATTAATTGGCCATATAAACTTGAGTTTATTTCTTTGCTCTCTGTTCTGTTCCATTGATCTATGTGCCTTTTTTGTCCCAATACCATACTCTTTTGATTACTGTAACTTTGTAGTATAGTTTGAAATTGGAGGGCATGATACCTCTAGTTTTGTTCTTTATTCCCAAGATTGCTTTGGCTATTTGGGATATTTGGTGCTTCCATACAAATTTTAGAGTTATTTGTGATTATTCTGTGAAATAGTACACTGGTGTTTTGACAGCAATTGCATTAAACTTGTGTATTTCCTTGGGTCATATGGTCATTTCAACAACATTAATTTTTCCAATTTGTGAGCATGATATATCTTTCCATTTGTTTGAGTCATCTTCAGTTTCTTTCATCAATGTCTCATGGTTTTCAGGGTATAAATCATAATCATCTGTTGTGGGTTGAATTGTATCCCCTCTTCCAAATGTGGGCTTCCCTGATAGCTCAGTTGGTAAAGAATCTGCCTGCAGTGCAGGAGACCCTGGTTCAATTCCTGGGTTGGGGAGATTCCCTGGAGAAGGGAAAGGCTACCCACTCCAATATTCTGGCCTGGAGAGTTCCATGGACTCAAATCCTAACCCAAGTACCTGACAATGTGACTTCACTGGAAATAGGGTCCTACCATGTAAGAACAGGGTCTCCTATCTTCCTTTATTAGTATCCCATGGATCTTACTCCTAAAACAACCTGGTGTGGTGAGACCCATTCAAAGATCCTAGAGAGATCTTTGAAAGATCTTAAGAGCTTTGAAAGATCTTTGAAAGAGCTTAAGCCTTTACAATAACCAGAGCAAATATTTGTGCATTGACTTTATAAGGAGCAGCACAAAGTGGGACTGTGGTTTATAAGTGTCAAATAACATATAAGATGTATGTACCAAGGGAAGAGGCCTCTGGTCCCAGTGTATAAAGAGAGTTGGAATCTGATGAGGTAGATCTAGGAATCCTTAGATGTAAACTCAATCAGCATGGCCTGTGTTGGTGGTGAAAGCATGGAGTTCTGCAGCATTCCATTTTCTGTGCCTTTTTAGCACCCAGAGAACCATAGCATGGGCCTCCCTTTGACCCAGTGGTTAAGAATCTGGCCACAGCATCTGAGACACTGTTTCGATTATTGGGTTGGGAAGATCCCCAAGTGGAGTGCATGGCAACCCACTCCAGTATTCTTGCTAGGAGTATTCCATGGATAGAGGACCCTGGTGGGCTAGAGTCCATAGGGTCGCGAAGGATCAGACATGACGGAAGTAACCGAGCAGCAGCAGCAGAACCATAGCATATAAGGACTGCGCTGATCTTGGTGACCCATTTATTCCGGTCTGGGCATTGGTAAGATTAAAGTCCAAGAGGAAAGGTGACGCTCCTAAAAGTCACATAGCAAGCAAGTGGCACAGCCAGCACATGGTGCTGAGTATTTTCAGCTCACCCCTCTCTCACCCTCAATGCCAAAAATCTTTTCCAAACTGAGCATTTCAGGTAGTGGGGTCTACTCTCAGAAAGTAATTATATAAACATAGTTTTTCCTAAAGTCTGAACGAATGCTTTCCCTTCTTTACTCCTCCACTACCAAACTGGAAAATTACATTTGAAGAAATGAGTTTGCTCAGCTTACACTAAAACATGATAATAGTGGATCTCTAGGACAGATAATGAAGTACTTTATAGAATTTAATAAAGACTACACATTTTTTTCAATGTGTAACATAGAGTGTTGGAGAATTGTAGATTGAGTTATAACAAGGGCTGAGATCTATTTTTAAAAGTCCCTCTGGCTTGTGTGATTTCCCTCTGCTGTCCCTTAAAAGGTGGAAGTAGATAAAAGGAGGCATATCAGCTCAGGGGTGTGTGGTCCAAAGGTGGATGCATGGGCATTGGGATAGTAATTGAGAAGCCTGAGGGAGGCAGGATATTCCAGGGCTAGCTGTACCCGTGGGCAGCTGAGAGCACATGTCTGTGACACGTGTCCTAGTTGATTAGAAGGAGCAGAGAGTCCAGAGCTCTTCTTCATTTGGTGTCTCTTTGCTAGAACTGAGACTACCTCCTGGGCTCCCTGAAGTCATGAAGACTTTTTTGCTAACTTTGGCTGCACTGGTCCTCTCATCCCAGGTCATTGCAGGTAACCTAGGCTTTTTCTGGGGAGGGATGGAGGGGTGGAGAGTGGGTCATTGTTGGGACACTCCAGGGCTTGGAAGAATGGGCTGCCAGGCAGAGACATGAAACACCGTTGATCTGGGGGAAGAGGAAAAAGCTCCCAATTCCTGGGTGAGACCCCACCCCACCATTTAGTAGCACACTACTTGGCTCCTCTGAGTTTCAATGTACTTATTTATCCATTTGAAATAATGAAGTTGAGGGATCAACATTAAACACACTAAATGTTTGGTTAGTAGGAAATGGAGCTTTCTAATTTTCTAAACCCACATAAGAGGGGATCTAGCACTTAAATGCTCATCTTTGCCAGTGAGAGGTGCCAGGTCTTAGGCAGCAAGTCTAACCCCCAGAATTTTCCCTCAATGCCTGCAAATCCCTTCTCTTTGGTCTGGTCCAAGGGTCAAGGGCAGGAGGTCAGATGTGTGAGGAGTGGTGGGGGAGGACACGGAAGCAGGAAAGAAGGAAGGCAATAGTGATCATTTCTCACAGTGTCCCTGAAACCACTTGGATTTGCACTAATCACACCTGCCTTAAGTGAGGTCGAATCTCATGATTACTGTTGCCTGTCTGTGCCAGCCCCGATACTGGAGCCATGGAAAGGTTTTAAGCAGAGACAAGGTTGCTTCAAACTTGCCCAAACCCTCCTTTTAAATTGACTTAAATTTCTACTCCCACTGCCCTCCAGATATCTTTAACCTTCCCAGAGTGTCAGGATGTGGGGGGATTGCTTGAGAGCAGTCTGGACCCACACCCATGTCTGCTCATGGTAGACACATACAGGAAACAGCATCACCTGATGAAGAGAGAAGAATCTCTAAATCCTGGATCAGCTAGAACCGGCTTCATCATTTACTAGTTCTGTGAACCCCAACAAGCCACTTGGCTGCTCTGAGCTCCAATTTAGTCACTTTGAGCTTCCCTGGTGGCTAGTGGTAAAGAACCCACCTGCCAGTGCAGGAGATGCAGGTTCGATCCCTGGGTGGGGAGAGAGAAATGGCAACCCACTCCCGTATTCTTGTCTGTGAAATCCCAGAGACAGAGGGTCCTTGCAGGCTACAGTCCATAGGGTTGCAAAGAGTCGGACACGACTGAGCATCTAAGCAGAGCACAACACAGCTATGTTATTACTTGATTAAAGAATTCACTTGTTCAGTAAATATTGTAGAGTTCATCCCAGGTGTCAAGCATTGTAGTAGGTGCTGGCCATAGAGCAGTGAACCCATCAATCAATCAAAAAAACCAAGTATACAAACTCCCCATCCTCTTGGAGCTTATATTCTCTGTGTAGAGGCAATGAACAGAGTAAGCAAGGAAATGGATAGCAAGCATCAGGGGAAGTGGATGTGCAATTTAGTAAGCAAGTATGTAAGGGAATGCCTCACCGAAACAAATTAGAATAAAGACATGAGGGAAGTGAGGGGGTGAGCCATGAAGATATGCTGGGAAGAACATTCATTTAATAGCTGAACTACTATTAAATACTTTTAATACTTAAATACTTTTAAATACTATTAAATACTTTTAATATTACTTTTACTACTAGTAAAAGAGATGCTTCCCTTCATCTACTATTTGGTTACCTTGTGGTTTAAAGAGTTCAGAGAGGAGAGGAAGGGCAAATGGCTTGACTCTATCTTTCCTTACAGTCTGCAAGTTAATGAATTCATTTTCTGTACCTCTGAGGTCAATCAATTGGTTTTTCATAAGTATTATTTTGAACTCATGGTTCTAAGTCACAAAGTCCAATCTATTGCAATTATTCCAATTGAAGCATAAAATTTCCTATTTTTGACCAATGGAAATCTCTTCCATTTAGCTCTGTGTATGACAGAATGTTTTTAGGCTCATCTTACAGTTTCTTACCCAGGAAATGGAAAAAACCATGTTGTCAAGGTATTGGTTTCTTTTATTTTAGTTGGCAATGGTATTTTTAGACTACAATATGGGTACTAGGAATACTGATTTCTTTTGGTTGGTCAACATTTCTAGCCTTTTTTTCAGTGATTAGAAGTGGAAAATTTTCTATCCATCCATCCATCCACATGTTTAGAAATAAAATACTTGTGGGTTTATACTGGTACTTCCAATTCAAATACAGAGCACCAATTCAGAACAATCTATACCACATAAGAATTTTTGAAAATTGAAGTATAGTTGATATACAATATTATAAAAATTTCAAGTGTGTGACATAGTGATTCACAATTTTTAAAGGTTATATTCCTTTTAAAATTATTGTAAAATGTTGACTATATTCCCTGTGGTATACAATATAATCTGGTAGCTTGTGTTTTTATATGCATAGTAGTTTGTGCCTTTTAATTGCCTACTTTTATGTTGCCCTCCCCCGGTTCCTCTTCCCACTGGTAGGTTGTTCTCTATCTGTGAGTCAGTTTCTTTTTTATTACATTCACTAGTTGGTTTTACATTTCGGGTTTATTATTTTGCTTAGCATAATGTCCTCCAAGTCATTCCGTATTGTTGCAAATAACAAAATTTTACTCTTTTTTAATAGCTGAGTAGTATTCCATTATTTGTATATATCACATCTTCTTTATCCATTCATATCTGTTGAAACCAATATTTTTTTTTCCTAAGGTCACAGAGGACTACAAAATTAGAATATTCCATAATTAATCATTTGGTTTCTCCCTCATCACATATACAATAGCTTCAGTATAATAAAACCAACACTACCAGTATAACATGATTACTCAAAGTACTCAAAGTTTTTACATAGGCTTTCACCATTATTCTCCCATTTTTGTACTGCACTATTTCTATATTGTCAGAATGTATATCCATTACATACTCTGCTCTCTCTTTTAAAAGTCTAATTATAATTCTATGAATAACTATATTTAATTTTTATTACTAGTCCTGTGTCATGGCCTCTCTCATTTGGTTGTTTAGCTTTTTCCCTGTTAGATTTCTTAGGAAGGGCACTTGGGAACAATATCTCCTGAGTTTCAATATGTTGATACTTATTTTTGTCCTTTGTATTTATAAGTCAGTTTTGCTGGATGTAAAAATTTTTTTTTCCTTGAATATCTTAAAAATGTGACATCATTTTTTTTCAGGGATAAAGCATCGCTGCCAGAAAGTCCAAGTACAGTTTGATTTTCTTTCCTTTATGTCATCTTATATTTTGGGGGCCTTCTAGTTTAATCTTAACTTATCAAATAATTTTTAAGATTTGTAACTCTTTCTGAGGTCCTGTAATGTTATACCTGAATTTATTTAATGCTTGTATTTTTATGCACTATTTCACTTAATCTCAGCAACAATTCTTTGTGACAGGTGCCCTACTTTCTTTCTAAAATAGAGGAAATGGATGATCTGAGAAGTGAAATGACCTACTTGAGGTCTTCCGGTTTGGCTTGTGTTGTAGACAGATATCAAATCCCTCTGTATGAGTTCCAAGAGTCCATGCTCCTAATCATTATAACCCACTGACTCTAAGAGAAGGACCATTAGGGGCAGGCTGGAATTGGAATGGGGTGTCCAAAAAGAATGTGAGACTACGGTGCTGGTGGTTTAGTCTCAAGTGGTGTCCAACACTGCAGCCCCATGGACTGTACTCTGCAAGGATCCTCTTCCCATGGGATTTCCCAGGCAAGAATATTGGAGTGGGTTGCCATTTCCTTCTCCAGGGGATCTTCCCGACTCAGGGATCAAACCAGGGTCTTCTTCATTGCACCAGGATTCTTTACCGACAGAGCCAGCTGGGAAGCCCCTGAGACTATACCACCACTATAAAAATCTAGAGGTGACTTTTCCATTTCCAACGGTCCCCTTTTTCCAGCATGGCTGTTAGTTCTCTCAAACTAGGATCTATTTCCCCACAGGACTGATTCTGGCTTCCTTCTTTTTTTCTCTCTGTATCAGACAGCACTGAAGACTGCTGGAATTTTCATGGCAACTGCCGTGACAGCTGTTACAAGAATGAAAAAGTCTATGTTTTCTGCCTGAGTGGTAAACTGTGCTGTGTGAAGCCCAAGTACCAACCACATGGTTTACCAAAGGAAATTGAAAGTTGAAGCCCAAGGGCACAAAAATGAAGACAACATTGCCCTGAGCCTAACTTCAGCGGATTCCTGAGTTTTATTAAAACGCTTTTGGGTGACTTCTGTGTGTGTCTTTTAGTATACCTAACCAAATTCCAGTAGAAAAAGTGGGTAAGGAAGTAAACATTGGAGAGGAGCCTGGACCTACTATGTGCTAGGTAGGCACTTACTACCTTACCTATTCCTTTCAAGTAACCTGAGAGGTAGATACTGTCATCACTTTTTTGGTTGGGGAAGCTCAGGTTGTTTTGAAGTGATTCACCCAACTCCAGTTACATAGTTAACATGAGGAGCTGTTGAGATTACACATTAGCTTGCATGCGTGCATGTGTGCTAAGTTGCTTCAGTGGTGTCCGACTCCTTGCAACAGTAGCTCACCTGGGCTTTTCTAGGCAAGAATACTGGAATGGATTGCCATTCCCCTCCCAGGGGATCTTCCCAACCCAGGGATCGAACCGTCGTCTCCTGCAATGGCAGACGGATTCTTTACCAGTGAGCCACCTGGGAAGCCCCAGACTGAATGTGTTCCCCTCTAAATTCATATATTAAAGCCCCAAGCCCCAATATGATGGTATTAAGGGGCAGAGCCTTTGGAGGGGTGATTTGGTGGTAAAAGTAGATCCCTTATGAATGAGGTTAGTGCCCTTTCTAAAAAGAAACATCCCGGAGAGCTCTCTTGCCCCTTTTACCAAGTGAAGACACAATGAGAAGGCCATCTCTGAACCAGACGCTGAATCTGCTGGTGCACTAATTTTGGACTTCCCAGACTCCAGATCTATGGGAAATAAATGTTTATTGTTTAAACCACCCAGTCTGTGGTAGTTCATTATAGCAGGCTGAACAGATTAAGACACATGGTGTCTACGTCTTCAGGTGTTTCCTCTGATACTGGGCCAATTTCCCTGGGAAGGATCCTCCACAGTCCTGCTCAGGAGGTACAAGTTTGTCACTATCCTCAAAATGGAGATGGGAAAGGAAACTGAGTTTTTACTTTCTTTATTATTTATTTATTTTTGGTTACGCTGGGTCTTCGTTGCTGCACGTGGGTACAGGCTTCTCATTGTGCTGGCTTCCCTTGTTGCAGAGCACAGGCTCTAGGCTCACGGGCTTCAGTGCTTGTAGCACACAGGCTTGGTATTTGCGGCCTGTGGGTTCTAGCGCATGCAAGCTTCAATAGCTGTGGCACAGGAGCTCATTAATTGTGACTGGTGGGCCCTAGAGCCCAGGCTGAGTAGTTGTGGTGCACAGGCTTTAGTTGCCTGTGCCCTGTGGAATCTTCCCAGACCAAGGATTGAACCCACATCTCCTGCATTAGTAGATGGATTTCTATCCACTGTGCCACCAGGAAAGTCCTGGGTCTTAACTTTAAATATGTAAAAGTTTACTTGACTCTCCTGGGTTCAACGTGATACCCTTGCTTTCAACTAGCATAGTATCCCTTGCCCCTTTAACCAGACACTCTGTTAGCCTCCTCAGATAGTAAGGCTCTAGTTTTCTGCTGAGATAATAGAGGGATGGTCATGGGGATCACTGAGGGACACTACAGAGCTTGCATCAGGGTATCAGACAGAGATGGAGAAGGGAGCCAGGGTTTACAGTAACTGGGGCTCAGATTTCGGTGGCTATGTTCTTGCTTGCAGTAGAGCCTGGGCAGGAATCCTGACCAGCAGGTCTGATTATCTGCAGAGCCACGCTCAGTTGGCCTTTCTGTCTGATTTTGGTTCCCAGCCAATTAGCCACACCAGTCGTGGAGCCCATTCTATTACCACCCAGGCAGGGAAGCCAATTCACAGCTCTGTCCAAGCACTGAGTATAGCTTCCAGCCTTCTGATCAGGAAGCTTGACCAGAGTCCTGGGAACCCACAGAGCTCATTCTACAGCCACACCTGGGCAGGGAGCCAAGCTATCAGCTCTGCCCACCTGTTAATTTTTGCCTCTGGGCTTTCATAGCCGGAGAGCCTGAACCGTGACCCTGGGCAGCCTTAGAATTCAGCTCAAGGCCGAGTCTAGCCTACAGTTCTGCCCTGTAATTCAGCCCAGCCTATTTATTGCCTTACCTAAGTGTTAAACACAGCTTGTGGTCCTACTCAGGCAGAGAATCTGGCCAGTGACACCACCCAATCATGGAGCATAGCCTGCAACCCCACCCAGTCATAGAGCATTGTCTTCAGACCCATCCAACAGTGGGATACATCTGTAGGCCCCTCCCAGCCAGAAAGCTGGCCGGCAACCTTGCCCAACAGTGGCCAAAACTGTGGCCTACCTGATTGTGAAGCCCAGACAGGAAGTGAAGAGGAACTAGAGAGCCTCTTGATGAAGGTGAAAGAGGAGAGTGAAAAAGCTGGCTTAAAACCCAGCATTCAAAAAACGAAGATCATGGCATCCGATCATATCACTTCATGGCAAATTGATGGGGAGAAAGTGGAAGCAGTGACAGATTTTATTTTCTTGGGCTCCAAAATCACTGTGGACAGTGACTGCAGTCATGTAAATTGATATAGCCACTATGGATGATGGTATGCAGAGTCCTTAAAAAAATAGGAATAAAATCACCATATGACCAAGCAATCCCATTACTAGGCATATACCCTGAGGAAACCAAAACTGAGAAAGACACATGTATCCCAGTGTTCATTGCAGTACTGTTTACAATAGCTAGAACATGGAAGCTACCTAGATATCCAGTGACACAGGAATGGATAAAGAAGCTGTGGTAAATATATACAATGAAATATTACTCATCCATAAAAAGGAATGCATTTGAGTCAGTTCTAATGAGGTGGACAAACCTAGAGCCTATTATACAGAGTGAAGTAAGTCAGAAAGAGAAATATAAATATTGCATACTGACACATATATATGGAATCTAGAAAGATGGTGCTGATGAATTTATTTTCAGGGCCGCAATGGAGAACCAGACATAGAGAACAGACCTATGGACACGGGGGGAGGGGAGGAGGGAGAAGATGAGATGTATGGAGAGAGTAATATGGAAACTTACAATACCATTTGTCAAATAGATAGCCAGTGGGGATTTGCTATATGACTCAGGGAACTCAAACAGGGGCTCTGTGACAATCTAGAAGGGGGGATGAGAAGGGAGATGAGAGGGAGGTTTGGGAGGGAGGGGACATGGGTGTACCTATGGCTGATTCTTGTTGATGATTGACAGAAAACCACAAAATTCTATAAAGCGATTATTCTTCAATTTAAAAAATAAAGTGGCAAAAAAAAAAGACACCTTCTTCTTGGAAGAAAAGCTGACAAACCTAGACAGCATATTAAAAGCACAGATGTCTCTTTGCCGACAAAGGTCCATATAGTCAAAGCTATGAGTTTTCCAGTAGTCATGTATGGATGTGCGAGTTGGACCATAGTGAATACTGAGTGTTGAAGAATTGATTTCGAATTGTGGTGCTTGAGAAGACTCTTGAGAGATCAAACCAGTCAATCCTGAAGGAAATCAATTCTGAATATTCACTGGAAGGACTGATCCTGAAGCTGAAGCTCCAATACTTTGGCCGCCTGATATGAAGAGCCAACTCTTTGGAAAAGACCCTGATGCTGGGAAAGATCAGGAGGAGAAGAGCGCAACAGAGGATGAGATGGCTGGGTGGCATCATTGACTCAATGGACATGAATCTGAGCAAACTCTGAGAGAGGTGAAGGACTGGGAAGCCTGGTGTGCTGCCGTCCATGTGATCGCAAAGAGTCAGAAAACAGCAACCAACAGCAACAACCAAACAACAACAGTGAAACATCCCATAAATGGTTTACAGTCATACATAACAAATGAACTTTAAGTAAAAATCTTAGGTACTTTAAATTTGTTACTCTGAGTGTTTTAAAATTTTATCATTTTGTAAGCTTCTATATGAAACAGTTCCATTTTTACTTTCCCTTTACATTTTCATGTCTTCTCCAATCATTTCTCTTGTGTCTTTGCTCCTGTATTGTCACTCTGAGACTCTGTACCCACATTTTCTGAGGCTTTATTTACACAAACTGACTTTTATTTTTTGTGTTCCCTTTCCTTTCATACTTTCTGCTCACGTTTCCTTGACCATGTATCTTTATGCCTCCCCTTTGGCATCAAAAGTGGTTCTGAGTCTCAACCAACCAACCAACAAATAAATAAATTTTGGCTGATTTAAAGAAAAACAATTCATTAAAAATGTATAATCAGAGATAATGTCAAGTTTGGTGAGAAGGTACAGCAACTCTCCTTGCAGGGTTGATAGAAATATGACTTGATAAAATCATTTTGGCAAATTGTTTAGAAATGTATTTGTGGGCTATGAAAGAGAAAATACACTTAAAACACCTAATTGTAGTGCATGGGCTTCTTGTTGCAGTGGCTTCTCTTGTTGCAGAGCATAGGCTCTAAGTTGTGAAGGCTTCAGTAGCTGCAGCTCGAGCGCTCAGTAGTTGTAGCCCTTAGGCTTAGTTGCTCTGTGGCATGTGGGATCCTAGTTCCTGGTGCAAGGACTGAACCCATGTCCCCTGCATGGGCAGCTGGATTCTTAACCAATGGACCACCAGGGAAGTCCCCATCTATACCAAATTCGATGAGAGTTTTTGTCATGAATGGATGTTGAATTGTGTCAAATGATTTTTCTGAGTCTATTGAGATGATCAGGTGATTTTATTCTTTGTTTTGTTAATGTGGTATGTCACATTGATTGATTTTTGGCTTTTGAACCATCCCTGCATCCCTGGAATAAATTCCACTTTATCATGGTGCACGATCCTTTTTATATATTGTTGAATTCAGTTTGCCAATATTTTGTTGAGATTTTTGCATCTATATTCATCAGAGATATTTCCCTGTTCATTTTGATGATGACTTTTAAGATTTACTCTCTTAGCAACTAGCAGAAACCTTTTCAAAGACAAAAACTAGGAACTCAAGGTATCAAACAGATTGTAATGAATCTGCTCAGCTTAAAGCAAGGATTGAGAAGGAAGGGACCAGAGCCCTACCTTCTTAGCCTCTCAATTCCCTGATTTTGCCTTGAGAACCCAGTCTAAGTATCTTAGATTTACACTCAAGGATTTTTAAATCTTATCACTATGCAATTCTCTGATTTATAGGTGCCTGAATTCCTGGTGATAGCCATGAAGTATTTTAATTGTCTCCAAATGGCTTACAAGCCACCATTCCTCTGTTTATATAACTCCCCTATCTGGAGTATCCTCTTCATGCCTCTCTTCTTCTTCACCATTTCTCTGAAATCTATCTTCCTTCAAGACTTAAAGGAGTTTCATGAAGACTTCCCTAAAATCCTGCCCTTTGTTGACTGTCTCCAAGTTCTGTCCTACCATAAGGTGTTTTTTGATTTGACTCAGCACAGGTTACTTTGTATCATTTCTAGTCATGTAGCAATTCTGCCTGACTACAGTGAGGATATATTTGAAGGTCATTAAAGCTTTTCACCAAACATTTCTGGCTTTCGGCATTCTGCGTTCATGGTAGGATTCACTTCTTGGCCCTCTTGTGGTTGTTTGGGGCCACGTCACTGTCATAGGTAGTGAGTTATGAACATCACTTCCAAGGTCAGGGTGTACAATGGCCTGTTCAAGGCCCTCCAGAACTCTCTTTCCCTCTGCCATGGTGATCAGCAACAACTGAGTGGCTATTCAATCAGTCAGGGTTCCAGAGTGAGAAAATATGGAGAAGTGACCCTAGCAAACCTACAATGGATACGCAGCATGAGTGAAAATTAAACCTTTGTTCTTATGATTACTGCATCATAACCTAGTTTATCTTAATAGATTGGATAATAGAGAACAGTATTCTATACTGTTCTGTATTTCTGGTATTCAACAGAGGACTCTATATATTGTATGTACTTAAGCGAGATTCAATTTATTTGGCAAATTACTCTTGAATGATTTGAAAGGATATGGAGGTCATTGAAAATTGCTTACTTTCCTTTTCCTAAAGAAGGTGTAAGCTTTATAAGAACAGGAACTCTCTTAGACAGCTCTTCTCCCTTCACTCCCTAGCATTTTAGTTTGCAGTCTACAAGAAACTCTAAACAGCCTGGGTAGTTTTGGACAGGGTGATGTTAAAGAAAGACATTCTAGAAGGGATAAAAAAGTGACCTGTTGTGAAGAGATCAGTAGTTGGTTCCTGGGAAAGAAGACAATGAAATGAAGTATTTAGGGAAAGAACGACTTTTAGAAAAAGTTTAGGCAACAATAAAGATAAGAAGCCCGGGGAGACATTCTGGGAGGAACAAGGAGAGCTAGGAACAGGGATAAGCTTGGAAACACTCTCTGATAAAATGTTGGGAACCTTCCTCATCATCTTTCACTAAGGCTCAGTCAGAGTTACATTGTATACACTCCAGACATAGAGGCCAGAAGTGTCCTTGAGGTTGAACCGGTTCTGAGTAAGTGCTCTGGGTCTTAGATTTGAGACCCAAAGTTTCAACAGTTCCAACCTTGATTTTAAAAAGCATGGTGAACATAGTGGTCTCTGAATCACTGAAAATTCTGTCCCTTTTACTGAATATTGACTATGTTGACAAGGAAGGAGAACCAAGGGGGCTTCAGGGAGGAAAGAAGTCAAGTCAAATGCTCCAAGAAATCAAGAAATTTGAAAATTCATAGAAAATAACACTGGGGGCTTCCTGTATGCCAGGTACTGTTCTATGGGCTTTATTGGCATTTCCTCATTTAATCTTCACAGCAAAGCTCCTGAGGTCAGTGATGAGGTTCAGATACATTAATTGGCTTATTCAAAGTCACATGGCTAATAAGTGGCAAAGTGAGAATTTGAACCTAGATTTGTCTGTCTCCAAAGTTCATATTATTTTCATTACCCCACACAGGCATTGGTAATAGATTGTCAAATATCATTTCAAGTAGTTTGAAAAAAAAGAAAAAACCACCCAGTATATCTATTTGCCATTGCTAATTGCATTTAGCACCAGGAGGAATCAGAGTAGGAATGTAATAAAAGACAGCAAACTTCCTAGCCTTATTTGAACTAGATAGTTTAATCTTCTTTCCCCACTTTCCTCCAATATCTCCCACTCTTAAAAACTATAAAGAAGTGAAATGTAGAATTTTACTTTCCTTTGATACAGTGATAGAAACAGGGAAAAACCAGGGGCTGGTGGCTGAAATCTGAGAAAGTTGTGAAAGGGTCCCCGGAAAGATGTGATAAATCCCCTGGAAACATAAGAAAGTTCATTTTCTAGGCTAGGCACTCTCCGATGAGAGAGGCTTTGGTTTACACTGGACCACTGGGTTTGATCCCTGGGTTGGGAATCCCCTAGAAAAGGGAATGGCTACCCACTCCAGTATTCTGGCCTGGAGAATTCCATGGACTGTATAGTCCATGGGGTCGCAAAGAGTCAGACATGACTGAGTGACTTCCACTTTTACAGTAACAATCAATAGTCAGGCGGAGAAGAGATGCAGAGTTTTCTGAATCTCAGACACCACCCTATCTTGCACTAGGCCAGAAATGCCAATGGTACCCGCTTCAGGCTCAGAAAGAGGTAACTGGTGTTGAGTAAAGGACCACAGCACTGCAGGAGCCTATTTCAAGAGGTCAAGCACATGTAGATGACGTCAGAGCTGGGTTTCTGACCACACCTTCAGTATGGGGACTTTAAGCTCCTGAACACTTCACAGCAAAGTCCACTCATCAGTGTGAATCCCTTCCTGCTGAATGCCTCCTACTTTTTCACACTCTCAGATAATCTTCTCAATGGACCATTAATAGATTTATAGACTCCTTGTTTTTTTTTTGGCTTTGTCGTATAGCCTGTGAGATTTTAATTACTCAACCAGGGATTGAACTCAGGCCCTCAACAGTGAATTGGTAGAGTCCTAACCATTGGACCACCAGGGAATTCTTTGGATTCCTTCTTTCTAAATCTGTAATCTTGTCTGGAAAGCACTATTCTCACAAAGATTACCTCTAATCTTCATTCATTTCTCTTTCTCTTTTTTCCTCTGCTTCCACAATTTTCTTTGCTCCTTTTCTTACTGACAGGCATTCACCCACTCATCAGGTGCCTATGACTTCATGCTTGACAACAGAGAAAAGCTCAGATTTGTAGATATCAGTAAGAGAGGCAGTTCTATTGTTTTCTGTCCTTTTATAATAGTTTATGCCTATTAGCTAAAGAATCAGATTCTTTTTAGCCAGTCTGATTATTTTTCTTGGAGAGATTTGAATGAAAGTCATGGCAAAATAGTTGGCTATCAGTAGAAATGAGGAAGTGGAGATGTCTAAGCTGAAGAATGCTGGATACCCCAGAGATGGAGATGAATATAGCTCAGGTGTGGGGGGATACCTTTTTAGCTTGTGAAGTAACCAGGGCATTTTGTTTTTTAGTACCTTGTGCCAGATGGGAAAGGATTTGTTATGAGAGCCTCCTCTAATGATGAAAACCTGTTAGATAATGCACATAATGGATTCAGGTCATCTCTTCATTAGGCGACCTTACTCTGCTAATCAACAATCAGAAGAATAAACATGCAGAGCTATGATGGAATTCTTTACTGAAAGAGAAGTAGATCTCAAAACAAGAGTGCAATAGTAAGAGAAACTCTGTGTCACTAAGGCGTCTTTGGATGTACAAAGGAAGTCCTTTAAATTTCTGTAAGAATGGTGCCCCTGTGAGTTTCCCTACTTCTCAGTCTCCAGTCCTTCAAGACTCTCAGCCGAGTGTCCTCTTCTAACTGGAAACATTTCCTCTCTCAAGAATGGAGGAAGTTGTGCCCCTTGGTCTTGTAATTCAAATGGCACCTCAGGTTTCTTTTCTACAGTCCTTTCTAGAAGGACAGGAAATGAGTTTCAGAGCTAATTTCCTCACTACTAATCCTTAGAAGCCCCTTGTCAATACAGCACCTTTTCCTTTTTCATTCCTCTGCTGCAGAGGGTTGGGTCAATTATTATGACGAATTTGTCATCATTGGTCTTATACAAAGCCTTTTCCTATTTATTTTACTGATTTATTTGTTTTTACCCTCATGATCATGTGAAATCACAAACGTGAATCAAGATTGCCAGGAGAAAACATCAACAACCTCGGATGTGCAGATGATAGCACTCTAATGGCAGAAAGTGAAGAGGAACGAAAGAGCCTCTTGATGAGGGTGAAAGAGGAGAGTGAAAAAGCTGGCTTTAAACTCAACATTAAAAAACCTAAGATCATGGCATCCTTCCCATTATTTCATGGCAAATAGAAGGGGGAAAAAGTGGAAGCCACAGAGACAGATTTTATTTTTCTAGGCTACAAAATCACCACGGAAAATGATTGCAGCCACAAAATTGAAAGACACTTGCTCCTTGGAAGGAAAGCTATGACAAACCTAAACAGTGTACTAAAAAGCAGAGCATCACTTTACCATAAATATCCATATAGTCAAAGCTATGGTTTTTCCAGTAGTACTAGTAGCATCTTGTAGTGTATACAGAAGTTAAAATAACATGTAAAATGTATATGATGTAATAAAAAAGTTACCTCAACAAAAGATTTGGGGAACAAGACACAAAAAGACAAATACTGCATGATATAACTTCTTTGTAGAATCTAACAAATTTTTTAAAAAGTCCAGCTCATAGAAACAGAGAACAGAATGGTGACTGCCAAACTCTGGGGGTGGAAGTGGTGGGACAAATATATATATGTATGGCTGGAAAAGCACAAGAAGGTGGCGTATCCAACAGCCATTCTACCACTGTGGTTGATTACTTATCTGTCTGTCTAAAATGACTGTTCCCTTTCTGGTTCACTGATCATGGCTCTGCCATGCTCGTTGGGGCAATAAATACCAGTCTGGACTGTTCAGCATGGAGTCCTCTGACTGTCTTGCCAGCCTAGAAGCCTCCTATCTCCATCCATAATTCATGAAGTTCCTTCTGATTTTGACCGTTACCCTGCTCCTGGCCCAGGTCACCCCAGGTAACCAGGATCTTTCCCTAGAGAGAGTGGGTCAGGGAACCTGCTGCATATTTAGGGAATTCTGGTGGCTCTAATAGTTTGGGCTGGGAGAATGGCCTTGGGCAGGGAGAATGGCCTTTGGATATCTCTCTAACCATATCTAGGATATCTCTCAAACTCAAAGGGGAAGTTTGAGTTCCCTGGTGCTGATTTTTCAGTGGCATTAGTTGACCATTCTGACCTTCTCTATGGTTGGCTCTGGAGAAGTTGAACGTGATGATGGTGAAGACAGGGTGGGTACTTGGAGGGGAGAGACTTGGACACAGAGTATGGAGGAAATGGGAGTTTTTCAAAAAACATTCCTTGGGATAATTTGAGTTTTGATCTATTATTGCCTCTATGAAAACAGTTCCTTGATTTCTGATTGTTTGAGGATTCTGATTCTACTCTCTCAGGCAAACTCAATTTATCAGGGTTACTTTAGGTTGTACCAGAGAGCTGTTTCTAATTCTAATCTTGACCTGTTAAGACCAGTGAAAAGCTCTGGAATGTTGTGAAAAAGAGTCTTACAGATGGCATGCTGCAGTCCATGAGGTCACAAAGAGTCAGACATGACTGAGAGGATGAACAAAAACAAAGAAGACTTGCAGATGTTCTGATGGATGTATTTCAGATTCCCGTCCCTTTTTGCTGATATGGTCAGAGAGGGTACCCAAAAGTGAAGGGAAAAGATGGTTAATTGACACCTGGGCACCTGTGTGCATGCATGCTCAGTCACTTCAGTCATGTCCTGGGCACCTGTGTACCTTATAATGGGGAGAGATGAAACCCTACCTGGGTACCTTATAATATGGGAGAGGTGAAACCCTGGAGACGGGGGCCCTTTTGCCTCCCCAAAGGGAGCTGGCTGGGGTGGGGAAACGGCCAAGTAGGTCCCAGGCCACTGAGTGGGGAGAATTTTGGAATTGTGACTGGGGACACAAATGAGAAAAAAGAAAAGACAGTGACTCTAATCTCCCTTAAACCTGGAGGATGCCTTATGAGGGCTTTTTCTTCACATGTCTCCTTATTTCCCTATAACTCTCTTTTCTGTTGGGCTTTGGCCTCCCCCTTCCCCAGCCTGCTGCTTATTTCTAGACTGATCCACCCCTCTCCTTTTCCTTTAAATTTCAGCCATGAAGTGTTGGAATATGTTGGGAAGATGCAGAGAAACATGTGAACAGAATGAAGTGTTCTATATAATGTGCAAGAATTATGGTATGTGCTGTGTGTCTCCCAAACACGTGCCTGTCAGAAACTGAATCTTCAAACATAGCTGGAAGATTGAGATAAATTTCCATGGTCTGACACACCTTATCCAAACTTGAGTCTAACATCATTGGACCCTATGGTTCTGGTAAATCATTCTTGCCTGTACTTTTTGTGTCTGAGAATTCTATTCAGTTATATTTAGAAATGTTAAATATATTATATTGTATATAATTTATATATATATTATATTTAGAAATAAGGAGTGGAGTAAGATGCATATGGGTATTGTGGAGAACAGGATGGACCTGTTGGTAATAATTTCAGTCCTCCGTACATCTCTCAGCCTGCTGGCCCATGGCTGGTCCCACATGATGTAAATAAGGAATGTTCATTCTACTCTCTGGTTCTTGTTTTCTAGACCAACATTGTCAATAGAACTTTCTGCATCAAAAGGATGGTTTCTTATTTGTGTTGTCCAATATGGTAACTACCAGCCACGTATGGCTATTAAGCAATTGAAATGTGGCTAGTGTGACTGAGGAACTGAATTTTTAATTTAATCTATACTTCAATGTATATAGCCAACTATGGCTAGTGGTTATTTTATGGGACAGTGTAGCTTTATTTATTTATTTTGACAGTGTAGCTTTAGAGTCTAGAGATATAAAGCAGAGACAGGCTGGGGGCTCAGCCTCAGGTATTTTAGGTGAAGTCAAGGAGGCAAGCTGGGATCTGCAAAGAACATAAGAACCCATTCTTAGCCTGCTGGTTCTCTTTCTGTATTTTCATGCCAAGGGCTTCAACTCTCCCTTGATAATACTTGCAGTTCTGTCCTTTTTGGGACTCCAAGATTATGTCATTCACCCTGGAGAGAGTTGATATGGGCCGCATGTGGATTCCTGCTCCATCTCTTTCCTTCCTTTTCTCCCTGGTTGGCACTGCTTGCTACTGAACTTCTGGCCAGTCCTTTTCCAGAACTGAGTCGGACCTGAGACAACAGGGATTTTCTTGCTTCCAGCGCCATGATTTGGGTCATGGTCCAAGTAGTCCCAACCCATTGCTACTTATCTGACTAGTCAGAAAGAACTGATTCTTTATCCTGAGTTGGAAAGTTCTATTCAGAGTTACCTGTCTACTATTCAGTCCCATTATATGAGAACACTGAATCTGGTCTCAGCCTTATGGCTTGATTCAGTCATCTCCAGCCTGCCTATTTGATGATTACCTCTAACCCTAGAGTCTAAGTATTACTGCTGTTGTCAAAGGATGAGCATTGGATTCAGGATCAGAAGGTCTGGCTTCAAATCCTTATCAGATGCTTCTGGGCAAACCATTCGATCCTCTCTGCTTTATTTTCTCACCTATAAAACAAGCATTTATCTTACCCAAAGCACAGGGTTATTATGAGGATTAAATAAAATAACAGGAAAGTGCCCAGTGCAGAGTCTAACACACATTTGACTCCAATAAATACAAGTTGAATCTAGATTGATCTGACTCCTTAATTTTCTGCTGTTAGACTGCATAGAAATAGCCTACCTGTTAAAAATTAAGATCCGCCTTCTCCAGTTTGTCCCAACTCCTTCTTGCCAGAATGAATCAGTCTTAAAATTGAAATGAAGCCCTTAACCTCACTGGGTTTTCACTAATCATCTGAACCTCCTGACTTCACTTCCCTCTGTGCTCAGGTTGGAGATAATGATCTAGCCCTGTAGCAGTTCTTTTGCAGACAGTCTCAATACCCATGTTCCACTCTGCTTGAAATAGTCCCAGTCTGGCAGAATGCAACCAATTTCTTGGCTTTTCCATATGTATGTTTTATCAGCTGGTTATTTTTGGAGAAAATTATCTACCTGGCCTCAGAAATTTCATAGGAAATTCAAGGCCTCAAACCTCAAATAGCATTCAATTCTCCTACACCTAATTTATTCTTTTCTTCTAGGAAGCTTGGCTTCTCACTCTCTGAAATCACTATTGCATGATTATTTTCTCTCTCCTCAATTTTCTACTACTTCCTCAACAACTCTTTCATCTTCTCTTGAGTGCTGCTGCTGCTGCTAAGTCTTCAGTCGTGTCTGACTCTGTGCGACCCCATGGATGGCAGCCTACCAGGCTCCTCTGTCCCTGGGATTCTCCAGGCAAGAATACTGGAGTGGGTTGCCATTTCCTTCTCCAATGCATGCATGCATGCTAAGTCACTTCCGTCGTGTCCGACTCTGTGCGACCCTATGGACAGCAGCCCACCAGGCTCCTCTGTCCACAGGCATCTCTAGGCAAGAATACTGGAGTGGGTTGCCATTTACTTCTCCACTTTTCTTGACTAGATATACCCATTCTTTTATTCAGTTCTATAACTCCTGCCTTCTTTTTGGATAGAACAGTTTTGCCTGCTCCTGAGAAACCAACCCCTCCACTTGTCCATATTCCTCTTTTCCTTCCCTACTCAAGGATTTCATTTTCAATTCTTCTCTTCATCTCCCCTTCTCTTCTGGACCATTTATAACACTATACAAAGACGTTCTCATACCTCCCATCTTAAAACAAATCATCCCTTAGTTCCATTCAGGACTATGCCCAGTTTCTTTGCAATTCTTCAAAGAAAAATTTCTCAAAATGCTGTCTGTCTCCACTTCCTTACTTCCTCATTTCCCATTCACTTTTCAACTAAATTCAATTTTGGTTTAACCTTGCCATTGAAACTTTTCTTGTAAAGGTCCCTGACTATCTCTGATGTTGCCAAACTCAACAGAGGCATCCCTATTTTCCTTTCATTGACTTCTAGGCAATATTTGACACCGGGGCCACTACCTGCTCATTGAAATGCTTTCTTCTCTTGATGTCTAAGTTACCAGATGCTTGAAAGTGAAAGTGAAGTCGCTCAGTCGTGTCCGACTCTTTGCGACCCAGTGGACTGTAGCCTACCAGGGTCTTCTGTCCACGGGACTCTCCAGGCAGGAATACTGGAGTGGGTTGCCATTTCCTTCTCCAGGGGATCTTCCCGACCCAGTGATCAAACCCGTGTCTCCCACATTGCAGGCAGATGCTTTAACCTCTGAGCCACCAAGGATTAGGTTGCCTTTAACTGGTCAAGCAATTTCCTTTTGGTCTTCTGTGTAGTCTCCTCCTTCTCTCCTGCCTAGTCACAGGGCTTTTTTCTATTTTTTTTTCCCCACTGGGTGCTTCCAACACCTTCCATGTGCTGATCACTTCCAAATTTATATCTCTGACCCCATTCTTTCTCAAACCTCTAGTTGATATATCTGCCTTCTTAAGTGATGTCTCTATTTGGATGCCTAATGTATCCTTTTGGTGGGGACCTCACTTCACCAAGCCTTGTTATTACCCTATTATCTCCCTTTTCAGTAAATAGTAACAATATGTACCCAGTTGTTCCAAACTAGAAGGCATCCTTGGTTCCTTACTTTGCTTCACTATATTCAATTTATCAGCAAATCCTATGGCTCTACCCTAAAAATGTGTCTCAAGACAGTCCATGTCTTTCCATCTAGTTCAAGCTATTATTAACTTCTTTGCCTAGCTTTTCTTTTTTAAAAAAACTTTTTTATTTGATATTGGAGTATAGTTGATTAACAATGTGATAGTTTCAGAGGAACTGCAAAGTGATTCAGATATATGTATCGTATTCTTTTCCCATTTAGGTTGTTAAATGATATTGAGCAGAATTCCCTGTGCTATACAGTAGGTTCGTGTTGGTTATCCATTTAAAATATAGCAGCACAACATGTCAATTCCAAACTTTCTAACTATCCCTCCCTCCACCTTTCCCCTCACCTCTGGTAACCGTAAGTTTGTTCTCAAGTCTGTGAGTGTGTTTATGTTTTGTAAATAATTTCATTTGTATTATTTCTTTTAAGATTCTGTATATAAAGGATAGCATACAATATTTCTCTTCCTCTGATTTACTTCACTCAATATGACAATCTCTAGGCCCATCCATATTGCTGCTAATGACATTGTTTCATTCTTTTCAAAGGCTCAGTGATATTCCATCATATATATGTACCACATCTTTTTTATCCTTTCCTCTGCGAATGGACATTTAGGTTGCTTCCATGTCTTGGCTATTGTAAATAGTGCTACAACGAAGCCACTGAATTTGTGGCTTCTGAATTTCTACAACAGTATCCTAACTGATTTCTTGTTTAATCCCCTAATGGTGGCTCAGAGGTTAAAGCATCTGCCTGCAATGCGGGAGACCTGGGTTCGATCCCTAGGTTGGGAAGATCCCCTGGAGAAGGAAATGGCAACTCACTCCTGTATTCTTGCCTGGAGAATCCCATGGATGGAGGAGCCTGGTGGGCTACAGTCCATGTGGTCCCACAGAGTTGGACACGACTGAGCTACTTAACTTCAACTAACTTTAATTTTCTACACAATCAAAAGATAAATTATATCCTGTAACTGTTCTGTTTGGGCTTCCCTGGCAGCTCAGTGGTAAAGAATCCACCTGCCAACGCAGGGGACGCTAGTTCTACCCCTGGTCGGGAAGATCCCCTGCAGGAGGAAATGACAGTCCACTCCAGTATTCTCACCTGGGAAATCCAATGGGCAGAGGAGCCTGGTGGGCTGCAGTCCATGGGGTCACAAAATATTCAGACATGACTTAGTGACTAAACAACAACTCTGTTCTCTTTTACCCCAAACTATGGCTTCCTGTTTCCCTAAGAGTAAAATCTAAGCTCTTGCTATAATTGGTGAGGCCCTGCCCAACCTGACTTTGCTTACCTCTCTGGCATCTTCCTTCCTCCTTACACTCAGGTCACTCTGGCCTCGTTTCTGTTCCCTCATGTCAGTAATCTCTTTCCTGCCTTAGGGCCTTGCTGCATGCCAGTCCTTCTGTCCAAGAAAGCTCTTCCTCTGTTATCTGTGTAGTTGTGTTTTGGTCTCATCTTGCAGGCCTTACATCTTTTCTTCTGGATAAACTCTATTTTCATATGAGTAAACTGAAAAAAATTTTAATAATCTGATTTCTTTTTAAAAAATTCAAAGACTCAGCAACGAAGTTTCTCATTCTTGAGAAGTATCAATCTTCAGAAATCCTTCTCCGTTTGCCACAATCCTCACCTAAAGTTTCCCTGATGCAGAAGCTAAATATCAAGAGTGGTAGTAAAAAAACCCCAAATGATGACCCTGATATACCATGATAGTACATCTGGCCTTCTTCCTTCATTTGTGTTACTTGCCTGTCACCAAAGGCAACTGAACTCCGGGCTCTGGATTTGCAGTAGGTGTGTTTCTATGAAGTACTGGGGGAAATATAATTTATAAATCAAACTACTTCTGAAGTGTATATAGTTTGCTATTCAGTGAAATCAACTGTAACTATAAACAACCTCTTTTGTATATCAAATGAGCGCACTTGATTATATTTCTATTGCCTTGACAAGAGCTACATCTTAGCTTGACAAGGAATTTTGAGAGCTTAATTTGACCTACTAAAATTTTATAAAAATGTCTTCCTTTTATTATTATGACATTTACTTTTGCACCTAGGAAGCTTGAATTCAGAGTGACTGTTCTTTCTTTGCAAGTAATCTGTCTGACTTTCTTTTTCTGAGTGGATAAGATCATATTTCTTATACAGTTTTTAAAAATTCAGTTTTAAATTTTATACTGGAGGATAGTTGATTTATGATACTGTGTTAGCTTCAAATAAAACTGTTACTAAGACAAGTTGAAGATGGAGTAAATTAATTTTTGCCAGGGACATGGCAAGCTCATTATAGCTGTAGATCTAGACTTTTTCTTCTACCCTAGCAAGTTTTCCTTTTTGCATATAGCTTTAAAAAGAAACTTTTACCACTACATAAATTTCATGTAAAGTTTACCCACGCTAAGTGGTGTGGTTCAATGATTTTTGGTTTCAGAACGTTTCCATCATCTCCCAAATTTCCTTTGTAGTCATTTGCCATTAATCCCTGTTCCCACCCTCCAGCCCTAGCTAAGCTTGAGCTAGGAATATACTTGCCCCAGTCATGACCTCAGCCTTAGCCAGGTATTGGCCCTCCTTAATCCTTCATCACCGACATCACTATTTCCACCAACAATGCCACTGGACCTGGGTGTTCAGGTCTGAAGTTTAAATATCATCCTTGATTATCAGTTAACAAGAGAGTGCCATGTCTTTCTTAGCACTTCTCAAAAATCAGTAATTACTTTGTGCATTTACCTGTTTCTTGTCTATCAGGAGAATTTGGATTTCTTGTCAGTTTCACTCTTCGCTCCATCCGGAATGTAATAAATATTTGTTAACTCTATGAATATTTAAAGCTCAAGAAGGCCACCTTTTCATTTGAACAGGTATCCCTTCCCAAGTTCTCCAGGTTTACCATCGTCTGAGATGTAAACCTTTTGACGCTGCCCTCTTCACTTTTCATGTCAAGTCAGCCCTCATAGCGTCTTGATTCTTCCTCCGCAATATCTTTGTACAAATTCCACTTCCCTCACTATTGTCAGGGCTGCCCTTTCACCTCAGTCTCTCATTAGCATCCTCCCTCCTCTTTTCTCCAGGCCTTCTCTCCTGAGTTTTGCTGCTGATCTCTCACCTCCCTGCCAGGTCATATTCTGGCATCCAATCTCACAAGAGTTCCTTGTTGAATAGCAGAGCAATATTTTCTCAACATATTTGATGATAAAACACTTTAAATTTATTATTGGATATAATGGTTAGAGTTTATCAGAGACCAACTTAAGCAGAAAGAAAGGAAGGAAAGGAAAACATGGAACTCACAGAACTGACTGGAAGTGTAGATAGTTGTACTTGGAAGGACAAAGGGAGTGTGCAGAACAGAAAAGATGTACCAGGGTCCCACGACCAGCATTGTTGTCCTGGGACTGGACACCAACATCAAATCTGCCTGGACTTCTCCCACAGTGGCTTTGCCTGCTGCGCATACATGAGTATTTTCTCCACTTCTTCTGTGATTTGGATTTAGTTCTTTATGATTCAGATTTTTTTCATTGGAGCATCCAGTTGACTGAGCCTGGGTTGTGTGTCTCCCTACTAACTCCCAAGGTGGCACAAAAATATTCACCCTTATTACTTTCTGTAGTACTCAGTCTTTCTCAAGATTGAGAAAAGGGTATGACAGGGCTGTCTGCTGTCACCTTGTTTGTTTAATCTGTATGCTAAACATATCATGAGAAATGCCAGGCTGGATGAGTTACAAACTGGAATGAAGTCAGGCGGAAGAAACATCAAGAGCCTCAGATATGTGGATGACACCACTCTAATGGCAGAAAGAGAGGAGGAACTAAAGAGCCTCTTGATGGGGGTGAAGGAGGAGAGTGAAAGAGCTGGCTTAAAACTAAATATTAAAAAAACTAATATCATGGCATCCGGTCCCATTATTTCATGGCAAATAGAAGGGGAAAAGGTGGAATTAGTGACAGATTTCCTCTTCTTGGGCTCTAAAATCACTGTGAATGGTGACTGCAGCCATGAAATCAGAAGACATTTGCTTCTTGGCAGGAAAGCTATGACAAATCTAGACAGTGTGTTGAAAAGCAGAGACATTACTCTGCCAACAAATGTCCATATAGCCAAGGCTATGGTCTTCTCAGTGGTCACATATGGTTGGAGAGCTGGACTGTAAAGAAAGCGGAATGCCGGAGAGTTGATGTTTTCGAACTATGGTGCTGGAAAAGACTCCTGAGAGTCCCTTGGACAGCAAGGAGATCAAATCAGTCAATCTTTACGGAAATAAACCCTGAATATTCGTTGGAGGGACTGATGCTGAAGCTGAAACTCTAGTATTTTGGTTATCTGAGGCGAATAGCCAACTCATTGGAAAAGCCCTTGATGCTGGGAAAGATTGAGGGCAGAAGGAGAAGAGGGTATCAGAGGATGAGATGGCTGGATGGTATCACCAATGCAATAGACATGAATTTGGGCAAACTTTAGGAGATGGTGAGGGACAGAGATGCTTGGCATGTGGTAGTCCATGGGGTCACAAATAGTTGGACATGACTGGGCAACTGAACATCAATAACTTCCTGTAGTAGAAGGTCAGCCCTCCTTTCCATCAAGATCCAAAGAACGGAGAAGTATTCCCAGATAAAAGAGATTCAGATGCTGAGTGTCCAAAGATGCAGCAGCAAGCGATCACTACTAGGGACTATTGTCCTCAACCCTTTCCTTTTACCTGGAGTGTTTTCGGAGTGTTTTCTCTTCAACTTTGACCTTTCTGATTGCCAAGGCCAGGACAAGGGAGAGAAGAGGGAGGTGCCTAGAGTGCAACCTAGGAGGCACTCACTCTCAAGATCGTGCAAATGTCTCCTTACATGTTGCACACTAGGCACCTCCTTCCCCTCACCCTAGTCCCGACCTTGTCGATGGCATCCTGCATTTCCCTTTTCCAGCACCCACCACACCTGTACTTATGTTTGTTCAATGTTTGGCTTTATGATAGACTGTAATCTCCAGGAAGACAGAGACCACAGCTGATTCATTTTCTGGCCCAGAACAGAATCGGCATAAACTGGGGACTCAACCAATATTATTTTAGCAATTGTCTGACTTAATGACTTATACGTTTGGCTTAAAATAGACAGTAGAAATGGCCTTGCAAGAAAATTCCTTCTTTTAGGCATAGCTTCACATTAGAATAGTGTAAGTATCTGATATGAATAAGCATGAAATAATACAAAAAATACATGTTGAGATAATAAGACAAGATACTTAGCAGGAATGGGTGACACTGTCCATTACTGTCATACATCGGTCAATCCTATTATTGCTGAGCAGATTGAAAGGTATGCTTTTGTGAGTCAACTGACATCTTCTCTGAATATCGGGAGTTCTTGAGGACAGCATGCTTTGCCCTAAAAGAAACATTATTGCACATTAATGAGATCAGCAATATAAATGTGTTAGTATTTTTTAAACAAACATTGTGGCAGAGTGATATATTAAGAATTTGATGTAGCAATTACCTGATAATTTATTTATCCATTTTCTTGAAGCATCAGCAAAGAGTACAAAGATAATTTTTTTTTCTGCTCAGTTATTGGAAGGAAAGCCGGGATACTTTGTGTTCCTCCTTTTTCACTGGGGAATTGTGTGTGTGTGTGTGTGTGTGTGTGTGTGTGTGTGTGTGTATGTGTGTATGTGAGTTTGTGTTCTGAAGCCAACCTTGTCTCTCCCTCTGCCCTCATCTTTGTTAGGGAGGCTAGGTGCAAGAGAACAGTTAGATTGGATTTTCTCAGAAGTGGGATGAAGACTTTGTTTTAGGGTCAAGAGAGGAAGAGAAGCCCATCATTTGGGGGTGTTGAATCTCCTTGGCTGGGAGAAGAGACTGTTTGGTTTCATGGGTGTTTGATAAAGTACTCCAAGGTGACAGGTACTCAGATGGGGTTGCCAGCATGGCAGGCAGAGGCTGAGGACCCAGCCACTAGGTTCGTGGTCCTGAGAGAAGCATCAAAGGCCTCCAGGTTGGACTTGAGGTCAGTGGAGAAAGCCATGGTAGTGAGCAATTCTCCAGCTGTCCAGTGAATAACTGGCAGAGTTCATCAGCAGTATCCTGAGCATGAGAAAAAGAGAAATGAACATCATCATCATGGAGTAGGGATCAGGTCCTTCCTCATTTCCCAGAACCACGAGGAACAAGTGGAGAAGATCAGGAAACCCCAGTAACAACTGGCTCTGGACATCTCACTTACTTTGCAAGTGGAATCTTGGAGTGAAATAAAAAAAAAAAGAAATACAGCATTTCCCAAGTCTTGAATGTAGTGGGGCATTCATAACTGGTATGTAACTATTAATATTTTAAAGAATTTTAGAATGTTTTTCTTTTACTAGTATCTATTTCTTTTACAGAACATTGCTTAAAACAAGACACAGTTGGGGCTATCTTGGTGTAGGGGTTTCTCTAGCATCCACACCCTCTTTAGTAGCCTGCCTCCCAAACACATACTTTCATTGTGTGTCCTTGGCATTGGTATCACCTTTTCCTGAGCTACAGATTCTCACCTGGATACTTTTCCTTCCTTGCTGGGGAAGTGAGGAAGTGATGTGAATGCATGAGAGTGAGAAATGTCTGTAAGAGGTGGTGATTCTATGATTCTCATTTCTTTTACTTTCTTGTTACATTATTAACAAGGTTGGTGGTAGGAATAAATAAGATTAGGTAAAAATACCTGCCCTGGGAACTTGATAATTGGTACTTCCCTCCTCCTCTCTACCGTGGGATTCAGGCTGTAGGAAGTGGGCAGTCCCTTCAAAAACTTCAAAACGCAACTTGTAAAGATTTCAGGGGTGGGTGGTGCCGGTCTTAGGGCACTGGCCAGGCCGGACTGTACCCGTGTGGGAGGCATTACAAAGGCCAAGGCTACAGTTTGTTCTGGTCTTGGCGGGTCCCAGGTGATACATACAATAACCGGAGTCCAAGTTGACTCTCTCACCAAAGCCTACCTCTTTCCCTGTCTCTTGCCACCTTCTCCCGCAGCGGCTTAAGCTTGGCCACCTGGAGAGCCCCTGCTCCCTGTTCCCCGTTAGCCCCTTAGCTGTGGCCCAGATTTCCCAGTTCAGCAGAAAAATCACCATGCAGCTGTCACGGATGGAGCTCTAGGCCATGGCATTTGAAGATCTGAGAAGAAATACACAAGCACATATATACTCAGAAGTACACGAACACTTGCCCACACACCAATTACACATCTACACACAAACTGCAGGCAAGTACAAACATTCTTGCACATTCAAATACTCATATATACAAAATACAAACAACACATGCACAAAATAAACATAAAATATATATTTGAGCATACACAGCTATTTTTAGATTTTATATGTATACAATTGAAGTTGAAATTGCTAGTCCCTCAATCGTGTCTGACTCTTTGTGACCCCATGGTCTGTGGCCCACCAGGCCCGTTTTCCATGGAATTCTTCAGGCAAGAATCCTATCGTGGGTTGCCACTTCTTTCTCCAGGGGATCTTACTGACCCAGGGATTGAACTTGTGTTTCCTGCAGTGCAAGTAGATTCTTTACCACATAAGCCATTTACAGTATAAAAAAAATGTAATACATAAATGCAGACACCCAAATATGAATGTGCCATAGCAATTAAACCAACTTTTACAGTTTCTCCTTATCTCAGTCAAGGCCATTTCTCTGACTCATTGCAGAGCTTCTTGGGCAATCTGTGTATACAAGGATTCATAGGGGGCTTATGAAATACTGCAAAGAGGAAGGGCCTGGAATCTCTGGGTTGGAATCCTCTGATTTATTTCAGTAATCACAGCAAATACTGCAGTCACTAAATGTCAGGTGATGTTCTAAGTGCTTTATAGTATTCACTCATTTGATCTTCATTAACAACCTTATGAAAAAAATTACTATTATTACCCCACTGTATAGCTGAGGAAACAGGTATAGAGTTAATGAAAATTTCCAAGATGATGCAACCAAGAATCTAACTTCAGAAATACAAGCTTGTCAACATTTTGCAATGTTGTCTCATTCAATGCTGAGTCCTGCAGCATTGAATGAAACCATCTTTTTCACTGACTGATATCATCAAGGATACAGAGTAAGGTGCTCGGCCCCTAACCCTGAGCCAAACCCAACCCCTGGCATCGCCATCACATAGCTGGATACTGCCCCTCACATTCCCTCATCCTGAGCAGCTCCCCTGCCCACTGAGCAAGTCCTGCTAACATCTGGAGCCAGTGACCTTAAACAGAGTTCACGGTGCTGTCCGAGTAGCTTTCAAAACCAAGCAACAGTCAACTCTGGAAAAAGACTGTACTTCTGAAGAATGACACAAAACATGTTCTTAGGCTGAAGCGAAAGCAAATTTTCAGATTTTTTGACTTTATCTTTGGCCTGTGCCTTGCCGGGATTCCTGAGGATGTACTGTTTTCCTGTTGGGCCGCCCAGCTCTGGCCCTGCTCACAGGTTTTTCCCTCTCACACTCCATCACCCATGGTGGCTTCTCTAAACTATTCATTTCCATTCATTTTCTGCAAGTCCCATCTCTCCACCCCTCCGAGGAATTTAGCACCACTGTTACTGAGGCCGCAGAAGCTGAATCTGCTCAAAGTTCCCGTTCCTTTCTCTCTCACCTCAAAACAAAGAAATTGGGACTTCCCTGGCTGTCTAGTGGTTAAGAATCCGCCTGCCAATGCAGGGAACACAGGGTTCGATCCCTGGTCTGGGAAAATCCCACGTGCCATGGGGCAACAAAACCCATGCTCTGCAGCAAGAGAAGGCACTGCAGTGAGACGCCCACGCACTGCAATGAAGTGTAGCCCCCGCTCATGGCAAATAGAGAAAGCCCGTGTGCAGCGAGGCTGACCCAGTGCAGCCAAAAATAAATAAACAAACATTAAAAAGAAAAACAAACAAAAAAATTGTGAGTAAGTGTTACTACCAGCCATGCACTACACTAAACACTGGATAGACATTTTTAACCACTTAAAGGTCACAGCAAACCATCAGGTACATATGATTATCATCTCCAAATTGGTTAAACAATTTGCCCATGCTCACTGCGTCAGTTAGGGTTTTTAGCAAAGGAAACTTTGACTATTTGGCAGCTCAGAGAATGCATGAAGTCAAGCTGAGAAAATGGTGGGGTAGGTAGAGCCAGGGTGAAGAATCAGCTTTCAGACCCAGTACAGTGAGGATAGAGCTGCCATTGAACCCCACTGTTTGGGACTCTGAACTCCACTCCTAGTTACCATGCTTTCCTACTGCCCAGGACACTGGCTTTCGCTGTGGGTGGGTTCTTTTGCTAAGTTAAGCACTCCACTGTTAACTGCTTCCTGAAATCCCAAGCACCTGATTCAAAGGACAGAAAGGGAATCTAAATTGGCTGAGCCTAGGCCACGTGCTCACACCTCAGCTGCAAGAGAGGCAGGAAAACAAATATTTGAACAACGGGAGGTGACACTGTCCCTCCATGAGACCACTATGGTGACAGGATTCCCTACAAATGGGAAGGTGAGACAAGATGAGACTGTCTTGAATGGTAGACGAGACAAAAAACCCAAAACAGACAAATCTCTACAGTAGTCACATAGATAGCAACTCACAGAGGTGGATTTGAATTCAGGTTTGTTTGAAAAAAAAAAAAGGGCTTCCCTGAAAGCTCAGTTGGTAAAGAATTCACCTGAAATGCAGGAGACCCTGGTTCTATTTCTGGGTTGGGAAGATCCGCTGGAGAAGGGATAGGCTACCCACTCCAGTATTCTTGTGCTTCCCTTGTGGCTCAGCTGGTAAAGAATTCACCTGCAATAAGGGAGACCTGGGTTCGATCCCTGGGCTGGGAAGATCCCCTGGAGAAGAGAAAGGCTACCTACTCCTATATTCTGGCCTGGACAATTCCACGGATTACAGTCCATGGGGTCACAAAGAGTTGGACACAAACTGAGCGACTTTCACTTTCACTTTTGACATAAAAGTTTCAGGTTTTTCATGTTCATGGATTGGAAGAATCAATATTGTCAAAATGGCTATACTACCCAAAGCAATCTATAGATTCAATGCAATCCCTATAAAGCTACCAATGGTATTTTTCACAAAACTAGAACAAATAATTTCACAATTTGCAAGGAAATACAAAAAACCTCGAATAGCCAAAGTAATCTTGAGAAAGAAGTATGGAACTGGAGGAATCAACCTGCCTGACTTCAGACTCTACTACAAAGCCACAGTCATCAAGACAGTATGGTACTGGCATAAAGACAGAAATATAGATCAATGGAACAGAATAGAAAGCCAAGAGAGAAATCCACAAACCTATGGACACCTTATCTTCAACAAAGGAGGCAAGAATATACAATGGAAAAAAGACAACCTCTTTAACAAGTGGTGCTGGGAAAACTGGTCAACCACTTGTAAAAGAATGAAACTAGAACACTTTCTAACACCATACACAAAAATAAACTCAAAATGGATTAAAGATCTAAATGTAAGACCAGAAACTATAAAACTCCTAGAGGAGAACATAGGCAAAACACTCTCCGACATGAATCACAGTAGGATCCTCTATGACCCACCTCCCAGAATATTGGAAATAAAAGCAAAAATAAACAAATTGGACCTAATGAAACTTAAACACTTTTGCACAACAAAGGAAACTATAAATAATGTGAAAAAACAGCCCTCAGATTGGGAGAAAATAATAGCAAATGAAGCAACAGACAAAGGATTAATCTCAAAAATATACAAGCAACTCCTGCAGCTCAATTCCAGAAAAATAAATGACCCAATCAAAAAATGGGCCAAAGAACTAAACAGACATTTCTCCAAAGAAGAGATACAGATGGCTAACAAACACATGAAAAGATGCTCAACATCACTCATTATCAGAGAACTGCAAATCAAAACCACAATGAGGTATCATTACACGCCAGTCAGGATGGCTGCTATCCAAAAGTCTACAAGCAATAAATGCTGGAGAGGGTGTGGAGAAAAGGGAACACTCTTAGACTGTTGGTGGGAATGCAAGCTAGTACAGCCACTATGGAGAACAGTGTGGAGATTTCTTTAAAAACTGGAAATAGAACTGCTATATGACCCAGCAATACCACTTTTGGGCATACACACTGAGGAAACCAGATCTGAAAGAGACATGTGCACCCCAATGTTCATCGCAGCACTGTTTATAATAGCCAGGACATGGAAGCAACCCAGATGCCCATCAGCAGACGAATGGATGAGGAAGCTGTCGTACATATGCACCATGGGATATTACTCAGCCATTAAAAAGAATTCATTTGAATCAATTCTAATGAGATGGATGAAACTGGAGCCCATTATACAGAGTGCAGTAAGCCAGAAAGATAAAGAACATTGCAGCATACTAACACATATATATGGAATTTAGAAAGTTGGTAATGATAATCCTATATGCAAAACAGAAAAAGAGACACAGATGTACAGAACAGACTTTTGGACTCTGTGGGAGAAGGCGAGAGTGGGATGTTTCGAGAGAACAGCATGTATATTATCTATAGTGAAACAGATCACCAGCCCAGGTGGGATGCATGAGACAAGTGCTTGGGCCTGGTGCACTGGGAAGACCCAGAGGAATCGGGTGGAGAGGGAGGTGGGAGAGGGGATCGGGATGGGGAATACGTGTAACTCCATGGCTGACTCATGTCAATGTATGACAAAACCCACTGCAATGTTGTGAAGTAATTAGCCACCAACTAATAAAAATAAATGAAAAAAAAAAAGAAAAAAAAGTTTCAGGTGTTTTTTTTTTTTGTACTTAAAAAAAATTTTATCAGAGTATAGTTGATTTACAATGTTATGTGGTTTCAGATATACAGCAAAGTGATTCAGTTATATGTATACATGTATTTATCATTTTTCAGATTTTTTCTCATAGAGGTTAGAATATTGAGTAGAATTCCCTGTACTATATAGTAGGTCTTTGTTGGTTAAGGTTTCAGGTTTTAAGGGCAATGCTATGAAGTCATTCTATAAACCCCCTTTCTCTCAAAAGAAGTCTTCCTTTGTTAAGGTCCAGTGTTTTTATCTATTTCTTTGACTCTATTCCCTTTGGCTTGTCTAGAATTTTTCTCCACCAGAAACCCTGTCTTCTTTTGTATTTTCAATATCTCTTGTTATACAGTGTATTTCACCTCAGCTTAAAAAATGATACATTTCCCACTCTTTACAAGTACATTTCTTCAGGATCTTCCCCTTGATCTGGACCCTTTTGGAGAAAGTTCTGAGTTTGAATCCTGACCACCTCAGTGACCCTGGTTTATTCATTTTATATCCCGAGCCATGGCTTCCTCCATAGTCACACATATCTTCTCCTTGTGAGGATTAACCCCAGATGATATTTAATACATAGCTGATGGTATTATAAACAGTGGTTCCATCATGGCTGGGGGTGGGAAAGGGTAGTAACTACAAATGGGTGTGAGAGATATTTTTGCGATGATGGAAAATTCAAGATTCGACTATAATGGTACAATGGTACAACTCTGTATAATTTATTGCTTTGCACACTTAATGAGTGGATTTTATGCCATATAAATTATACTTCAATAAACCTGCTATAAAATAAGGAAGGTCACAAACAAGTGACCCTCATTTCTCTGATCTTACCTCTGCCTACTTTCTGCAGAAGCTCTTCAAATTTTTCTAGGCAAGAATCACTAGAGGTTTCCTTTTGACTGGCTTCCTCACTTAGAAGGGACCCTTGCTATTCCAAGTCTGAAGAAACAATGGGAGACCAGGATGTGGATAGAAGTACCATAACTGGGAGCCAGTCAGACCTGAGTTCAAATCCTGAATTCCCCATTTGGTCAGGGTTGGGCAAATTGCTTGTGCTTCTGTACTTTAGTGTTCAACTAAAACAATGAGGCAGGAACTCTTGTGGTTTTGTGAGAATGAAGTGAGACTATACTTGTGAAATACTTGTCACCAACCTAGCAGAGTGAAAGTTAAAGTTACTCAGTTGTACCCGACTCTTTGTGACCCCATGGACTATACAGTCTGTGGAATTCTCCAGGTCAGAATCCTGGAGTGGGTAGCCATTCCCTTCTCCAGGGGATCTTCCCAACGCAGGGATCGAACCCAGGTCTCCCATGTTGCAGGTGGATTCTTTACTGTCTGAGCTACCAGGGAAGCCCATCCTAGCAGAGGGTCAATGCCAATTAGCTGGTTATTGTGGCCACTCCCAAGCTTGGGAGAGAGTGTCTTCTCTGAGGGTTCCAGCTTTCAGTGGTGTTTTTCTTTTCTCACACCTTTTATGTGAATCAGTTATACATATATATGTATCCACTCTTTTTTAGATTTTATCCACATATAGGTCATTACAGAATATTTAGTAGAGTTGCCTGTGCTATGCAGTAGGCTTTTTATTAGTTATCCAGTTTATATATAGTAAGGAACAGTCTCTTAAAGGGTCCAGCCCTTATTCAGCTTCTTCTGAAGCTTGACTGAAGGGGCACAGTCCACATGCTTCCTCTACACTCTAGAGTGACTTGAATTGCTTCCCCTTTAGGTTATTTCTTATAACCTTATTCAATGTGTATGATATTTATTCAGTCTACAAACATTTTTGAAGCTCGTGCAATGTGCCAAGTGTGTCAGAAATTGCTAGCTCTTCCCTAGTATCTGTCTTCCCCTTCTTCTTAGTAAGACAACCCCTGAACTTCAGCTAGCCACAGTTGCCCAGAATAAAGACATTATCTCCAGCCTACCTTCCAGCTAGGTATGTCTGTTTGAATGAGCTCTGGCCAATGGACTGGAATGGAAGTGATGTGTGCAAATTCTGGATGGGGTCCTTAAAGGAAAAATGGTGCACTGCATTTCCTCCTTTCTCTTCTTCCTGATGACACACTGGGGCCTCGTGGTGGGAACCAGAGCATCAGATGAAGCTGCCTGATAAGAATGGCACAGAATCAAATCAGAAGGAATCGTGTGCCCTGCTTTTAATGGTATAGTTTATGGTTTAGTCACTAAATCGTGTCCAACTCTCTGTGACCCCTTGGACTGTAGCCCACCAGGCTCCTTTGTCCACGGGATTTCCCAGGCAAGAATACTAGAGTGGGTTGCCATTTCCTTCCCCAGGGGATCTTCCTGACCCAGGGATTGAACCCAGGTCTCCTGCATTGCAACCTGGCTCTTTACCAATTGAGCTGCCAAGGAAGCCCTTGCTTTTAATGATGAAGCTTTTTACGTAAGAAAGAAATTTCTTTTACGTAAGACAGAAAACAATGTCTGTCTCTTCGAATTACTGTTTGGGGAGAACGTCTGTTAAAACAGTTGAATTAATATCCTGATTAATACACCAGGTGATATTATTATGGGCACTGCAGTCACAAAGCAAATTTCTGGCACTCTAATGGGAGAGGCAAAGATTAAACATGCAGAATAAATGGAAAAGGAACAAGTAACTATATGAAGGTCACAAAACAAGTTATTATGATACAGAGTGACTGTGTGTGGGAGTACCCTTAATCTAAGGTGACCAGGAAAAGCCTCTCCGAGAAGTGACATTTAAGATGAGACTGAATGGTGAACAGGAGCCAGACTGAAGGAAGAACTTTATAGGAAGAGCAAGTTACAAATGCTAAGGGTCTGAGCTGAGAATGAGATTGTCAAGTTCAAGGTTCAGAAAGACATACACATGTGTATTTTTCTGTTAGAAGTTGAGAATAAGAATTTTTTAAAAATTAAGTATTTTGGCTTATGGACACAGGGCAGGGGGTGGGGAGTAAGGAGAGTGTGGGATGCATGAAGAGAGTAACGTGGAAATATACATTACCATCTGTAAAATAGATAGCCAATAGGAATTTGCTGAATGACTCAGGGAACTCAAATTGGGTCTCTATAACAACCTAGAAGGGTGGGATGGGGAGGGAGGTGGGGGGGATGCTCAAGAGGGAGGGGACACATGTATATCTATGGCTGATTCATGTTGATATTTGGCAGAAACCAACATGATACTGTAAAGAAATTATCCTTCAATTAAAAGCAAATAAATTTAATTAAAAAAAGAAAAAAATTAAATGTGTCTTGATATGCATTAACTGATTAATCCCTTTGTGGATCTCAAAAGGCCAAATGGCTTTAATTTGCCTGTCTCCTTACTAGGAGAGAAAAGCCCTTTTGGCAAGGATGCTGGCCAGTTTCCCACCCTCTCATCTCGTTCTTTGCTGCAGAATCTGCTACACATTGTCCTTCGGCTTGTTTGATCTGATATAAATCCTCTTCTGCTGTAATTCACTGCCCACAGTCCTGCCAATAAAAACAAGACTCATCCCTGCAAAGGATAGCTCTATTCTCCATAGCCTGCAGCACAACCACGTCCTTCTCCTGTGACCTTCCAGTCATGAAGTTTATTTTCCTGTTTCTTGCCATCCTTCTGGCCATGGAACCAGTGGTATCAGGTAATTTGGGTGTCTGGGATCTTGGTGATAAATGTCTCTCCCTCCACTTCCCCTTCACTGTGGGCAATATCTGAAGCCCTTTCTCAATTCATGTGGTTTTGGGAAGTTTTCTTATAATCATCTCATGTTCACATCTCTCCCTGATTCTTTTTTTTTGCCAAGGTAGGGGGAAGGAGATATCTGGAGTACCTAACACTGAAGGGAAGGCTAGTATTCTGCTGGCATCATGGAGGAGGGCCTAGGGGAAAGGGTCTGGTGTGGGTAGGGGACTTCTTGGGGGTTTGGGGGATTGCATTGAAGGTTGGGGGTGAGTTGTGATGGGGTGGCAAGACTTTGGATTGGAGTGATAGCGGGAAAATGAGGAAGAGCCAGAGGTGAGGAGTTGGGCTTCCTTGATGGTTTGGAGTAGGCTGGAGAGGGTATGGAATTTTGGGTTGAGTGGATTTGGTGTTGGGAATTAGATTGGGCTTGGACTGAGATTGAGAGTTTGTGCTGGATGGTGCCCAGGTGTCTGAGGTTCAGCTAGGTGATGGAATGCTGCTTAGGATTGAAGTTGGTGACTTGATTAGACTTGGGTTTGACTGGGAGTTAGGGCTCCAGGGGCATTGAGTTGGGTAAGGCTGGGAGTTCTAATTTAAACTGGTCGGGGTATTTGAATTTGAATTGGGTGAATATGGGGTCAAGGAGGATTGGAGGTTGAGTTGGGTTGGAGTTGGGATTTGTTGGGTTCAAGCTAGACAAGTGATAAAGAGCTGAGCCTGTGGAAATGTGAGGGAATCTCCTCCATTCCCTAATTAGACAGATGTTAATTGTCCTTTTCCCATTATTCCCAAGCTCTGTTAGGTGGGAACTTCATTGGCATCATTTGATCTCAAAGTTAGGAATAGGAGGTGAGGGGATAGGAAGACAGAAATGTGAGATTATGAAAAAGGCTTTCTTAAAACCCTTGAGTTTCCCACCTTGGAAAAATTGTTTCAATTCTCTCCCCTTGTGAGATCTCTTCTCTCCTTTCCTGGGACTGAGTCTAGCATTAACTCTCTCCTTCCACTCCTCCCCTGAACTCCTGTAGCTCCTCTGCTTCCCCTTGTCTATCCAGCCAAGGAATACTAACATCTACTTAATGGTTGTTCCTATGTCCAGAGGAAGAATGTTGGATGAAGGGAAAATGCCGGTTGGTGTGCAAAAATGATGAAGACAGTGTCACACGCTGCTCAAATCGTAAACGGTGCTGTATCCTTAGTCGTTATTTGACAATTGTACCAATGACAATTGATCGAATGCTCCCTTGGACCACTCCTCAAGTGAAACAAGAAACAGAGAGTTAAGGCCAAACTTGTCAATACAGGGAAGATACATGGAAATCATGGATAGAAATGACTTTGTTTCCTGTTCTTTAGTTCTTACATTCCATTAAAACTTGCAAATCTGTTTCTTGTGTCTGTCAATCATAAGGAATGATACTCCAAATGGATTGAGGGTAGGGAAATGGCAGGAAGGGTGTTAAGAGTTAGCAGAGAGATGTCTCTGGGGCTTGGCTACAGCAGTTGGGTAATTATTGCAGTCCTGAACATAATTCCTCATCTGCCAGCTGCAGGGAAGATTATTGGAGCTGGAATGGGCTGAAGAGCATGCATGGGAAGCCAAGAGACTTAAAAACACAGTTGTTCCCTAGTGAGTGGGAGCATCTTTAGGCTGAGACAGTTGGCCTTGTTTTGGAGTGAATGAGCTGGTGTGGACAGGGACGTAGCTGAGCCCAAATCCTTGGATTTCTAGGGAAGCTGACTGACATGCCTTTTGATGCTCAAGAGACCACAGCCCAAAGAATCAGAATGTTTCCGAGTACTAAAGAAGGATAAAGCACATGAATTTACTCATTGAAATGATAGCTCAGCTTCATTTCCCATGGCTGCTGCTCAGACTTTCTCTTTCAGCTCTTACCATCCTCCCCTGCCCCTCCTGCTGCCTTGGTCCATGGTTCCCCTTCAGCTTGTCCCCATCACTAGGCTCATCTCTGTGATGAACTCCTCATCCTCCAAAGCCCAACTAATGCCCCTACCATTAAAAGCCTGCAAGGAGCTCTGTCTCAGTTCAGTTCAGTTCACTTCAGTCACTCAGTCGTGTCTGACTCTTTGTGACCCCATGAATCACAGCACACCAGGCCTCCCTGTCCATCACCAACTCCCGGAGTCTACTCACTCATGTCCATCAAGTCGGTGATGCCATCCAGCCATCTCATCCTCTGTTGTCTCATTCTCCTCCTGCCCCCAATCCCTCCCAGCATCAGGGTCTTTTCCAATGAGTCAACTCTTCGCGTGTGTCTCACTGTTTCTTAATGATTATAACAGTTGCTATAAAATAGTTGTCATTGACACTTCTTATGTGCCAGGCACAGTGATGGGTGCTTATAGACGTGAAATCATCCTATTCGACACAACCCTCTTAATTATCCCTATCTTACCGATGCAGAAACTGAGGTCTAGGGAGGTGATATAATTACCAAGTTTGCACAACATTAAGATAGAAGAGGTGTTCAAACTGAGTTCTGACTGGCTTCACAAAGTGTTTGTCTTTTTTTTACTTTTTAACTTTATATCTGTTGCTTTTATTTGAAAGAATAACTACTTGACAAACTCTTAAATCACAAAGTTTGAAGCAAACTGTCACTCCTCTGAAATAACTGCGAGGTAGGTATCTGCAGAGCCGCAGGGACCAACATAGTCCTTTCTTCCCATGTTGTTTTCAGATGCCCACAACAAGCCATTCTTAGGGCACGTATCATGTTCCTGTATAATTATTCCAGTCACTGTTCCCTTCTCACTAATCCCCAAGTACACACACACCAGATGGAAAGCCTTTGGGGTTTAGGTCACTCTTATTTACATTATTATGCCTATTGTTAAGCCCAGCACTTAGGTCAGATTTGACATAGTGTGTCTGGGTGAATGAATAGGTGAATCATGAATTCATATGTGAAAGTACAAGTGGATTTGGTGTGTGTGTGGAGTTTTATAAATAGCTGCTGCATCAAGCATGATTCAGGGTGGGATCCTTTCTGGGATAGAGGGATCAGAGTCCCACCGTCTCAGGTGAATTTGGCTCCAGCTAGCATATTAGGAAGGTTGCGGAGTAGCTCTGGGGCCTTGCTCAAGGAGATTCTTACAATTTATTCATTAGTTTTCTCTTAAAATACATAGGATTCGCAGTGTGAAAGGGAAGAATCTAGGGATTCCCCAATACCTGGGGCCTGGTGTTAACTTCTTCACACACAGCCAGTCATACTCTCACCAAATTAATTCACTATGAGGCATGGCTTTTTCATTCAGTCAACAACATTTATTAAGAACCTCCTCTGTACTTTAGGTAGAGACAGCCATGGGGAGTGATACTATGCTGGGATGTAAAAAGGGCTTGGAACTCACCGGTGAGTCACCATAAGTCTTCAGAAGACACATAACTCCCTTGTCTGAATCTCTGGACTTGAGTCTCTGGGGTCTGGGCATGTGAAATTTTGAAAATTCTCTTAGATTATTCTTTCAGGAAATAAAACCCTAAACTCCACAACTCCCTGTCAAACGTTCTCTATTCCAGATAGCCCCCAAACTGTGAGAATCTCTGATCTAGGCAACTTTCTTCTGTCTTCCCATTTCACAGATTGGGAAACTGAGGCCCAAGGAGGAAAAGTGATCCATTTTCAGAAGTGGGTCCAATACAATACTGGGGTAAATAAGCAGATTTTCTCTGGCTGCTGGTGAGAGGGCTGCGGGAACATTGAAGGTGATGTTAGGTTGCCATGGTGATAAGTGAGCGGTGGGGCACAGTGATGGGGGCTAGTAGGAGTGCAGGTGCTAGGAGGTGCAAAGACCGCAAAAAAAGCTTTGAGGGTAGTTTGAGCACTTTGAAACTTCTTTCTGGAGTGCCATGGCCTTTCTCCAGGGGAGAAAGATTGAAGCAGGCTGGCCTGCTTGCTTTACCATGTCAAATGCACTCGTCTGTGTACACTTCTTTTGGATGTAAATCTCACATTGGCCTTTCTTCTCAAGGAAAATGGAAAAGAATCTTCTCTGGGGATATGGCAGAAAGAGTTGTTTTGGCTTTTGGAAGGCCTACTTGAATCTTTCTTTTTATTCCTTGTAGGCTGATAGATGAAGAGGAAGAGTAGAAACTTTGGCAGGGGAGAGCACAGCCCCTGGGGTGGGGGGTTGACCTGGCAGCTATAGAAGCATTGTGGCCCCAAAGTAAGGAAGACTGGGTGTCCATCCCGGACTCTTTTCAGGTTGATACATAGGCCTGCTGGGGTAACTTAAGCTCAAGTCAGCCTCAGTCTGTACAGCAGTATAACTGATACTGGTGCAATGAATGTGCCTGCTTCCATGACATTTTATCACAAGTGCAATGTAATTATTATTATGATCAACATTACAGAACTCTTCTGTCACCAAAAAGATCTCCCTCCTGCTATTCCTTTCTAGTGGCACAGACTCTCATCTCTGCCCTTACCTTCTGTCACTACCCCTAATTCCTGATAACTACTAATCTGTTTCCCATCTCTATAATTTTGTCATTGCAAGACTTATATAAATGGAATCATATTTGATCTTTTGAGACTGACTTTTTTTTCACTCACCATTATGTTCTTGAGATCTACCCAAATTATATGGGTCAATGGTTCATTCCTTTTAATTCTGGGGAGTTCTAGACATTAAGACAAGAAAAGGAAATAAAAGGCATATAGATTAGAAAAGAAGGAATAAAACTGTATTTTCAGGTGTCATAAAGATTTATGCAGAAAATACAAGAGAATCTATTAAAAATCTAGAACCAATGAGTAAGTTTATTAAGGTCACAGGATACAAGATAAACATACAAAAGTTAGTTGTATTTCTGATGATGATACTATCTAAAGCAATCTACAGATTCAGTGGAATCCCTATCAAATTACCAGTGGCATCTTTCACAGAATTAGAACAAAAAATTTCTCAATTTGTATGGAAACACAAAAGACTCCGCATAGCCAAAGCAATCTTGAGAAAGAAAAATGGAGCTGGAAGAATCAACCTTTCTAGTTTCAGACTATGCTACAAAGTTACAGTCATCAAGACAGTATGTACTGGCACAAAAACAGAAATATAGACCAATGGAACAAGATAGAAAGCCCAGAGATAAAACCACACACTTCTGGGCACCTTATCTTTGACAAATGAGACAAGACCATACAATGCGGAAAAGAGCTTAAATCTATTTCTCACTTCCACTGTATAGTCATAAGGGATTTGATTTAGGTCATACCTGAATGGTCTAGTGGTTTTCTCCGCTTCCTTCAATTTCCACCTCCCAGAGTAATGAAAATAAAAGCAAAAATAGACAAATGGAACCTGAAAGTGAAAGTGTTAATTGCTCAGTCATGTCCAACTCTTTGTGACCCCAGAGGCTATACCCTGCCAGGTTCCTCTGTTCATGGGATTCTCCAGGCAAGAATACTAGAGTAAGTAGCCATTCTCTTCTCCAGAGGATCTTTCCAACCCAGGGGCCGAACTGGGGTTTCCTGCATTACAGGTGGATTCTTTACCATATGAGCCACCAGGGAAGCCCATAAATGGAACCAAATTAAACTTAAAAGCTTTTGCACAGCAAGGAAACTGTAAACAAGATGAAAAGACAACCCTCACAATGAGAGACAATAATCGCAAATAAAGCAACTGACAAAGGATTAATCTTCAAAATATATAAGCAGCTCATGCAGCTCAACATCAGAAAAACAAACAACCCAATCAAAAAATGGGCAGAAGACCTAAGCAGACATTTCTCCAAAGAAGACATCCATATGGCTAATAAACACATGAAAAAAAAAATGCCTAACATTGCTTATTATCAGAGAAATGCAAAGCAAAACTACAGCGAAGTATCACCTCACAACCATCAGAATGGTCATCATAAAAAAATCTACAAAAAATACATGCTGGAGAGGATATGGAGAAAAGGGAACCCTCCTGCACTGTTGATGGGAATGTAAATTGATCAGCCACTATGGAGAACAATATGAAGATTCCTAAAAAACTAGGAATAAAACTACCATATGACCCAGCTGAGAAAGCCACAATTTAAAAAGACATATGTTTTGCATATAGGGTTAACGTTACCATCTTTCTAAATTCCATATATATGCGTTAGTATGCTGTATTGGTCTTTATCTTTCTGGCTTGCTTCACTCTGTATAATGGGCTCCAGTTTCACCATCTCATTAGAACTGATTCAAATGAATTCTTTTTAATGGCTGAGTAATATTCCATGGTGTATATGTACCACAGCTTCCTCATCCATTTGTCTGCTGATGGGCATCTAGGTTGCTTCCATGTCCTGGCTATTATAAACAGTGCTGCGATGAACATTGGGGTGCACGTGTCTCTTTCAGATCTGTTTTCCTCAGTGTGTATGCCCAGAAGTGGGATTGCTGGGTCATATGGCAGAAACCACTACAATATTGTAAAGTAAAGTAATTAGCCATCAACTAATAAAAATAAATTAAAAAAAAATAAAAAGACATATGTATTCAAATGTTCATTGCAACACTATTTACAATAGCCAGGACATGGAAACAAACTAGATGTCCATCAACAGATGAAAGGATAAAGAAGTTGCAGTACACATATACAATGGAGTATTAGCCATAAAACAGAACAGATCTGAGTCAGTTCCAGTGAGGTGGATGAACCTAGAGCCTGTTATATGGAGAGAAGTGAGTCAGAAAGAGAAAACAAATATTGTATATTAACGCATATATATGGAATCTAGAAAAATGGTAGTGATGAACTTTTTTGCAAGGCAGGAATAGAGACTCAGACATGGAGAACAGACTTATGGACACAGTGAGAGAAGGAGAGGGTGGGACAAACTGAAGGAGTGTCCATTCTTTACCATATGAGCCACGAGGGGAGCCCATAAATGGAATCTAATTAAACTTAAAAGCTTTTGCACAGCAAGGAAACTGAACAAGATGAAAAGACAACCCTCAGAATGAGAGAAAGTAGTTGCAAGTGAAGCAACTGACAAAGGATTAATCTTCATTTTTATATACATTACCATTTGTAATATATACATTACCATTTGTAAATATATACATTACCATTTGTAAAATATTATATACATTATCATTTGTAAAATGGGCTTTCCAGGTGGTGCTAGTGGAAAAGAATCTACCTGCCAATGCAGAAGATGTAAGAGATGAGAGTTCGATCCCTGGGTTGGGAAGATCCCCTGGAGAAGGGTACGGCAACCCACTCCAGTATTCTTGCCTAGAGAATCCCACGGACAGAGGAGCCTGGCGGGCTACAGTCGGTAGAGTCGCAAAGAGTAAGACACGACTGAAGTGACTTAGCATACATGCATGCATTTGTGAAATAGCTGATGAGAAGTTGCTGAATAGCACAGGGAGCATGCTGCTCTGAGACAACCGAGAGGAGTGGGATGGTGTGGGAGGTGGGAGGGAAGTTCTAGAGGGAGCGGACACGTGTATACCTATGGCTGATTCCTGGTGATGTATGGCAGAAATGAACACAACATTGTAAAGAAATTATTCTCCAATTAAAAATAAATAAATTTTAAAAATTAGTTATATTGCTATGTCCTATCACAGATCATAAGAACACTGAAATTAAAAACACATCAGTCACAATCATTCCAAAAAATAAAACGCTTAAGTGAATATCTAATAAAACATGTACAGAAATTGTAGGCTGAAAATTACAGACTGTAGATAAAAAATTGAAGAAGATATAAATAAATGAAGACACACTGTGATTATAGAGTGTAAGATTCAGCTAGGAAAGATGTAAATTCTCCTTAAATTTATAGATACGTTTAACACAATTTCTATCAAAATCCCAGTAAGGTTTATTGTGGATATAGATAAGATTATCTGCTCTATATTTCATCTGTAGAGAAATTTGCAAAGGAATGAGAATAGCTAAAACAAAGAACAAATGTGGAGAAATTGTTCTACCAGATATCAAGACTTACGTAGCTAAAGTAACCAAGATTGTGTGGTCATGGTGGCGGGATAGACACACAGTTCAGTTGAATAGAAATAGTCCTACACAAGTGTGTCAACTGATATTTCACAAATGTGCAAAAGTAATTCAATAGAAGAAAATATCTTTTTCAACAAATATTGCTGGAGCAATTGGAAGTCTGTAGGCAGAGAAGAAAGGCTCTCAACCTAAACCTAACAACTTACACAAAAATTAACCCAAAGTGTATTACTTTATTAGAAGTAAAATGTAAACTTCTGGAAGAAAACACAGGAAAAATGTTCAGACTTAGGGCTAAGTGAAGAGTTCTTAAGAGATGAAGAACATAATCCGTAAAAGAAAAAAAAAACATAAATTAGATTTAATCAAAATTTAAAACTTTCACTCTGTGAGATCCTGTGAAAAGGATAGATGAAAAGACAAATTAAAAATTGGAAGAAAAATTGGGTGAAATATTTGCAAACCATATATGTGACAAATAACTTGTATCTAGAATATAGAAACAACTCTCAAAATTCAACAGAAAAAAGTACACAATCCAACTGGAAGAAAAATGTGAAAAGATATTTCACTGAAGAGGGTATACGGATGGCAAAGGAGCATATGAAATGGTGCTCAGCATCACTAGCAATTAGAAAAATGCCAATTAAGACCACAATGGGATTTCTTACATATCTATTAGAACAGTTAAAATTAAAAATAGTGACAATACCAAATGCCAGCCATGATGCAGAGAAACTGATTCTTTTATACATCGCTTGAGTGAATGTTAAATGGTACAACCACACTTTAGAAAATAGTTAGGCAGTTTTTTTTTTTTAAACTAAACTAAATATACAATGACTATACCACCCAGCAAATGCACTCTTAGGCATATATTCCAGAGAAATGAAAATGTAGTTCCAAAAACCTATAGACAAGTGTTCATAGCAGCTTTATTTATTTTAAGGTATTCACTAAAACAGGTTTTATGTTTTTAAGCAAGTTTTAGGTTCACAGCAAAATTGAGAAGGGACAGAGATTTCCCATACGCTGTCTGCCCCTACCCATTCAAGGCTCCTCTATTTTAACATCTGCCACCAGAATTGTGCATTTATTACAATTGACATATCTACATTAACCCATTATAATCACCCCAAGTCCATAGTTTCATATGAAGATTCACTCTTGACGTTGTACATTCTATGGATTTGGACAAATGTATATTGATGTGAATCCACTATTCACTACGTGAATCACATAGACTATCTTCACTACCACTACCCACATCATCTGTGCCCTACGTACTCATCTCTTCCCCCATTCCAACCCCTGGCAACCAATGATCTTTTTATTGTATCCTTTTTGAGAAAGTCACATAGCTGGAACTATGCAGTAGGTAGGCTTCTTGGTTCAGGTTCTTCTACTTAGCGACGTGCATTTAAGCTTCCTCCGTGTCTATTTATAGCTTGATAGCTCTTTTTTTTTTTTTAAGAGCTGAATAATATCCCATTTTCTGGATGTGTCTTAGTTTATTTATCTTCTCACCTACTGAAGAGCATCTTGGTTGCCTCCAAATGTTGTCATTTATGAATAAAGCTGTGTGCAGATTTTTGCCTGGACATAAAATTTCAAGTCCTTTGGGTACAGAACAAGGAGTGCAATTGTAGGATCACATGGGTAAGAATATGCTTAGTTTTGTAAGAAACCACCAAGCTGTCTTCCAAAATCACTATACCATTTTTCTTTCTCACCATCAATGAGTGAGACTTCCTATTGCTCCACTTCCTAGCTAGCATTTACTGTTTTCAATAGTCTCAGTTTAGGTCACTTTAACAGGTGTGAAATGGTACTTATTATTGTTTTAGCTCTTTATGCTTTTACTATGCTCCCTGACTTGCCATATTTGTTACTGCTAAATAGAAATTAACTATCTGTATTTTTTTTTCTTTTTTGGCCAGGCAGACGTCACGTGCTTCGATGCATGGGTGACTTGGGAATCTGTAGACCTGCTTGCAGACAGTCTGAAGAGCCCTACTTCTATTGCAGAAATTATCAACCCTGCTGCCTCCCTTCCTATGTAAGGATAGACATTTCTGGCAAAGAGGGGAAAAATGACTGGAGCCGAGAGAATCGCTGGCCAAAAGTATCTTGAGAGGTAGTGGTCACTATCCTCAACCTGCTGCCAATACTCCTTTATTAAAATTCATGCACCTGCCACTCGTGTGTTTCTCATCCATTGGCAAACATGAAAGTGAAAGAGAAATTGCTCAGTCATGTCTGACTCTTTGCGACCTCGTGGACTATAGCCCACCAGGCTCCTCCTTCCATGGGATTCTCCAGGCAAGACTACTGGAGTGGGTTGGAAAACATAGTGAGAGAGTAAATTTTGCATGGTAAGATATCTTTCCTTTTCTGGATTGCCATTTCCTTCTCTGGGGGATCTTCCCAATCCAAGGGTTGAATCCATGTCTCCTGTGGCTCTTGCATTGGCAGGTGGATTTTTTTCTTTTTTAACCACTGAAACACCTGGGAAGTCTTTTAGATCACTATTCAACTAATTTACTCAGATAAAGGAAAATGCAAAGATTAGAGCCCTAAATTGTAAAAAGGAAAGGAAAGTGAAAGTCGCTCAGTCGTATCCAGCTCTTTGCGACCCCATGGACTATACTGTCCATGGAATTCTCCAGGCCAGAATACTGGAGGGGGTAGCCATTCCCTTCTCCAGGAGATCTTCCCAACCCAGGGATCAAGCCTAGGTCTCCTGCACTGAAGGTAGTTCTTTATCTGCTGAGCCACAAGGGAAGCCCCCCAAATAGTAAAACACACAAGGAAATAAGTCACCATGAATTTAAAGCAGCAGAAACCATAGACCAGAGATTCAGCCTTTCAAAGACTTAAAATATTAGAATTACTAGTAATAATAATTTAAAAATTGAATTAATAAGATTTGAATTTCCTATCATCAATTGGGGATTATCTGACCCTTATGAAAAAGCACCCTAATGTTAAGTGGAAATGGTATGTTCAGAACTGAGACTTACTAGGCATGGAAAGCAGAAATGAACTGCATGAACAAGTGGCTCAGGTGCCTATGTTACTTGCTTTATTGCCTCTCCTTTGTCACATATTGATGGTATCACTAATGGTATCAATTCCTATGGTTAGCTAACAAATGAGGGAAAAACAAGGCTTTACATGGTACTTTACATGGTAAAGTGGTTTACATGATATGTGAGCACCAGCCAAGGGTTCTGATAGCCTAATTTAGAGGTGGCCCGGAAATTAGACAGTGAGTAAGAAAATCTTTTTGGTAGAAAGAGGGAAACTCTAAGCTTTTGATCTATAGTAATTCATGAGCAGTGATACAGGGTTGAGGGGTGGGTTGCTCAGGATCTCAGAACAAGATTAGAAGATTTGTTAACAGTGAGGTATGTGGTAGAGTTTCATGGACCTTTCTGAGAAGAGATGGGGTGTGAATATATGTTTGTACCATCAGGGGGAGACAAAGCTTTCAGCAATAAGGTGGACAAAAGGACCCGCCTTTTCACCCCTAGTTAAGGGAGCATCCCAGTCCTTGGACGTCCATATGTGGAAAAGGCTTGGTTAAGGAAACAGGTCTATGAAGCCAGCTTTTCCATAACTTCTATTCCACCTTGAAGCAACTGGGGTAAAAAGGAGTTCTCATAGCTCATACCTGGGCCAGCCAGTTTCCTACAGTGAGTGATAATGTTAAGGCATTTATAAAATGCATCCTTTCCTCTGAGGTATCTGCTGTTATAAAGAAAGCCTTTGGTGTCCTAGAACTACTCCCCTAAACACAAGGACTTAGAATTTTTATTGTCACCATTTATGCTGCCATCAAGAGGCAAGACTAACACAAGGAGTGCCTCTGGTATCCCAAAACACTTGCTGAGAAGGCAGAAGGACAAATGGAAAGATCAGAGCTGGAATACTTCAAGTAATTAAGGCTGTGCATAGGTAAGCTACAAACTAGGAACACTAAAAATTGATTAAAACTTGTGGAAATAATTTGAAATTTCAAGAAAAGCACCAAGGAGTTTATCCACTGGAAATGCTGGAAATTTGGGGGACTTCTTTACACAGCCTAGAATTACACATTGATGGAGGGTGACTGTGATATTTTTCAGTGCGTTGATCTATATGACTGGAGCTATCACTTTGAAGATAGGGAGAGTGATGCTCAAGAGGAAGTCATGAGCTTTGAAGAACTTATGGGAGAGAAATATGGTTTTCAGGGCTGGGTCAGACTTTTAATCTTCTTTATTCCTGTTATTTATTCCCAGTAGGTTGAAGTAGGTGCTACTGATACAATTCTATCCATAGCCTCTTCTTCCCAACCATATGTGGTTGGGGAAGAAGTGACAGTTTCCTTGACCGAAACCACTAGTCTTTGGCGTGGAACACAGCAGGATTGATGATTCTTACATACTGCTTTTATTACTTCATCAGCAGCGCATTTTTTCCTGCAGTGCCCTGAGTTGTTCCAGCATTTTCTTCTACCACCATAGGCTGAAAAGTAAAAGGAAAGATCACTGATTTTAGGCTTGAGGCTCTCAACTTTACAAGCATGACTGTATATTTGGCAACCAACAACTTGCAAGATTCCCAGCTCAGGCCTGGTAAATAACATGTTTCTAAAAATATCTGTTCTGAACCTCATATCTGCCCATCTAAAAAATTTTCCTGAATGTAGAGATGCATCTTGCATCTCATAAATAAAAAGCAACTTGTTAGTCACAAGGAATTGGAACTAGTAATGAAGTTCCCTGGGCTTGTGTGAAGCAATCTGCATAAAGCAAGTTCATCCTATCGTCAGTGTGATTGGGTTATTTGCATTGCTCATACTCCACGTGGCTAAATTTCTTTGAATGCATTCAAAATATACATTCAAATAAGTGTATAAAATATCTCTGTACTTTAAAAAATAATAAAATGAATACCCATGTACCTGCATTCTGATTAAGAAATAAAACATTACTAGACCCTTAGAATGGGCCTTCCCGGTGGCTCGGTGGTAAAAAGCTTGCCTGCCAGTGTAGGAGACGAAGGTTTGATTGGGAAGATCCCCTGGAGAAGCAAATGGCAACCCACTGCAGCATTGTGATCTGGGAAATCCCAGGTAGGAGACCAGAGGGACAGGACAGAGGAGACCAGAGGGCTACAGTTCATGGGGTTGCAGAGTCAGGCACGACTGAGCGACTGAGACATAGGATCTCAGAACAGTGTAGATACTCCTAATTGAGATGCTTCATTGGCTCAAATTTTAGGCCAGTACTTCTTACACTTTGTAATTTTCCTGCAAATCATAGAAGTCTTGGTAAAGTGCAATTTTTACTTCAGTTGATGGGAAAACACCTGAGTTTCTGCTTTTCTAACAATCTTATAGATAATGTCAGTACTGCTAGTCCATGGACTACATCTTATGTAGCAAGGTCTCAGGCCATTAAAAAAACCTTAATAAGTTCTATTTGCTTAATATCAGACAATATATGTTTCCCAATCAAATGCAATAAAATTAGAATTAAAAACCTCATGTATTTGAAAATTAAACAATATGATAAAAATAAAACAATTAGAAGGGCAGTAATAAAATCAGAAATGATAAAGTTAGAAGTTAAGGAAATCAGAAAACTGGAAAGAAAAATCAAGAAAAAAAAGAGGAAAATAAAAATGATGTCCCTGGTGAAATGGTGAAATAAAACCAGATATAACATATTAAAAACAACAGAAAGGACTGATCAACAATTGTATGCTAATAAAATTGAAAACCTAGATGAAATGTGTAAATTTCTAAAAATATTCCAGTGATGGCCTAGGAAGAAAATGTAAACTTCAATAAATCAAAAAGTGTTTGGAAATTGACATGGTAGTGAAAAAACTCTTCTTCCCCAAAGACTCAGCCCTAGATGATTTTTACAATTTTGGTAAAATACATATAATGTAAAATTGATCAATTTAAGCATTTTAAAGTAGTACAGTTTGGTATAATTCAGGGCTTTTTAGGTGGCTCAGTGGTAAAGAATCCTCCTGGCAATTCAGGAGACGCGAGTTTGGCTCCTGGGTTGGGAAGACTCCCTGGAAGAGGAAATGGCAGCCCACTCCAGTATTCTTGCCTGGAGAATCCCATGGACAGAGGAGACGGGCGGACAGCAGTCCATAGGGTCACAGAGTTGGACCTGACTAAGCGCGCCTGCACACACACACACACACACACACACACAGAGGTATAATTCACTTTGTTGTATTGCCATCACCAACATACACCCACTAAACTTTTCATCTTGCAGTGGAAATTTTGTCCCCATTAAAACCCTCACCCCCATTCCCCTGGCAACTGTCATTTTGTTTTTTGTGTTTATGAGTCTGACTACTCTAAATATCTCATGTGAGTAGAATCCTACTGTATTTGTCATTTTGCGACTGACATGTCACTTAACATTGTGTCTTCAATGTTCATCCACACTGCAGCATGCGTCAGAACCCCTTTCCTTTTTAAAGCTGAATAATATTCCATTGCATATATGTACTTCATTTTACTTATCTATTCACCAATTAATGAACATTTGGATTGCTTCCACCTTTTAGCTATTGTGAGTAAAGCTGTTATTCTGGATGACTTGAAAGGTGAGTTCTACTAATTTCACAGAAGATCCAAATATTAATCTTGTATAAAATGTTCCAGAAAATAGAGGTGGAGGGAGAAAGGAAAGCTGTCTGGATCATTTTGTGAGACAACAATAATCCCAAACTAGAAAATAATAGGTCTATTTTCTTTTTATATATAGACTTAAAAAATCCTAAATAAAGTATTAGTTAACTGAATTCAGCAATGTATTAAAATACAGCATGATCAAGGAGAGTTTAACCCCAAAAGCAAAATTACCACCCAACATTATGAAATCCTCCAGTGAAATTCACTACCTATATAGAATTGAGATTAAATAATAAAATTATTTTATTTTATACAGAAAAATTACTTGATAAAGTTCAGTGCTTACTTATGATGAAAACTAGGCAAAGCAAGTGTAATGGGGATTTCCTTAATTTGGTGAAGGTTATGTACCAAATCTAGAACTAACATTATCTATTGGAGAAACTAATTCTCTCTGAGATCAGGAAAACAAAGATACTCTTCTCTTACTACCATTATTTGAAATAATAGTGGGGAGCCTGGCTATTGTTTTAAGGAAAAAACCAAAACCAAACAAGAGTATAAGGATTGAAAGGAAAGTGAGAAAACTGTCATTCATTCTAGCAGTCATGATTATAATATAAAAAAGTAACCAACAAATTATTACAATTAACAGGAGTTCAGTAATTATGTCAGATGCAATATCAACTTACAAGACTCAATGGTACTTTTCTACACCAACAGTAACTGACTAAAAAGTATAATAAAATATATGTCATAGTCATGAAATATCTTGTTTTAAACTGGGAATATCTAAGACCTCTATGGGATATATTTTAAAACCACAACAGAAAGTGTGATCTTGAAAGAGATGACAATTAATATATAGATTTACTTTCCTGTAAATTTATCCACAAATTTAATGAAATTCTCATCAAAATCCCAGTGGGATTTTTGGGAAACTTCATCATTTTACTTTAAAATTTATAATGAAGAATAAAGGCCACCAATAGCTAATATTACTTTAAAAAAGAAACAAGACAAAATCTTGCCCTTCTAGACACTGGCAGCCTATCAAGCCATTGTAATAAAAAATACATAGTAGCTTGTCACCAGAACAAATAGACCAATAGAACAGAGTAGACAGTTTGCAATAGATCCATGGAGAGCTTAATACGCTCTAACAATGACACTGTGAGTCAATGAAGAGGCATACATTATTTAGCATACAGTATTGGGAAAACTGGTCAACTCCATGAGAAAAATAAAAGTGGATTTACACTTTCCATCTTGTGGCTTAAAGATTTAAATGTGAAAGGCAAGGCTGAAAAGTTATTAGAAGATAACATCAGAGATTTCCTTTGAGATCTAAGAAGAGGAAAAACTTCTTTAAGAAAATCACCAAGCACAACTCACAAGGCAGAATATTATTGAATTTGATTAGACCAGAATTAAGTTTTCTGTTCAGTTGAAGAATATGTAATGGGCAAAGTTCATAGATAGGTAGATGACAGGATAAGGAATAATACCCAGTGACTAAAACTGACTAGGGAATAATATAAAAAGTAGATAAAGATCTACCTATCAACAAAAAAACATCACCTGCCAAATAGAAACAATGAGCAAAGGATATAACTAGGCAATTAACAGAAGTTCAGTTCAGTTCAGTTCAGTCGCTCAGTTGTGTCCGACTCTTTGCGACCCCATGAACCGCAGCACGCCAGGCCTCCCTATCCATCACCAACTCCCGGAGGCCACCCAAACCCATATCCATTGAGTTGGTGATGCCATCTCATCCTCTGGCGTCCCCTTTTCCTCCTGCCTTCAATCTTTCCCAGCATCAGGGTCTTTTCAAAACAGTTGGTTCTTCTCATCAGGTGGACAAAGTATTGGAGTTTCAGCTTCAGCACCAGTCCTTCCAATGAACATTCAGGACTGATTTCCTTTAGGATGGACTGGTTGGATCTCCTTCCAGTCCAAGGGACTCTCAAGAGTCTTCTCCAACACCACAGTTCAAAAGCATCAATTTTTCGGTGCTCAGCTTTCTTCACAGTCCAACTCTCACGTCCATACATGACCACTGGAAAAACCATAGCCTTGACTAGATGGACCTTTGTGGACAAAGTAATATCTCTGCTTTTTATTTTTTATTTTTATTTTTTCATTTATTTTTATTAGTTGGAGGCTAATTACTTTACAATATTGTAGTGTGTCTCTGCTTTTTAATATGCTATCTAGATTGGTCATAACTTTCCCTCCAAGGAGTAAGCGTCTTTTAATTTCATGGCTGCAGTCACCATCTGCAGTGATTTTGGAGCCCAGAAAAATAAAGTCAGCCACTGTTTCCACTGTTTCCCCATCTATTTGCCATGAAGTGATGGGACCAGATGCCATGATCTTAGTTTTCTGAATGTTGAGCTTTAAGCCAACTTTCTCACTCTCCTCTTTCACTTTCATCAAGAGGCTCTTTTGTTCTTCACTTTCTGCCATAGGGTGGGGTCATTTGCATATCTGAGGTTATTGATATTTCTCCTGGCAATCTTAATTCCAGCTTGTGCTTCCTCCAGCCCAGCATTTCTCATGATATACTCTGCATATAAGTTAAATAAGCAGAGTGACAATATACAGCCTTGATGTACTCCTTTCCCAATTTGGAACCAGTCTGTTGTTCCATGTCCAGTTCTAACTGTTACTTCCTGACCTGCATACAGGTTTCTCAAGAGGCAGGTCAGGTGGTCTGGTATGCCCATCTCTTTCAGAATTTTCCACAGTTGATTGTGATCCACACAGTCAAAGGCTTTGGCATAGTCAATAAGGCAGAAATAGATGTTTTTCTGGAACTCTCTTGCTTTTTTGATGATCCAGCGGATGTTGGCAATTTGATCTCTTGTTCCTCTGCCTTTTCTAAAACCAGCTTGAACATTGGAAGTTTACGCTTCACATTAACAGAAGTGGAACCTGTTTATTCATGCAACAAACGTAACTTGTTTATTTATACAACAAATGTTGAAGGCACTGTTCAGGATACAGGAAGATACATCTGTTAGCAAAATAAACTAAGCTTTCTGCTCTCATGGAGATTTGTCTTTTCGAGAAACAATCAATGAGACTGTAAGTAAGAGAAGAAAGTAAAATGTTCTTTATTTAAGATGCCATTAGGTATAGATGAAAAGTATTCTGAGGAGCATTGTAACAAGGAAAGCGGAATAGGAAGCATGTGTTTGGAAGAGAAGTAGTATAGTAAAAGACCTCATTGAGAAGGAAGTGAGAAAGCGAGCTTTTGATACTAATTGGAGGAAGAGTGTACGCAGGCGGAGGAAGCTGCAAGTACAAAGGCCCAGAGGCAGGATTTATCTCAAAGTTTTTGAAGAAAGTTTTTGGGTTTTTTTTTGAAGAAAGGTTTTGAAGATAAGGTTTTCATGGTGACTGTAGAATAAATTAAATGGGGAGTAATGGAGAAATGTAATGGAGGTTGAGATCTCACGGGGTCTTGCAGGTCTTTGAAAGCAGGCTGTTCACAAATATTTGGATATATACAGGATAAGAGAAGTGCAAAAAAAAACAAACCATAAAAACCCAACAGAGTGCTATTACTCAGATAAAAGTAACGCTGAGCACTGGAGGGATTATGGTGCTGTGGTGACCCTTGTAAAACGTTGGTGAGAGATAGAGGGATTTCCCTGTTCCTATAAATGTCACTGATTTTTATTCTTATTTCTTAAGCATAGGGGCTGTCCAAGATAAAACGTGAAGACCTCATGCTTCCTTTATCATCTCAACTATTCTTTCTAAAGGGATGGTGTTAAATTTATATCTCTTACCAGAACACTCAAACTTAAAACCTCAGAACATGTAATATTTCCTTCAATTCCCACGTACTCTAAGTTTCCAAGATTTATGGATTGCTTTCACCGCTCTTTCCTAGTCTCAACACCCCTATGCATATAAAGGAGGAATTAATGGAATAAGATCTTTTACACTTACCTTTTGATTTCTAGGTCATTTGATTTCAGGGAATCTATTTTGTATAATTTTTGTCCAAATATGTAAAGATATGTATACAAGTATGTTCATGATGTGTTCATTAGAAAGTTAGGAAATTCCCAAATAACCGTTCATCAATTATGGCTTACCTCACAGTGGAATTTTACAACATTGCAAAGAATGAGGCAGATCTTTAGGTGGTGACAGGGAAAGATGGTCACAAAATATTATTAATGAAAGATGAACACCACATAACTATGTATACAGTGTGCTTGCTTTTTTAATAAAAATAAATATATAGACTAACTTTTATAAAGCTTTGTTTATACATTGAAATATATCTTGAGAGATATACAACAAAGTAGAAAGTAATGTACTTTGTATAAAAACTCTTCAGTTACAATTTCAAACTGGAAATAGAACTTCCATATGACCCAGCAATCCCACTGCTGGGCATACACACTGAGGAAACCAGAACTGAAAGAGACATGTGTACCCCAATGTTCATCGCAGCACTGTTTATAATACCCAGGACATGGAAGCAACCTAGATGTCCATCGGCAGATGAATGGATAAGAAAGCTGTGGTACATATACACAATGGAATATTATTCAGTTATTGAAAAGGATGCATTTGAATCAGTTCTAATGAGGTGGATGAAACTGGAGCCTATTATACAGAGTTAAGTAAGTCAGAAAGAAAAATAGCAATACAGTATATTAACACATATATATGGAATTTAGAAAGGCGGTAACGATGACCCTATATGCAAGACAGCAAAAGAGACACAGATGTAAAGAACAGACTTTTGGACTCTGTGGGAGAAGGCAAGGATGGGATGATTTGAGAGAATAGCTTTGAAACATGTATATTACCATATGCAAAATAGATCACCAGTCCAGGTTCGATGCATGAGACAGGGTGCTCAGGACCGGTGCACTGGGATGACCGTGAGGAATGGGATGCGGAGGGAGGTGGAGGGGGGTTCAGGATGGGGGACACATGTACACCCATGGCTGATTGATGTCAGTTCAGTTCAGTTGAGTTTAGTTGCTCAGACGTGTCCGACTCTTTGCGACCCCATGAATCACAGCATGCCAGGCCTCCCTGTCCATCACCAACTCCTGGAGTTTACTCAAACTCATGTCCATGATTGATGTCAATGTATGGCAGAAACCGCCAATATTGTGAAGTAATTAGCCTCTAGTTAAAATAAATAATTTAATTAAAAAAAACCCCTTCAGTCACAATTTCAAAGTTTTGGTCAGACATTAGATATACTTAATAAAGCAGTAATTATTTTTTTTATTTAAAATTTTTATTTTTAATTGGAAGATAATTGCTTTACAATATTGTGTTGGTTTCTGCCATATGACAAGGTGAACCATCCATAAGTGTACATATATCCCCTCCCTGTTGAACCTCCCTCCCACTCCCCACCCCCATCTCATTCCTCTAGATTGACACATGCACCGGGTTGAGCTCCCGTGTTACACAGCAACTTCCCACTAGCTGTCTATTTTACGTATGTAATATATATATTTCAATGCTACTCTCTCAATTTGTCCCACTCTCTCTTTCCTCTGCTGTGTCCACCAGTCTGTTCTCTATATCTAAAAGCAGTAATTATTAAAAGCCTAGACTTCTATCATAGAAGAGAGAATGATGAAAGTCAGTTCTATTTTTTGAATAACAGCTCTGCAGATACTTTCTGACCTGTTTGCCAAATTCCAGACTATGAAAAGAAAAAAAAGAAACTCATTTAAAGCTGTAACAGGACTTTTAGGGTCAGGAAAACACAGGAAAGTGGACTTTGGGAATTATTTTCAAGAGCTGGCACAAACTGGAAGGACAACTGAACTGAGTCAAGCTGCTACCTGGTTCCTTAGGTAGCAACTTGGGACACAGAGCCAAGGACAACTCTGGATGTTTGGGGTCACCCCTGTCTACAGCAGACAACTTGTCCTACCCTTAGGTTCTACCCTTGCCAGGGACATGGTTCCAACATGGGGATCACGGAGCCACTCAGGTTGGGGGAGTGCCATGCCACATTGGAAATTTACATGGACCGGAACCTAGTCTACCTCCGTTTTTGCAGCTTCCCTGGGTTCTGATTACCTGGGGTCACTTGTGGTAGGAACACAAGGACAGTAAAAGCCAGGAGCAGGAGTCTCATGGTCCTTGGGAAGTTGGAGGCAGTGGATCCAGGAGTCAAGAACACTTTGTGCAGTATGAATTTGAAATAGGGTTTTATTGGCCTCTCTGGAGTGGGGGCAGATGGATGGGGCACTGAACTGGACAGACACGTAAATGTTAATCCATGCAGAACATTAGTCTGTTGGCTGGTACCTCAATCAAGCATCTGTTACAGGCACAGGGAGGGCACGCAGAGGTTTTTTAAGTTACAGGCTTTTAGGAAATGTTTGGAGATACGGAGACAGAGGAATTGCACACCGAGACATTGTCCCTGGCTTCTGCAGAGCCTCTCATCAGGGTCCTGCCTTCTCTGGTCACAGTCCCTTTCACTCCAGGATAAGCCTGCTTTTGCACTATCTAGTTGTGTCTGTCTCCCAACTGGATTGTGAGATTCCTGAGAATAAGGACTGTGTCTCTCATTTTTGAACTCTCAAGATGCAAACCAAATTCTCAGTAAAGGATTGTGGAATAAAATGTAGTGAACATGTGTCAATTTCTAGTCCCTCATGTATCCGCCTACCTGGGGAAGTTACTTGTCTAAGATAGTAAAGCAGATTTGCTGCAGAGTTTGGGGAGATTGTTTAAAACAGGGCTAAAAGGGAGGTGTTACCCAGTGTCACCCGAAATGCTTTCTACCGAAGGCAACTCCATGGTAGCTTGGGATGTTACTTTTGACAAGGCCACCCTGAAGGCCATTGACAGAGTTACCTGTGAAAGGTTACTGAGTTATAATTAACAAGCCATAATTGTACATATTTAAAGTATATAATTCGATAATTTTGACATGTAGGTACTCATGGAAACAGTGACAGACTTTATTTTCTTGGACTTCAAAATCACTACAGATGGTGACTACAGCCATAAAATTAAAAGACGCTTGCTCCTTGGAAGGAAAGCTATGACAAACCTAGATATCTTATTAAAAAGCAGACATCACTTTGCCAACAAAGGTCTATATAGTCAAAGCTATGGTTTTTCCAATAGTCATGTACAGATGTGAGAGTTGTACCATAAAGAAGGTTGAGCACCAAAGAATTGATGCTTTCGAATTGTGGTGCTGGAAAAGACTCATGAGAGTCCCTCGGACAGCAAGGAGATCAAACCAGTCAATCCTAAAGGAAATCAACTCTAAATATTCTTTGGAAGGACTGATGCTGAAGTTGAAGGTCCAATACTTTGGCCACCTGATTCGAAGAGCTGACTTATTAGAAAAGAGCCTGATGCTGGGGAAGATTGAAGACAGAAGGGGATGACAGAGGATGAGATGGTTGAATGGCATCACCGACTCAATGGACATGATTTTGAGCAAACTCCAGGAGATGGTGAAGGACAGGGAAGCCTGGTGTGCCGCAGTCCATGGGGTCACAACGAGTCGGACTCAACTGAGCAACTGAACAACAACATAATAACCTTATCCAAGTCAACTATCTTGCAAATGAAAGCTCATTCTCTTAGGACCCACAAGTGTACTAGAACATATAAATAGCTATTTTTGTAATCTTTCAGTGTGGAAAACACTTTCCAAGTATGAAACTCAGACCAGATTTCAAGGAAAAGATAGGTAGAACGAATACTTAAGTTTATATTGGGAAATTTTACTGCAAAATATACCTAGCAATTAAGTGACAAACTGCAAACATGTTAACTTATTCAGGGTTTCTGGAGGAATCCTGTAGTTACATTTCTGATAAGCTATGTGTTCTGAAAAGTTCTAAATTTATATCCTTTGCTTCAAATTTGCTTTGAGCTACTGTCTCACATATCAGATTGTATGTGGGTCAACTCCACTTGGATTTGTCGTAGTTTTGTTCCTAAACCCATTCTACTTGCTTCCATTTCTGTCTTCCCCATTTCAGTAAATGGCATCACTGTTCACATTAGTGCTTAAATGTTCAGAGTCATTATTGATCCTCACATTTTTCTGCCTCATTTCTTCTAACTACACCTAGTCCACATAAGGCTTTCCCAGTGACTCAGAGGGTAAAGTGACTGCCTGCAATGTGGGACACCCGTGTTTGATCCCTGGGTTGGGAAGATCCCCTGGAAAAGGAAATGACAACCTGATCCAGTACTCTTGCCTGAAAAATCCCAGGGATGGAGAAGCCTGATAGGCTACCTATCAGGGGGGTCATAAAGAATCAGACACGACTGAGCAACTTCACTTTCACTTTTCACACCTAGTCTATTAGCAAATCATTCCCTTTGTGCCTCCACCTCCAAAACATATTGCTTACATGTGAAATCTAAAAAAAACTACAAATGAACTTATTTACGAAACACAAATAGATTTAGAGAATGAACTTATGGTTACCGGAGGGAATGAGTAGATTGGGAGTTTGGAACTGATATGTACACACTGCTATATAGCACAGGGAATGTTGTTCAATACTCTAATAACCTAAGTGGGAAATGAATTTGAAAAATAATAGATATAGGTACATGTATAATGGAATCAATTTGCTGTAAACCTGAAACTAACACAATATTGTTAATAAACTATGCTCCAACATAAAATAAAAACTAAAAAATAAAGTAAAATAGATATCACAGTTACATACTTTTTTTTTTCCTACCGTGAACATCCTGATCAGGCCACCTCAAATGCCTCCTAAATCATCTTTGTTTTTCCATGTTTCCCAGCTTTAATTTAGTCATCACAATAGCTACACAAAATCTCTTTCCTACTGGAGCAGAAATTGTTAGAGTTCACCAAATATTCAAGCGCTCCTCTGCATTCCTCAGCTTCTCATGGGACAATTTGATTGGACTGTGGCCAATAGGATTCTTATATAAGTGTTGTGTGTCACTTCTAGGCCTGGCATGTGGCACATTCCATGTGTCTAGTCAGTCCTCATTTCCCCTGCCCTGGTGAACTTGGGGGCCCTGTCTTCCACATTTTATAGCTACAAGCTGTGAATGGACCATTTGATCTACATGGGACTCCGCATTCAGTTCAGTTCAGTTCAGTCCAGTGGCCCAGTCGTGTCTGACTCTTTGTGACCCCGTGAACTGCAGCATGCCAGGCTTCCCTGTCCATCACTAGCTCCCGGACTCTACCCAAACCCATGTTCATTGAGTCGGTGAGGCCATCCAACCATCTCACCCTCTGTCATCCCCTTTTCCTCCTGCCCTCAATCTTTCCCAGCATCAGGGTCTTTTCAAATGAGTCAACTCTTCACATCAGGTGGCCAAAGTATTGGAGCTGCAGCCTCAACATCAATCCTTCCAATGAACACCCAGGACTGATCTCCTTTAGAATGGACTGGTTGGATCTCCTTGCTGTCCAAGGGACTCTCAAGAGTTTTCTCCAACACCACAGTTCAAAAGCATCAGTTCTTTGGTGCTCAGCTTTCTTTATAGTCCAACTCTCACATCCATACATGACCACTGGAAAAACCATAGCCTTGACTAGATGGAACTTTGTTGACAAAGTAATGTCTCTGCTTTTTAATATGCTGTCTAGGTTGGTCATAACTTTCCTTCCAAGGAGTAAGCATCTTGTAATTTAATGGCTGCAATCACTATCTGCAGTGATTTTGAAGCCCAGAAAAATAAAGTCAGCCACTGTTTCCACTGTTTCCCCATCTATTTGCCATGAGAAGTGATGGGATCAGATGCCATGATCTTAGTTTTCTGAGTGTTGAGCTTTAAGCCAACTTTTTCACTCTCCTCTTTCACTTTCAAGAGGCTCTTTAGTTCTTCACTTTCTGACATAAGGGTGGTGTCATCTGCACATCTGAGGTTATTGATATTTCTCCCGGCAATCTTGATTCCAGCTTGTGCTTCCTCCAGCCCAGCGTTTCTCATGATGTACTCTGCATTTAAGTTAAATAAGCAGGGTGACAATATACAGCCTTGATGTACTCCTTTTCCTATTTGGAACCAGTCTGTTGTTCCATGTCCAGTTCTAACTGTTACTTCCTGACCTGCATACAGGTTTCTCAAGAGTCAGGTCAGGTGGTCTGGTATGCCCATCTCTTTCAGAATTTTCCACAGTTGATTGTGATCCACACAGTCAAAGGCTTTGGCATAGTCAATAAAGCAGAAATAGATGTTTTTCTGGAACTCTCTTGCTTTTTTGATGATCCAGCGGATGTTGGCAATTTGATCTCTTGTTCCTCTGCCTTTTCTAAAACCAGCTTGAACATCTGGAAGTTCACCATTCACGTACTGCTGAAGCCTGGCTTGGAGAATTTTGAGCATTACTTTACTAGAGTGTGAGATGAGTGCAATTGTGCAGTAGTTTGAGCATTCTTTGGCATTGCCTTTCTTTGGGATTGGAATGAAAACTGACCTTTTCCAGTCCTGTGGCCACTGCTGAGTTTTCCAAATTTGCTGGCATATTGAGTGCAGCACTTTCACAGCATCATATTTCAGAATTTGAAATAGCTCAACTGGAATTCTATCACCTCCACGAGCTTTGTTTGTAGTGATGTTTCCTAAGGCCCACTGGACTCTGCATTAATGAGAAATAAAACTTTATTTGATATTTTGACAGTTTATTTGTTACCATGGTGGAGGTTTACCTGTCCTAACTAATTTAGGAATTGTTATAAGAAATAAGTTGATACCCTAACAGGAACTCAAAATATTTGCTTTGGCTCAACAGTCCAGCAGTAGACAGGGAGAAAACTGACATTGGAGGCTGGAAAGGTGGTTATCCATACTGTGACATGGCAGAATATTTGGTAAAGCTGTTACATGTAACAGGGGCTGGAGATCACATGTCTGCTAATCTCCCACCTCTAGGGGTAAAATATGGAGAACAAACACATGTTCTGGTGTATGCTGGTACATAGAGATTGTGTCTGTGTTTGATATGTTATTCCCAGAGAACGACAACTTCAAGAAAGAACTGGCCAGTTTGCAAATAGAAATAATCTGGAATAGAGGCAGTCCAGAAATTGAGGGCCTTGAAGGATTAGAAAAGTAGACTTATCTTGGGTTCCCAAATATTAAGGGATAGAATTTAAAAAGACATTGAACAACTAAATCCTAGCAAAATGTTTCATTTCTGGATGAAGTGAGAAACAATTAGGTTAGGGATACGGACTTGCACCTGAAGCCTGAGACCCTCAAGGTAGCTACAACTCAAGTGAAGGAGAGAAAGAGAGAGGGGGAGAGAGAGACAGTAGCGCAAAGAAGCATAAGTTTAGAAACGACATTGGACTTGGTTAGCTGCAGATGGAACTGACTGGAAGCAAATGGATTAGGAAGCTACTAAGTCTTTAATACTACCATATTGCCAAAGAAACCATTAACCCCAGATCAACAGAATCTCTGTCTGATCTGGCAAGCAATCTTTGATTCTCTGATGTTCCACTGAAGATCCTGATCTGCAGTGATCCCATCGATCTCCTTGAAGGAGGCAGGCTCCAAAGGCAAGTTTTCAAACACAATTTTGGACATGACCAAGAATTGTGTACAAGGAGGAAGAATGTACAAGAATTATGTACAATTGTGGAGGAAGCTCCAAAGAAATGGATTTGGGAATCACAGAGAATAAAGGGCAAGGGAATTCATCTCAGAGTAGAGAATTATGACGTCTGCAAAGACTTTCCCTTAGGCACAGGTGAGAGCCTTACCATTTAGGCCTAAAAGTATTTCAGCATTGGTATGGACCAAAGGCTGCTGGTCTTTTCTAAGAGAGAATATTTATTATAGTTACTTTATTTCTTTAAAAAATTTTTTTAAATTTATTTTTGGCTGTGCTGGATTGTTATTGCTGCACACGGGCTCTCTCTAGTTGCTGAGAGTGAGGGCTACTCTCTGCTTGTGGTGCACGGGCTTCTCATGGAGGTGGCCTCTCTACAGCGCAGGCTGTAGGTACATGGGTTTCAGTAGTTGTAACATGCCAGCTCAGTAGTTGCAGTTTGCTGGTTCTAGGGTGTGCGGGCTCAGTAGTTGCAGTTTTGGGGCTCTAGAGTGCAGGATCTGTAGTTGTGGCACATGGGCTTAGTTGCTCCGTGGCATATGGAATCTTCCTGGACCAGGGATTGAACCTGTGTCCCCTGCATTGGCAGGAGGATTCTTATCCACTGTGCCACCAGGGAAGTCTAGTTACTTTATTTCTTATCTAGCACTAGCATTTATATGTGTGAATTGGCATACAGATTGTCTTTTTAGTTCATAGGCTGTCAAATTGAGGAAACTCGCTTTTGGATCTGATGGTGAGAGCCATGCATCACTCAAGAATACTGGGCTTCGAGCTGGATTGAACTTTGAATTGTGCCTCTTGGAAAGGAATTGAATGTGTTCCATATGCAGGAAGAAGAGATTACGAGGATCTGACCATTTGAGACCATGGTAGACTCTGTTAGCTCATTGAATATCTACGTGCTTCTTCATTTTAGAGCCTTTCTTGAAGCCAAGTTGGTGTCATGTGACTGGGCTCTGACCAATGGGAATAACAAGAAAAATGATGTAAGCCTTCCTGTCTTACTTAAGGACACTTTATAGGGTTATCCAGCACCCTTTTTCTTTGCTGTGTTCATCTTAGATGCCACATTTTTCAGATGCCATCAGTAACTACTGAGTGGAGAAGGTCTGAGTGAACCACATTAAACTTTGCATAATAAACGGCTATTGGTAAGCCACTGAGATTTCAGGGTTTATTTGCTATTACAATATAATCTATCCTATCCTGACTATATACCATCTATTATATATATATTTTAATATCCTCTTCTTAGAACATTGTTCCTACGATATTTTTTTGTGGGTGTTTGCTTCAGGTTTTATCTTGACTGTCACATTCTCAGAAGGGATTTCTCTGAATATTCCATCTAAAAGCATCACTCTTATTCAAGTTGTTATTCAGTATGAGTCCCATTCTTATCTCATTCATAGTAGCAATCACAAAATATTTATTTTTCACTTGTTTACTTTCCACTTTTTTTTTTTTGCTAGAAAGCAAGTTTTATCAGATCAGATAACAAGCCTGGAATCTTCAATATTGTAGCTCCAGTATCAACCACAATGTCTTTCAAAATGATAGATATTTGGAAAATATTTATTAAATAAGTTAACCACATGAAACTTTTTGGGCCTTGGTTTCCTCATCTATAAAGTGTGATAGTATCAATTCTCTATGTCATGGTTTAAAAACAATTTTTTTTTAGTGCTGCCATGTTTGACTAGTGATTTGTTCTTAGAACTCAAATTTAATTGTTGTTAAATTCAAAAGGGAAGTAGAGCTCCTAATGTTATAACATCTGAAGTTTAGAGAGAATAACATCAGCTGGGAGTTTATAATGATTTAACAAGGACTGGTTCAATGAGGGCTACTAGGCTAGGAAATGTCTGCAAGACTGTGGCCAGCACACCTGGGCTTAACCTCACTTGCAGCCATAAATAAGCTCATCTTATTCAGGATAAGATTTTCCTATAGTTTCCCATAATGTGAGATTATCACATATTCAGACCATGAAGGGGAACTCAAGGCTTCTCACTTTGTTGAGTCTCCAAGAAAACAGACATGTGCAGAGACCAAAACCAATCCAGAATCCTTGAGGCATGGACCTGGGGAATGAACTTCTTAATGGAGGTAACAAAAAGTACACAATAAAACTGATATTGAGCCTTCTCCTCCCTTTGGTGCTTATGCTGGAACATAAATTAGAGCTTCTTTTGGTTCTTTTCTGAGTCCTCTTCCCCTAACACATATGTCTTCATGAAAGCAAGTATCATACAGGGTTAGCTACTTCCCATATAGGTTCTTGGATTGCCAAATATGGCTAGAGCTTGGGTCAAGAAAACAAGGCCCTGGAGCCTGTAAACCAACAAGACTGTTTTTGTTGTCTAGTCCTTAAGCAAAGGAGACAGAAGGATCACATACCCCTGGCCCACCTCTTTCTAGGGCAGGGCATCAGACAGAAGTTACTTATTTATTTAGGGAGGTTTTTACTTTATCTTTTAACTGAAATATATTTGACATGTAAAACTGTGCACATTTAAGGTGTACATCATGTTGATTGGATCTATTTATGTACAGTAATATGATTGCCATTATAGTGATAGTTAGCACCTCTGCCATGTCACATAATTATCTTTTTTTTTGGTAATGGGGACATTTAAGATCTAGTCTTTCACCAAGTTTGATAATTATAATACACTACTGTTATCTATATTAATTATACTATACATTAGATCTTTAGGACTTCTTTGTCTACTAGTTGCAAATTTTCACCCTTAAACAACATCTCTCCTATTCTCCCAACCCCCAGCCCCTGGTAACCTCCAATGTATTCTCTGTTTTTATGAGTCTGACTTTTTTAGTTTCCACACATAGGTGATATCCTCCAGTATTTGTCTTTCTCTATATGACTTATCTGAGGGTTCCCCTGGGGGCTCAGATGGTAAAGAATCTACCCGCAATGAGGGAGACCTGGGTTTGATCCCTGGGTCAGGAAGATCCCCCGGAGAAGGGAAAGCTACCCACTCCAGTATTCTTGCCTGGAGAAGCCCATAGGCAGAGCAACCTGGTGGGGATACAGTCCATGGGATCACAAAGAGTTGGACATGACTGAGTGACTAACACAGTCTTTCTATATAACTTATCTACTTAGCATGATGTCCTCAAGATCCATCCATGAGGTCGTAAGTGACAGGACTTTTTTTCTTTTTCATTATGTATGTATACCACATCTTCTTTATCCATTTATCCTTGAGGGACACTTAGGTTATTTCTGTATCTTGGCTATTGTGACTAACGCTGGAATAAACTTGGGAGAGCAAATAGCTCTTTGATACCTTGTTTTTATTTCCTTTAGGTATATATCTATAGTGGTTGAACCAGTTTACACTCCCACAAGAGTGCATAAAAATTCACTTTTCTCTACATCCTCATCAACATTTTTTTATCTCTTATCTTCTTGGTGATACCAATTCTAATAGGTGTGAGGTGATATCTCATGATTTTGATTTGAATTTCCCTGATTATTAGTGATGTTGGCCACCTTTCCATGTACGGATTTTTTTGTTGTTCTTATTGAATTATATGTGTCCCTTACAATTTTAACCCCTTATGAAGTATACAATTTGCAAATATTTTCTCCCATTTTATAGGTTGACTTTTCATTTTGTTGATGGTTTCTTTGGCAGTGTGGAAGATTTTTAGTTATGTGTACTCACATTTGTTTATTTTCACTTTTGTTTTTTGGGCTTTTGGTATCATATCAAAAAAGATAATTGCCAAGACCAGTCAGCTCTTCCTCTAGGAATTTTAAAGTTTCAGCTCTTACATTTAAATCTTTAATCAATTTTGAGTTAATTTTTGTGAATGGTGTAAGAGAGGGATCCAATTTCATTCTTTTTCATGTGGTTATCCAGTTTTCCCAATATCATTCATTTATTGAAGAGACTTATCCTTTCCGCATATTCTTGGCCCCATTGTGGAATTATTAGTTAATCATATGTGAGGGGTTTTAATTCTTGGCTCTGTATTCTTCTCTGTTAGCCTGTGTCAGATAGAAGTTTACAACCAAAGTTGAGTGATAAACAGGATGCATTTATCTGAGGTGTCTTTTAATTTATGGAAAAAAAACTCAGTGCTCTGGTTGCTGCTGCTGCCGCTAAGTCGCTTCAGTCGTGTCCGACTCTGTGCGACCCCATAGAGGCAGCCCACCAGGCTCCCCTGTCCCTGGGATTCTCCAGGCAAGAACACTGGAGTGGGTTGCCATTTCCTTCTCCAATGCATGAAAGTGAAAAGTGAAAGTGAAGTCGCTCAGTCGTGTCCAACTCTTAGCGACCCCATGGACTGCAGCCTACCAGTCTCCTCCGTCCGTGGGATTTTCCAGGCAAGAGTACTGGAGTGGGTTGCCATTGTCTTCTCCTAGTGTTCTGGTAGCTATTGGCAAAATAAAATAAAATAAAATAAAGGAGGTACTAATGTTGAACCAGAAGGCAAGCATAAAACAAGGAATTTCCCTGAGGCTTCCCAAACTTGTTTTGGGAAGGCAAGGCCCAAATGGAGAGAATAGTGCCACTGACATAGGGCACTATCAAAGCAGGTGCAAAAAAAAAATGGAACATGTTTTTATTGGCTGAAGTAATTTGATGCTTGATCTTTTCAAAAGAATTCTTTGAAGAAGTTTTCAAGGGAAATATTGTAAGTTTTCTGAATTTCCTTCTAACTAATTCATTTATCATTGTTTGGTTTAGAATTATATATTACTGGGAGTGGGACATCAGGGTATTTTCAGTGTTTTGGACACCTTCACATTTTTTTTCTTTTGAATGATCAAAAACATTTTATTAAATCCTAGGCATAGAATATAATTCATTTCAGACTTGAGCATAAACTGTTTGACATAAAACTATATTGCTTCAGATGGATGGAAGTGACCGTTGAATGCTTCACCATCCTCATGCTGTTCTAGGAAAAGGTGATGACAATAACTATAAAGAAAAAAGTAAAAAGCTCTCTACTCAATTTTACATATCATTTGTTGTACTCACATTGATTACTCCATTAAATTCAGCCTTGTGAGGACAGAGATGAATGATAGAAGAGAGTTTTTCGTGTACTTTAATGGACTCATGTAAGAGAGATTGAAGTTAACAATCCCTGGTCTGAGAAGTCCCCAATTTATTCTACTTCTTGCTTGTTATTCAAGATTATTGGTATTTGCTCCAAAAAAGCATTTATTTTCATCTTATCAGTAAAAGTTTGATATTTTCTGGTAGTTGCTTGAGTTGGTCTGTGTGGTTGAGAATCTGTTTTCCTTGGAACACAGCAATAGTCACCATTTCTACATGGCTTTTTAACCTGTTCACCAGATTTGCAGTCTTTCCTGCAGTGTCCTTTAATGATCCAACAAGATTTTCGGCCCCTGCAGACTGAAAAGAGTGAAAAAAGGGCAATTATCTCCATATACTGAGGAAGGTAGTCATAACAATTAGGGCAACCACGTCTGTAATCTTCATAGTAACCCTGTCTTTATTAAAGGAGATTATGTAAGCAAAGCAAGGTTCTGTACATGCTACATTTCTGTTTTTTTTCTTTTTAAAGACTTTTTATTTTATACTGGAGTATAGTTGATTTAATATCTATTTTACACATGATAGTGTATATATGTTGATGCTATTTTCTCAATCTGTCCACTCTCTCCTTCCCCCTCTTTGTCCACAAGACAGTTATCTACATTTGCGTCTCCATTCCTTCCCTGAAAATAGGTTTGTCAGTACTATTTTTCTGGATTCCACATATATGTGTTAATATATGATATTTGCTTTAATCTTTCTGATTTACTTCACTCTGTATAAGAGGCTCTAGGTTCATCCACCTCACTACAACTGACTCAAATTTGTTACTTTTTATGGTTGAGTAATATTCCATTGTATAATATGTACCACATATTCTTTATCCATTCATCTGTTGATGGACATCAACATGTCCTAGCTACTGTAAATGGTGCTGCAATGAATATTGGGGGGTACATGTGTCTTTTTCAATTATGGTTTTCTCAGAATATATGCCCAGTAGTGGGTTTACTGGATCATATGTTAGAGATTTATTCCTAGTTTTTTAAGGAATCTCCATACTGTTCTCAAAAAGACTGTATTTGTTTACATTCCCACCAACAGTGCAGGAGGTTCCTTACTCTCTTACACCCTTTCCATTAATTCTTCTTTGCAGAGTTTTTGATGATGGTCATTTTGACTGATGTGAGGTGATACCTCATTGTAGTTTTGATTTACGTTTCTCTAATGATAAGCGATGTTGAGCATCTTTTCATGTGTTCATTGGCTCAAGCATCTTTTCTGACCACAACTGTGCACGCGTGCTCAGTCTCGATCAGGTCCGACTCTTTGCAACCCTATGGACTGTAGTCTCCCAGGTTCCTCTGTCCATGGGATTTTCCAGGCAAGAATACTGGAGTCAGTTGCCATGCTCTCCTCAAGGGAATCTTCCCAACCCAGGGACTGAACCCACATCTCCTGTGCCTCCTGCATTGCAGGGGATTCTTTACCACTGAGCCACCAGGGAAGTCTGACCACCACTGTATGAAACTAGAAATCAGTCAGAGAAAGAAAAGCAGAAAAGAATGAACACATGGAGACTAACCAACATGCTATTAAAAAAACAGTGGGCCAAAAACGAAATCCAAGAAGAAACCAGAAAATACTTGGAGACAAATGAAAATGAAAATACAACCTTCCCTAAGAGGTTCCCTAAGAGGAACTTCCCTAAGAGGAACTTCCTTCCTAATAGGGAAGTTCATAGTGGTGCAGGCCTTTTATAAGAATTAAGAAAAATCTCAAAGAAACAACCTAAGCTATTACCTAAAAAATTAGAAAAAGAAGAACAGACAAAAATATAGCCCATCAAAGGAAGAAAATAAATATCAATGAGAAAATAAAATGGAGATTAAAAAGCAACAGACAAGATCAATTAAACTAAGAGCTTGTTTTTAATCTACCTAGCAAGTTAACCTCTAGGAACTTATTTAGAAACTTTTGTCTAAGTAAATAAAGATATATGTGCAAGAAGTCAGTTGTAGTTTTGTTAGTCTTATCAAAGATTTGGGGGAAAAATCACATTTTACCCATCATAGGGGTTAGATGCATAAATTATGATTTCTGTATAAGATGGACTAGGAGACTTCTAGGAGCAATCAGGTCAATTTTTATGTGCTGATAAGGAAGACATTCACCTTGTACTGTTGAATAAAAAAATTTTAGAGCAATATATAGCTACTTTTTTTGGCTAAGAAAGAACTATAGGTACCTACATATTTATATGAATTTATAAATGTGCAGAAAAAAGGTTACAAATATCAAAGACAGATGAAGTGAACGGTACCTTGCTTAAAAATTATTCAGGCCTTCATAAACAGTTTAAAGTTCCGGCCATGAGTTTGTGTAATCTCATTATAAATCATTAACACAATTACAGACTTTAGTAGTTGGAAAGAAGCAGAAAGGACCTGTGCTCACTTCCACATGACCGCTCCGTAGATTATTATCATCCCAGGCTTTCACATGAAGGGATAATAGAACTTAATGTCTAAGATACGCTCCAGGACCCATGATTTGGCAGAGAACGTAAAGACAACTGAAACCAGACAGCTGCTCAGTCGGGCCCTTGGGACATTGATTCATGCAAAGTATCAAAGTCAATTTTGCCTGCGAAGGTTACACCTGAGTACCGAAGGACTTTGTGGTACCACCCCACCCTTTTCCACGGCTCTGGGGATTCTGGCCAAACACACATTCTTAATATGGAACCTCAGGCTTGTCCTGGGAAGGGTATATTCTGATAAGGTCAAGCAGATTTCAGAAGCCTCTGAAAACCTTGTCTGAATGGACAGAAAGATAGTATCCTTTTCATGGGCAGTTCCCCGCCCTAGCGCTCTTTTCCTGCTTTCCTGGTTCTGGTTACCTGGCAACATCTGGAACAGGATCAGAAAGACACTAAGAGTCAGGAGCAAGAATTTCATGGTCTTTGAGGAAGAAGTGGCAGATCCAAGAGTCCAGAACTTCTGGGATGGAGCTCTGGATTCAGATTTTTATTTGCCTCCACGGGGCGGGGCTCAGGGCGCTGGGGCCCTGGCAGTGAAACAAGAGGCATAAAGGAACATCGATACTTGAGTCAGTAGCACTAACTGATTACTTACAACTCAGAACCTTATCCTAGGCACTCTGAGGGAAGGCAGAAGAACAGAAGAAAAAGCTACAATATCATGGCAGTATTTAACAAGAGGACTCACACACTAGGAAGTCTTCCTTGTCCCCGTCTCACCCTGCTCATGGGAGTGTTATAGTCTGTTCCTAGACCCTCCTTCCCCTCTCTGGGTCCTCATCACACTGCATTAAACCAGCTGAAAATGCATTGTGGGCAGAAACGGACTCTACTGTATTCCCAGGGCCAGGGTCTTAGATTAAGAGGGACACAGAAAACAATGGTTTAATGAAGTAACACATTTTTAGTACAAATTATAACATCACAAAGACTCTCACAATTAGGATCTTTGGAATCAAGTAGGCAGAATTATTTGTTTTATCGATGGAACACTGAGGTCAAGAGAGGAGTTGCAGAGAGGACTCTTCTGACTGTATACCTGGCCCGCTTCCAGAGGGCCTGATGTAATCAGAAATTCACTATTCCCTGGGTGGATGAGGGCTTCCCTGGTGGCTCAGATGGGAAAGAGTTTGCCTGCAATGCAGGAGACCCAGTTTGATCCCTGGGTCAGGAAGATGGAAATGGCAACCCACTCCAGTATTCTTACCTGGAAAATCCCATGGACTGAGGAGCCTGGCGGGCTACACTCCATGGAGTTGCAAAGAGACAGACACGACTGAGGGACTGACACACAGACACACGCTGTGGAGGGAGTGTGACGAGGACACTGCTTGTGACATGGGCATCCCGGGAAAGCACAGAAACTTCTCTCAATGCTTTGACCTGAAGTTCTAGCTTTGGACCCAGCTGACATACTGGATCCAGCTCAGTCGTGTCTTTCTTAGGCTTTATTTTTGCCCTGTGGCAGCCTTGGAGAAACAGTCATATAACTTTATGCCCACATGCCTGCTTGGCCACAGAAGTTCTAATAATCTTCAGAGGAAGTGCCTAATATTCTTGTTCTGAATGTTTCAGGTGGTTTATTTCTTTTGGTTATTATTATTATTTGGTAGTTTATTGCTGGTTTCGACGGATCATGGTCAGAAACCAGGGCCTGCTATTCTCTAATTTGTGGAATGTTGTAATGGTTTCCTTTTGCTAATGAACTGGGGGTTTGGGGGGTGTAATCTAGGGCCATGTTCCCTACTAAATTAAGTTTTTGCTCTCTTAATCAATTTCCAGTATTCTTACTTAATTTCTACTTACATGAACTGTGAAAGACTCAGATAATTGCAATAAAATCCCCAAGTATGTTAAGCATTCAATCGAAATTTTTTTATGTTAAATTGAACACTAAAATTCATTTTGTTGCTTTATTTTATGGCGTCAGTCTTTACAGCTTCTCTATAGATAGTGACATTTCCCTTGCAGACTACTTTACTTTGTCTTGCCCTTGAATTACACTTTAATTTTTGTGTTAACATAGAAATTGCCCTCTGTCTGTGAATCTGATTCAGAAGTTGAAGTTCCTTCAACAGTTTATAAAAATTGTTGTACCCGCATGCTGCAACTACTGAGCCTGTGGGCTGCAAATACTAAATCCTGCATGCCCAGAGTCTAGGCATCACAACAAGAGAAGCCACCACAATGAGAAGCCTGTGCATCATAATGAAGAGTAGCCCCGGCTCCCCACAACTAGAGAAAGCCACATCAAAGCAACGAAGACTGGGCACAGCAAAAAAAAAAAAAAAAAAAAAATTATTTTATTGCATTCCCAGTTTCCAGAATTGCAGATATTAGTTTGATACTAACATCAGATGCTAGTTTGAGAGTCTAATATTAGCTTGATACTCTTTCGTTCGTTGGAACTTGTATCTTTTGCCTAGATCTCCTAATAATGCCTTTCTACCCTGGGAATTTTTTGTTGTTCTGCCATTTTGTTTTGTTCTGTCATAAATGTTTTCTCTCATGGATATGCCTGGGACTTGGTGAATACTTTCAATGTAAAAATTCATATTTCTCTTCAGTTTTGAGAAATTTCTAATTATAACAATTATAACCTGTATAAGTCCTCCTTTTAATTTTTGAGCTCATTATTTGGAAAGGTACTTTTCCCTCTAGGAGTGTGTAGCAGAAGTCTTTTCATGAAAGCGTGAGGAAAGTGCGGGAAGCATCCCCCAGCTAACAATTTTCATTTCACTGTATTTTGTTTTGCATTGTGAAATATTTCTTCCATTTCATCACATACAGATCATCAATCCAGTTCTTGCAACCATTCTTTACTTACTATAATACAATTTTAAACAGATCATATTGCTTTGAGTTCTAGTGGATTCTTTTTGTGCTCCATTTCTATTTCCTTGAAAGTCTTCATCATGTCAAAAAGTTAAAATTTCACCTGATTCTTCTATAAGTTTCACTTCAAAGAGAATGTTGTAGGAGTAAACTGTTTTTTGTCTGCACAGCATGTGCCTCTGATGAACTGCTTCCCTTGGACCCGCTAACCACAAAACCACAACCCAATAACTGGTAAATTGATCTTCTGAGTGGAACTAGGATCTCACCCAAAGAGAACACTGGTGCTGGAGATCACATGCCCTTACCCTAGAGGGACTGAGAAACAAATGTGATCTTCCCAGCTGCAGAGAGAGAGTTATACTCTCTCCCCTTGTCTCATATGGTAGGAAATTACTCAAATATAAGTCAGTGCAGATTCCAGGTATCTAAAACAGATGAACGACCATATTGCCCCTCATGTAATAAATGTCAGAGTCAGATTCAGACCCAGGTCTGTTTGGTTTCAGAGGTTTCGGTCTTAATCCCTACAATATTCTTGCTGTGAAACACTCATTCTTTTAAAAAGAGACTATCCTCTGTGCTCTGCAGAAACTTTTTAGTTTGATGTAGTCCCATTTCTTTATTTTTGCTTTTGTTGCCTATATCTTTGGGGTCAATTCCAAAAAATCTTTGTCAACACTAATGTCAAGAAGTTTTTCCCCCTATGTTCTTTTTTCTAGGAGTTTTATGTTTTCAGATTATACATTTGAGTCTTTAATCCATTTTGAGTTAATTTTTGTGAGTGGTATAAGATAGGATGTAGTTGCATTCTTTTGCAAGTGAATATCCAATTTTTTCAGCACCATTTATTGAAGAGTCTGTATTTTCATCATTGGCTATTCTTGGCCCCCTGTCCAATATTAGTTGACTGTATATTATGCAAAGGTTTATTTCTGGACTTTCGATTCTGTTCTGTTGGTTTATGCATCTGTTTTTATGCCAATGCAAGTAGATGTAAAAGACACAGTTTCGATCTCTGGGTCAAGAAGGAGGAAGGCGTGGCAACCCACTCCACTCCAATATTCTTCCTTGGAGAATCCCATGGACAGAGGAGCCTGGCAGGCTGTAGTCTACAGGGTCGCGCAGACTCAGACATGACTGAAATGACTTAGCATGCTCACATATGTGCACGTCACATTGATTGATTTGTGTATGTTGAAGAATCCTTGTATCCCTGGAACAAACCCAAGTTGATCATAGTGTATGATCTTTTTAATGTGTTGTTGAGTTCAGTTTGCTAGAATTTTGTTGAGGATTTTTGCATCTATGTTCATCCGAGATTGGAGAAGGGGATGGCTACCCACTTCAGTATTCCTTCCTGGAGAATTCCATGGACAGAGGAGCCGGGTGGGCCACAGTCCTTGGGGTTGCAAAGTCAGACATGACTGAGTGACCAAGTTTCAATTTCATAAGCTGTCTAAAGAGAGGTAAGAATTATTTCCATTTGGGTCTTACAAACACTGTAAAGAACCATTTCCCAAGAATCTATAAAGTCCCTGGAAGATTTTTTTAAAATGTTGTAATTGCTGCTGATTGTAGATTTATGACTTTTGCCCCATGTTTGTTTGTGGCATATAGTAGAGTTTTATGTGAGAAGCCATCAACAGTGGCCTTAGAGAAGGTCTCCCTGTTTCTGTTCTCCTGGAGTGAACGTTTGTAAGTTTGAGCACTGATTAGTGTAGAATTTTATTTTCCTCCAAGCAAATAAGGTTTTTTAGTTTGTGAGAATGCACCTCTACTGTTGGGAAACAAGGGTTGGAGTATGGACCATCCCAGCAATGACGCCCTCAACCTGAAATGTTGACTGTCCTCAGTATTAGGGAACTGCTGTCCCCTAGAGGTCAAGTTTTAATTCACAGGAAGCTCAGAGCAGAAAGTGAAAGAGGAGAGTGAAAAAGTTGGCTTAAAACTCAGCATAAAGGAAACTAAGATCATGACATCTGGTTTCATCACTTTATGGCAAATAGATGGGGAAACAATGGAATAGTGACAGACTTAATTTGTGGGGAGGAGGACTCCAAAATCACTGCAGATGGTGACTACAGACATGAAACTAAAAGACGTTTGCTCCTTGGAAGAAAAGTTATGACCAACCTAGACAGGCATATTAAAAAGCAGAGACATTACTTTGCCAACAAAGGTCTATCTAGTCAAAGCTATAGTTTTTTGAGTAGTCATGTATGGATGTGAGAGTTGGACTATAAAGAAAGCTGAGGGCCAAAGAATTGATGCTTTTGAACTGTGGTGTTGGAGAAGACTCTTGAGAGTTCCTTGGACTGCAAGGAGATCCAACCAGTCCATCCTAAAGGAAATCAGCCCTGAATGTTCATTGGAAGGACTGATGTTAAAGCTGAAACTCCAATACTTTGGCCACCTGATGTGAAGAACTGACTCATTTGAAAAGACCCTGATGCTGGGAATGATTAAAGGCAGGAGGAGAAAGGGATGACAGAAGATGAGATGGTTGGATGACATCACCAACTCAATGGACATGAATTTGAGTAAGCTCCAGGAGTTGGTGATGGACAGGGAGGCCTGGTGTGCTGCAGTCCGTGGGGTTGCAAAGAGTCGGATATGACTGAGCAACTGAACTGAACTGAACTGAACTGCAGCTCAAAGCAGCTTTGTGTGTTTTTCCTTCTGAATAGATGTTCATTTTTTCCCCTTTTCCTTGAAAAATAGGAGTTGCTGTACAATATCCAGCTTGCCAATAATTTGTATCTTCTTCTGTTGTTCGTGAGATTTTTTCTCCCCATATGTGGGATGATGTGAATTGAGAGACCAGGAGTGGAGAATCCAATAGGATTCTGTAATTTTAGAGTCTTTCTGATACTTTCTGATGCTACCTCAGTGTGCACAGTTGTAGAAGCCACATATATTTGAATGTTGACATAGACATGATGTGACTGAGAAAAGAAGGAAATTTCCTTTAAAATGTATCTCTACATTAGAAAGGTGAGGCTCCCCAAGGAAGTTATTGGAAAGTGTATAAAGGTTTTTGTTAACACTGGGGAGAAAAATCAACCCCAAATTTTTAATGTGTTAAATCTGCTAGCACTTCAAGATAAAACTCTCCAGCCTAGGAGAAAGTGACAAGTGCTTGAGGAACTGAGACATCAGTTAAACCTGTAATATGTGGGTGTACATTAAGTACATTAAATAATTAAGAAATCCATCTTTGAGGACTGAATCTCATAATGGATTTCTTCTTGAAAATGTTCTTTGCAAGTGAAGGAATTAAAGCAGTGAGTTGTTTAAAATATTTTGGCCAAGAAGGATAATACACTCTTTCAAGAAGAAATTTTAAAAAAATACAAATAAAAATGTATAAAGAAATGTGCAAAATCACAAAGTTCTTAAAAATGATTTAAATGGCTTTCTTGTGTTCTAATATAAATACTTTCACTTAACTATGTTTTTGGATGAGAAAAGGGGAAATCTAATTTTAGTTAAATGATCTAAGTGTTCCTGCTGAGTACAATATTAGGAACAAAAGATATGCAAATTGACTTTTGGCTAATAATGAGTAACCATAAAAAGGCATTATGAAACCTTCTGTAAAGTTGTTTTTTTTTTTTTTTTTTAGTTTAGCTAAAGAGTTTTTTCCCAAGAGACTCTAATCTCATTAAAAGCGAAAAATCACATCAATTCAAAATAACATTAGGAGTACTTTGAATCATCCACAAAGTACAGTAGTATACTATCTTGCAATAAATCCAACACAGTCAAGGATATTTTGTAATGTGGAACCATTTGCTGTTTTTAGCTGAAATCAGTTGAAGTAGCTTGCTTATGTTTAGGAACTATGCTGTGAGAAAAATATCTATTATATTTGTATAAAGAAATCATAAACAATTTGCTTCCCTCCTCCCTCAGCATTACAAGATTCATCCATCTGTAAAGTTTTTAACACTGCTTAGTTAAGAGAGAGATTTTTATAGTTACATCCAGTTTGCATCAATACTCCCAAGCCAGGAAAACATTTTTATTTTTTGATACGTTTCGGTTTAAAAGAACTCAATACTTATTTTCTCTGAATTGTCTCAGTGGGAAATGAAATTACAAACATGAAATTTTTAGTTTATTTAAGAATTTTTATTATTTTACTAAATACCTAAATTCCTTATACTTTGCAGATCAGTTTTTATTAATTATAATAACATTTAAAGATATGAAATGTAAACCTAGGCCTTCAATTAAATAAGTCACAGACAGTAAAGAATCTGCCCAAAATGTGGGAGATCCAGGTTTGATCCCTGGATGAAGAAGATCCCCTGGAGAAGGAAATGGCTACCCACTCCAGTATTCTCGCCTGGAGAAGTCCCTGGACAGAGGAACCTGGTGGGCTACAGTCCATGGGATAGCAAAGAGTCGGACATGACTGAGTGACTAACACTTACTTACTCATTTAAGCATATAGTGTTTATAAATTTGTCTTTTGTAAACTTCAGATAACATTCCATTTATGTGGATTGATGGCTTCACCACTTACAGTATCTGGGTATAGTTTATGATGTCCTTATTCCTCTGTCAGATTATGAACTATGATTTAAAGTTAACTGAAATATGTTTCCTGAAATCTGTTATTAAATTAGGATCTTTAGAACAATTCAGTATTATGGCAATTGGATAGGTACCCTTGTTTGTTAACATTTGGAGAGATATGAGATAGAGTCTATAGCTACGACACAGTTCTAATCTTTTAAAACTTATGTATTTTTACTGATATAAATAAATTTGTTCTTCAAACCATTCAAGTTGGAGTAGATGTCATAATCAAGGAATTATATACATTGTTGTAAAGTATACTTGATAAGATAGTTTAACATTTGAGTGCACATTGTCATGTAATGCATTGTTTGGTTAGGTATATACTATATATCTACACAAACGTATATATTAAGGTATATTAAAACTAATGAAAAAAGAAATTTGAATCCAATAAAGGAGGAAGACTGGTAGACTTGAGAAGAGAAAGCTGAACTCCACAGACACAGTCCATTCTCAATATGAGTTAGCAAATTTTGCCACCTGGGTGTTTTGTATAGGTGACAGCCTTTCTCCCTTCATCAAATGTGTTTTCTCTGATTTCAAACAAGCAGTGACTCATTATGATTCAGAGCATTTTATGACTTAGACAATTGTAAAAATAATAAACAGTCCCTCACTTCTGGTGAAGCTGAAATTTCCAAAGATCCTTCTCTTAAGAACCTCTGCTTTTACGTTCAACTAACAAACCTCCTGTGACAGTGCTCACAGGTACTCAGTTTAGTTCAGTTCAGTTGCTCAGTCATGTCCGACTCTTTGCGACCCCATGAATCACAGCATGCCAGGCCTCCCTGTCCATCACCAACTCCCAGAGTTTACTCAAACTCATGCCCATCGAGTCGGTGATGCCATCCAGCCATCTCATCCTCTGTCTTCCCCTTCTCCTCCTGCCCTCAGTCTTTCCAGGCATCAGGGTCTTTCCCAATGAGTCAACTCTTCACATGAGGTGGCCAAAGTACTGGAGTTTCAGCTTCAGCATCAGTCCTTCCAATGAACACCTAGGACTGATCTCCTTTAGGATGGACTGGTTGGATCTCCTTGCAGTCCAAGGGACTCTCAAGAGTCTTCTCCAACACCACAGTCCAAAAGCATCGATTTTTCAGCGCTCAGCTTTCTTCACAGTCCAACTCTCACATCCATACATGACCACTGGAGAAACCATAGCCTTGACCAGACAGACGTTTGTTGGCAAAGTAATGTCTCTGCTTTTTAATATGCTATCTAGGTTGGTCATAACTTTCCTTCCAAGGAGTAAGTGTCTTTTAATTTCATGGCTGCAGTCACCATCTGCAGTGATTTTGGAGCCCCCCAAAATAAAGTCTGACATTGTTTCCACTGTCTCCCCATCTATTTCCCATGAGGTGATGGGACCAGATGCCATGATCACAGATATTACCCTTGCCCAAATCAGGACCCAATTCAGACCTTCAGAGACTGACAAGCATCTTTTGTATGCATATCAGCTTTGGTGTTCCTAAGTATCTAACTGCTTGTTTGCACCAAAGATTTACTCTCTCACTTTGCTTATGTAATCTATAACATGATACACACAGATAAAGAATATCTTAGCACTTAGTCTTGATTAATATGTTTCAGATTTCTTTCAGAATTGCTCAACTGTATTGTATACTTATTTTATTTAAAACGTGGTTTTATTTTTATAGTGCTCTGGTAAAGAAAGCAGTTCATGCCTACATTTGAAGTGAAAGTCTCTCAGTCTTGTCTGACTCTTGGTGACCCCATGGACTGTAGACTACTATGCTCCTCTGTCTATGGAATTCTCCAGGCCAGAATACTGGAGTGGGTAACCATTCCCTTCTCCAGGGGATCTTCCAAACCCAGGGATCAAACCCATGTCTCCTGCATTGCAGGCAGATTCTTTACCGTCTGAGCCACCAGGGGAGCCCCTACATTTGAAGGCCTATTGTTAATATTTAGACAGATTTTTTTTTTTTTAGTATACACATGAAGTGTGGCCCAGATAAACATTTTTTAAATTGTATAAAAGTCTCTTTAATAGAACAGCTATTTTCCCTTTAATCAATCAATCAATCAATTTTATTGAGGTATAATTGACCTATAACCTTACCTTAGTATGGCAGCTTCTTTTCATAGAGGATAAGCCAGAGAGAGACTCAGTTGTCTCTCTCAGGAGCAGCCAACACTCCTGGAAGCTAGGGGAATTATGGCTTCAGTCCTGATGGGGATTCTAGATGGTGCAACAGAGAATACACCAAGAGATATATGCTTTGAGATCTTTCTGGACACCCCTGCATGTTGACCAGTTAAATCTAAAAAGCTATGGGTAACCAGAGTTGCTAGACTTGTGCTATCCAGGAGCCTGAAAGAAGACTAAGAGGAAAAATTGATTCTCAAAGATTAAACTCTATTTTCTTTTCAAAGGCAAACAGTAATTTATTAGCTAATAATTTATTGGCTGGACAGAGGTATCAGTATTGCAGTAAGAGTTAGCTTTGAAGCCTTAATTTATAAATCCTTACTCAAAATAGGTGACTTGAAGGGGAAATTGAGGCTTGCCATTCATTGATTTCTTGTACAAATTCATGTAAAAATGATAGATAGCAGTGACTCTTATCATTTGGTTAAGAGACAAGACATTTTCAGAAATATTTGAGTGTATAAAAGGGAAAGTGGAGGAGCAAAAGAAGTGTAAGGTAGTCTGAGTGAGGATATCTGGAAGTCTGGTAAAAGGAAAGTATATACAGAGCGTAGTACCTTAAAAAAAATAACAACAAAAAAAGAACCCAATACTTGAAGGATGGTAATGGTGCTGGAAGAAACACTTTATATTAAGTAGTGACACTTATGGAATGTTGCATAATTTGCAATGTTAACTAATAGGTAACAAATGTTTTCACATGGATTCCAATACATTCTAGAAAAAGAAAGCCAGTAAAACGATGCTAAGGCATTTACTGCAAATTCAAGGCTAGGGTAAATTGTCGTGGCAACAGAGAGAGGAATTGTGAATGTAAAACATTACATGCTCCATATTTTACTTATTAAAAACCTTCTTTTGTCTCTGTCTGAAAGTTTTAAACTTGCCTTTCCCTCCCTTCCTCAGTAATCACTGAGGTTCCAGCACTTGTCCTGGCAACTGTAAATCCTACTCGCTGTTGGTGAAATAAATTTCAACAAAAGAAGAAGAAAATGTTCCTTCTTCCCTCACAGTCTGCTTGGAAAGCAGATAATATCCAGTTTGATAAAGCTACTCTTGAGGATTAATGCTAACAAAGAAGTTTTGTAAACCACCCAGACTTCTAAGTTTGTTGCTATGTCTTGTGAAATTAACCTTAACTTCCATGAGGTCTGTAGTTCCAATTGGTTACATTTATGATCCTTGTCATATTTTGGGCTCCCCTGGTGGCTCAGTTGGTAAAGAATCCACCTGCAATGCAGGAGACCCTGGTTTGATTTCTAGGTCGGGAAGATCCACTGGAGAAGGGATAGGTTACCCACTCCATATTCTTGGGCTTTCCTGTGGCTCAGCTGGTAAAGAATCCACCTGCAATGTAGAAAATGCAGGTTCAATCCCTGGGTTGGGGGATATCCCCTGGAAAAGGGAATGGAAATCCACTCTTGCCTGGGAAATCCCATGGACAGAGGAACCTGTCGCAAAAGACTTGTATTTTATATTTTCTTAAAGATAAAAAGTCAGAAGGGGATCACTGGATCTTCCAACTCCTCTCATACAATGAAACAAAAAAGTAAAATGACCCCACTGGTTTCTTGCTAAACCCAAAGTTGGATATATTTGAATTAATGATGGCTATTAAGAAAAATTGGCTTAGACAGTAAAGAATCTACCTGCAAGGTGGAAGATCTGGGTTTGATCCCTGGGTCAGGAAGGTACCCTGGAGAGGGGAATAGCTACCCACTCCAGTATTCTTGCCTGGAGAATCCCCCGGACAGAGGAGCCTGGTGGGCTATAGTCTATGGGATCGCAAAGAGTCAGACATGACTGAGCTACTAACACACACATTAAGAAAATAATTGATTCAGCAGTATCATTTTATAAATATCTCTTTCACCCTATCTCTGTGAAGAAAATATACTTTGTTTAAGACTTCGCTGACTGCATTCTCATCCTTGTTCTCAGGAGCTGATGACCTTGGGAAAGTTAACACCCCTCTCTGAACGTCCCCTCCCTTATCTGTGTCTACTGCACATGTTGTTGTTTAGAACAAAACCTGACAAAAAATAACTGCTTGATAAATATTAATTAACCTTCTCACTTTCTCCCTTTCCTTTCTTTCCTTTTTCCCAGTTTTAATTCCCACCCTTCTGTCTTCTTGGCTCCTACAGTGCCTAGCACGAGCCTGAGTACATATGAGGTCCTCCATAACTCTCTCCTTTCAGGTGGACAAAGACAATTTATTATTAATACTTAAAATTCTTTTCTTAAAAAAATACTTCCATTATTATTTGTGTCTTACATAAAGAACAGATGGTTTTCATTTCCCAGTTTGCTTTAACAGGAGGGAGAGCCTCCTTTTGTTAGGGATGTTGGCCAATGTCCAGCTCTTTCCAAATGGGATCTAGCGAGGACATATATTAAATGCTGTCTGCCTGCTAGTCAGCCTCAGATAAGTTTTCTCCCTCTCTCTGTACTTCACTGACACAAACCCAGCTTGCCTAAGCAGTTAATAATGCCAGAGTTCAGCTTTGCCACAGAAACAATTTTCCATCCTTCATGAACCAGCCAACTACTTCTGGGGTCCTGCAGTCATGGAATTTCATATCCTGATTTTTGTCATGGAAAAGTCCCATGGAATAAATTTCCATGGAAAATGGCCCATGAAACTCAAATAATATGGGACTCTCTCAGTAGTGCTGCAGTCCTCATCCTGTTTTAAGATACTAGTCTTTTATTAGGATGGCAAGCAACTGAAGCCTGGTTTCAGGCATCTTGATGAATTTCCACCCACATTCATTACATGTTAGCATCTCTTTCTGATTCTTTCTGCCAGATTAGATTTATTGGTGCAGCTGCAGTGGTGGAATGGTTGAAGGTTTGAGCATGTTTCAGAGTCAAGGCTAGCACTGGTATGCCTGTTCTGCATTGCGGAGGGTAGCACGCTACAAACCATTGTTCTCCTTTGCCAGTTACTTCATTAAGCTCTGCCAGGAGGGGTTGCTAGAGGGACACTACAAGGTGGGAGAAGGAAGAAGGACTTGCTCCATCCTCTTTGCTTCCTCAGGGCTTCCTATCTATTTCCTGTTGCCACTAGCATTACCCTAGCCTTGCTTCTTCACCCCAACACTGGTAGGGCATTCCCCCTGCAGCAGCTGGACTCAGTTTGTGATTTCCAACATTTACAAAGCCGGCCTTATTATGCTTCACAGAGATATCAGCTCCAGCTGAGCAGAGCTCTTGCCTTAGAGGTCTGAGTTTCAACTCTGCTCCAGGTTTCAAAGTTTCTCCTCCAAGTTTCAAAGCTTTAATGCTTCCAATCTCCTTTCTTGTTATCTCATCCCTGGGAGTGGTAGCTGATTCCTGCAGTTGCTATCTCTGCAAAATTTTATCTTTTTGATTTTTTTCAATTTTTAAATGCCTAGTTAGCAATTCTATATATTACATTTAAAATTAAATTAGTTAATATTAATGTTCTATTTAAGTATTACATTTTCTCTGTCAAAATAACAGATAGGACTTTGACTGAATTAAAATTTAATTAGATTTATGGTTAGGGACAAGAAATTGAGTCCAGATTTCAGAGGGATCTCTGAGAGATGGTATTGGATATTAAGGGATGAATTGGGATGGACAGTGGGTGGAGGAGCTTACAGTTAGGGAGATACAGTCAGGATGATTGTTAGGTGGGGAGCTGTATTAAGGAAGATAGGATTGGGTGGGATGGTCTGGAGAAAGGATGAAATTTTAGAACAAATGAATCTGGGTGTAGGTGTAACAGGAGGGAAAGGGGCAGGGCACAACTTTTGAAAGAAGGACAGAGCCCAAGGACACAACATAAAACCAATTAGAATCAAAAGGGACCAAGATGGCAGACAAGACCAGACCTCGATCCGCAATCAGAAAGTGAAATGACATATCTAGAGATGCCATGACAGTTCCAAGCACTGTTAAAAGACCAAGGAGTGGGCAATGGCCCAAATCCTGGAAATCTCCACCCCTTCCCCCAAACAGTTGGAATAATCCTCCCACTCGTTAGCATATGAAATTACACAGCCCATTAAAACTAACCCTGCCAAACTTCAGGGCCGCACTCGCCCTCGATGGCCCACGCTCTGTGGAGTGTGCTTCTGTATGTATCTGATAAATCCACTCCTTACCTATCACTTTGTCTCTCACTGAGCTCTTTCTGTGACGAAATGTCAAGAACCTGAGCTTCATTAGGTCCTGAAACCAGGTACCGTGTGTTTTGGCTGGGTTTGAGTGCCAGCCCATGGGTTCAAGTCCTAATCTGTGGTAAACAGTTTCATAAGGATTAGGCAGGATAGTGGGTTGAATTGGGGCTCGGTTGAAGGCAGGAGAAGGGGGTGACAGAGGATGAAATGGTTGGATGGCATCACTGACTCAATGAACATGAGTTTGAGCAAACTCTGGAAGTTGGTGATGGACAAGGAAGCCTGGTGTCAGACACAATTTAGCATCTGAACAACAAGCGGATCTTCCCAACCCAGGAATTGAATCTATCTCCTACATTGGCAGGCGGATTCTTTACCCATGAGCCACCAGGGAAGCCTGCATTATGTTGAACACCTTAAACTAATGCAAAGTTGTATGTCAATTGAATCTAAACAAAAATGGGGGGGCGGGTGCGGAGAATGTGCAGCACTAGATTGCCAAACTAAGTTGTTTTTTTTTTTTTCACTTTGAGACCAAAATTTTTCTCGCTAACACGTTTTTATAAGTTGAGAGTTATGTACATGAATGGAGAAATGATGTCTTTAGTATCACTAATCTGTAATTGCAATATGAGAATTTCTTTGATTTATAAATGTGGTCAACAGTTTTTTTTAGTTATTACTTATTCACTTGACTCTATCACCAAAAGAAAAATAATTTTATATCATATAAAAAGTATTGCATATACCTTGAGATATCATTTATGTTCACCACTATTTTGAAATTGCACTACTTATTAGACTTACTGTTTGGACTTATTTAAGACACTAATAAATATTTGTAATTTTATTTCAATAAAATAGTAAAGGGATCATTTAAGAGGACACAGACAGCTGGAAGAAATTTCTACTTGTTAAAATTATGACGAGTTGAGCTTCAAAAATAAAGCCAGACATAATGGGTTGAAATGCAGTTAATCAATGAAGAGACATGAATGCCTAGTGATGCCCAAAGATAGATAACCAGGAAAGCTCATATGTTATGATTTAAAGCAACCACAAAGCAAACTTCTTTGGAAACTGGTAACTAATTTGAACAAATTATGTGTTTACCCTGCTTCTCTAATAGGAGCTGTATTTCTAGTAACCAAATAGCTCTAGTTCATAAGTGAAAGTTCCATTTTACTGAGTTTTATCTTGCAAATTCTAAAGGAACTATTGACTCAGTCAAGGACTAAAATTAGTGTTAAAACCACAAAGTGTATGATTGACATGGAACCAGACATTTGTACATACAAAAGTAGCACCATGTTGATTATTTTGAATATAAAGGGGGAATCCTGCACTGTTCAATAAAAAAATTCGTTATCAATTTAATTTCATTGTGAATCTGAATACTAGATGATGTCCAGATGTCAAATCCTGATGTACTACCTTCTAAAGAACATAGCTTCCTTTCTGATGCATTTTTGCCAAACATATTAAGTTGACTTGATAAAAGTAAATAAAACAGAAGGTGAGTCACTGTTAGGACAATTGGCCCAATGTTTTCAGCAAATTAGTGTGTGACAAAATGTGCTAGCTTGAAAGAGATTGGAGGAATATGAAACTTACATAGAGTGCTTTGGGCATGCCAACTTTACAGAACATCTAGCTCTATGATAAGTGAACATGCATAATAAGTATAAAAAATACTTCAAAGAAAAATGATCTATCAAGAGTAGTACTGAAAGAAATGCAAACCTGCATGGATCAGCCAGCATGAAGACATTGGCGTGGTATGAAGAGGCCTCATCTCCCACGAAGTCCCATACCCATAAAGTATTAACATTGAGTTCCAGTTTGTTTTGCTTAGATTAGTCTTTGTTCATGCTCTTTTGCCCTGGCATAATTATTAATAATGGTCTCCTTTATTCTTGAATGTGTCCTGTTCACATTAATCATGGATGAATTATATGGCCACCTCAGATCTTGCAAACCTTGAGGGAACAGTTAATTCCTGTCTTACACAAGTTGTTCCAGAAAATAGAGGAAACATAAGAGTTGCTTGGATGATTTTAGGAGGTTAGTGTTATCTTGATTTCAAAACCAGATAAGAATAACAAAGGACAGAAAATAGACCGTATCTTTCTGTATCTCTGTATGTGCCAAAATTCCAAATAGAATTGTAGATAACCAAATTTAATAATGTCTTAAAATATACAATGAACAATTCAGTTCAGTTCAGTCGCTCAGTCGTGTCTGACTTTGCAACCCCATGTACTGCAGCACGCCAGGCTTCCCTGTCCATTACCAATTCCCAGAGTTTACCCAAACTCATGTCCATTGAGTTGGTGATGCCATCCAACCATTTCATCTGTCATCCCCTTCTCCTCTCACCTTCAATCTTTCCCAGCATCAGGGTCTTTTCCAATGAGTCAGTCCTTCACATCAGGTGGCCAAAATATTGGAATTTCAGCTTCAACATCAGTCCTTCCAATGAACACCCAGGACTGATCTCCTTTAGGATGGACTGGTTGGATCTCCTTGCAGTCCAAGGGACTCGCAAAAGTCTTCTCCAACAGTACAGTTCAAAAGCATCAATTCTTTGGCACTCAGCTTTCTTTTATAGTCCACCTCTCACATCCATAGCTGGAAAAACCATAGCTTTGACTAGTCAGACTTTTGTTGGCAAAGTAATGCCTCTGCTTTTTAATATGCTGTCTAGGTTGGTCATAGCTTTTCCTCCAAGGATCAAGTGTCTTTTAGTTTCATGTCTGTAGTCACCAGCTGCAGTGATTTTGGAGCCCAGAAAAATAAAGTCAGCCTCTGTTTCCATTGTTTCCCCATCTATCTACCATGAAGTGATGGGACCAGATGCCATGATCTTAGTTTTCTGAATGTTGAGCTTTAAGCCAACTTTTTCACTCTCCTCTTTCACTTTCATCAGGAGGCTCTTTAGTTCTTCTTCACTTTCTGCCATAAGGGTGGTGTCATCTGCATATCTGAGGTTATTGATATTTCTCCCGGCAATCTTGATTCCAGCTTGTGCTTTCTCCAGCCCAGCATTTCTCATGATGTACTCTGCATATAAGTTAAATAAGCAGGGTGACAATATACAGCCTTGACGTACTCCTCTTCCTATTTGGAACCAGTCTGTTGTTTCATGTCCAGTTCTAACTGTTGCTTCATGAACAATTAGGATATATTTAAAAATGTGAGGATGATATGTTAATCAGAAAATCTAGCAATGTAATTCTTTATGTTAATAGATAAAAGGAGAAGGACTATATGATCACCTTAAATGATCCAGAATAAAGTGTTTTATAAATTTCTAAAACCAATTGTAGTAGAATATCTTAAGAAATTGGGAGGAGAAGGGAACTTACTAAATGCATTAAAGACTATATGCCAAATTCTTGGGACAAATTGTTGTTATTTACTCAGGGAACTTTTGGATACTTTCTCTTTAAAACTGGACGGAAACAAGGATTCCTACTAACATTGAAAATATTGTAACAGTGGAAGGTCTGGCTCATGCTGTTGGGAAAAAAACCATCACAATATTGTTAAGTAATTATCCTCCAATTAAATTAATTAGTTAAAAAATAAGAAACATATGCAAGGACTGAAAAGGTGGAGATAAAAAATGTCATTACTTGCAGATGATACAATCATTTAACCTGGAAAAACCATAGAATCAAAAGACAAACTAATAGAACTCAAAAAAGAGTTTAGTAGGCTTGCTAGACATAAAATCAACTTACAAAAATCAACAGCATTTCTCCATGTTACCAATGATCAAGTGGAAAATACAATGTAAAATAGACATAATTTTCAATAGCAGCAAAAGTGTAAAGTCTCTCAACTTTATTTTGATTATACATATGTAAGACTTGCATGGAGAAAGCTTTAAAATACTAATACAGGAAATAGAAAATGTGACACCTGTGTTCCTGGATAAGATGACACAAAATGTCCATCTCTCCCAAATATTCTATGAATTCAATACATTTCTAGTAAAAATTTGAGCTAGTTTTTCTGGGCAAGCTCAAGAAGTTTTCTCTAAGATTTTTTTTTGGAATAGTACAGATTCATGATTAGCTAAGTCAAGTTTGAGAAAGATGAGGGAAGACCAGGATTTTTCCTTATGAATATTGTCCCTTCAGCACACATGGTTTACCCATGTAACATATTTTTGAGCTATATGATACACATATATCTATATTCTCCTTCTTTGCATTGTATCATAAGTATTACCAATATCTATACCAAGGTGTGATACTATAATTATTTAATAATAAGTACAGCCATAGAGACTTCCCTGGTGGCTCAGACGGTAAAGTGTCTGCCTACAATGCGGGGGACCCGGGTTCAATCCCTGGATCTGGAAGATCTCCTGGAGAAGGGAATGGCAACCCACTCCAGTATCCTTGCTGCCTGCCCCCCACCCCGGTGGCTCAGACGGTAAGGCGTCTGCCTGCAGGAGACCCAGGTTTGATTCCTGGGTCAGGAAGACCCACTGGAGAAGGAAATGGCGATGCACTCCAGTACTCTTGCCTGGAAAATCCCATGGATGGAGAAGCCTGATAGGCTACAGTCCATAGTGTCGCAAAGAGTCGGACACGACTGAGCAACTTCACTTTCACTTTTCACAGCAATATAAGGGGTTCCCAGGTGGCACTAGTGGTAAAGAACCTGCCTGCCAGTGCAGGAGATGTAAGAGACACAGGTTCGATCCTTGGGACAGGAAGATCCCCTGGAGGAGGGCATGGCAACCCACTCTAGTATTCTTGTCTGGAGTATTCCATGGATAGAGGAACCTGGCCGGCTATAGTCCATAGGGTCACAAAGAGTCAGACACAACTGAAGTGACTTAGCTCACTCACTTTAAACACCAGATTAAAGAATTTGGATTTTAGGCATAGACAATACAAAGTCCCAACACTGAGGGGAAAAGTGGTTCAGTGGAAAGACTATGGACTTTTTGTCTACGTCTCTGTGTCTCCAGCATTGGCAGGCAGGTCTTTACCACTAGTGCCACCTGTGTTTAGCGTCTTCCACAATTCATGCTTCCAACTGCTTACCAACCTATATTTAATAGCACTTGGGCTCTATCTCTATCTTGACCTTACCTCTCCTGCTAGGCACACGGAGATGCTCAATGCCCAAACTAGTAAATGAATCAAATGCAAAGTGAGTATGTAGCATTCACATATTCTTCATAGTAGTTTCTGCAATTCTCCTAATTTAATAGAGAAAATGAGTTTGCTTAAGCTAAACAAAACAGGAAAGAGAAAGAATAATGTTTCCCTTTGGTCTTACCCACAGATAGATAATGAGTGCTTCTGTACCAGAGATCCTCTGCTTCTAAGTTTGGATGGACAAATCTCCAGAGTAACCCTGAAATGCAGCTTGCTCAGCAGCTGGCCTCCTGGTGACCCCCATAAAAAACTAATGATTGACAAATGTTGATCATACCTCTCTGTTTTAGTGTCACAATCTCACTGTTTCTTTCACCAAATCTCAACCAGAGGGAAGTCTACAATCTGTTATCAACGTCCTTCCTCTTTAGCTCCTCTTACTAACATATAGAAAAGAGAGAGAGATGTCTGGTGGTTTTTACAGAGTGAAGATTGCATCTACTCTTTTTAAAGTAAGACCATTTTTCCCTTTTTCTATGAATTTACTTTTGAAGTATGTGGCCCACAACATTATGTTATTTCCTGTGATACAACATAGTGATTTGGTACTTATATATGGTTCAAAATGATCACCAAGAGAAGTCTAGTTGCACTGTCAACATTCTAAATAGTTATTGACTAGATTCCCCACACTGTTAAGTAAGACAATTTTAAAAACTATTTTTATTTCTGGCTCTTCCTTGGTGGCTTGATTGGTGAAGTATCTGCCTGCAATGCAGGAGACCCAGGTTTGACCCCTGGGTTGGGAGAAGGGAATGGCTACCCACTCCAGTATTCGTGCCTGGAGAATTCCACAGACAGAGGAGCCTGGGAGGCTACTGTCCATGGGGTCACAAAGAGTCAAGACACGACTGGGCAACTAACACTTCCACTTCACTTTCATTTTTATTTCTAAGATTAAGCATCCTTATTGACAATCCAGAAACAATTCTTGCAGACTCTTTGGACACATATGTAAAAAAATTAAAAATATTTCTCCAATTCTAAATCACAAGGGAAGAAAAAATAATGTTTTTATGACCAGAACTGAATCTCCCTCTCTTCTTTTTCAAAAAGTCTTTCAACCAAGCCACTCATCAAATCATAAGGAAAGGCAGTTTTTCAAAATGCCAACAAAACTCAGCAAAAGAGATCTAGATATAAAGCCAAAGTTATACCTCAAAACCCTCTGTTGCAAAAAAGGGTAGGAAACCAAATCCCCATAGCTCACTAGAGAAGACCTTTAGAAAGAATTCAGAAAGTTAGGACTAGAGCTACAATGGTGGGAATAAGTTCAAAAAGCAAATAATTAAAGAATGTTCAGCTTATTCAGCTTGAGAATATATTAAGCTTTCTCTTAATCTAGTAGAGGAATTAAAAATATGAGCTGATAGAGTTAATATTAAAATTATTGTTACAGGAACTTCCTCAATGGTTCAGTGGCTAGGACTCCATGCTCCCAATGCAAGGGGCTGGGGTTCAATTCCTAGTCTGGGTACTAGATCCTGCATACCACAACTGAAAGATCCTGCATACTGCTACTAAGATGGGCACAGACCAAATATATATATATATATATATATATATATATATATGTACATATATATATATGTATGTATGATTTATATATCGTTACCAAAAAGAAGGTGGGGCAAGGGTGAAAGGAAAGAATATAGAACAAAAGGTAGCAAAGGTAAGTCATTTTGAATCTAGGCTCTACTGCTCAGGAAAGTTGAATAGGGTAAAATTCTTCTGAGTCAGTATCATTAAATCCTAGACTCAAAACCAGTGGACTATACACCACTAATAAATATCAAGCAACCCACAATTTTTGTGGTAATAAAAAATTTTTAATTGTCTATAAAATTCTATTCTGAAAAGCAGCAGGTCAAAATGACACCAAGTTATCCAGTTAGTTATAGAGTGAAGGGGACCCTCCAAAGAGAACTACCTTAGCGGAAATTTAGATTGGAAGGAATATAACATGGAGTAGACGATATCAGGCTCTCAGTACCATTTTAGTAAGGCTTCTACCTACCTCAGCTTTGAGGAATAGCACTAATGGGGCTCCCACAGAATATCTTAGAGGGATGGTCTCAGAGATAAAAGAGTCTGTAAATTTAGCTCTGAATTCTCTTTAACTAAAGCTTGGGGGAAAATATATATTTAATTTTTAACTACTCAGAGCTTCAGATATGTTTTAATATTTAAGTTTAATATCTAGTTTTCATTTTCTGAAATTTTTTTGGCTTATAAATTTCTCAAATATGTTACACTGAAAAATGTATGAATGTGTCAATCAGTAGTGACGCATGAAAATATAAACCTACTTCTTTCATATCATCTACATCTGAAGAGTGAATAAATACTACCTTAATATCCTGCAAAGTTACTTTGTGTGCCTGACAAAAAATTAGGGCAAATCATTTTACTTGCACGTATTTTAAAAATTGTTATATGTTTCAGGTATACAGAGTTATAATTCAACATCTGTGTGCACTACTCCATTTCCACATTTTAAGCAGTGGAGTTAACTAATCTTCAATCTCACCTTCCCAAATATCTCCATTAAAATCCAGCTTGTGATTCATCCAGCCCAGCATTTCACATATATCTGATCTTTTTAAGATTATTTTCTCATATGAACCAGGCCTCAGTGGCTATGAAAGATGATCAGTGGGAGTCCTGGCTTATATTGATGACACTTTCTCAGGGGGAATATAATTTGAGTATAATTATAATCAATTCTTCCTAGTTGGTGTATTTAGTAATACAATAGGAGGTGATGCTTAAAATTATATTATTTATTATTTGAGTAATATTGATTTCAGTCTGTGGAAAATTTGAAATTTTCCATTTCCTTTACATTTCAACTACCCAGTTAGTAGGTCTGAAGTGTTACAGACAAATGATTTGTTGAGCTTTTACTTCATATTTGGGACAATTTTAGTTAGTACAAAGTTTCATGATGTTGAGCTGCTTATTTTTTAAAAAAGGAGGACTAAAACTATAAGCTTCAAGTTTAACTGGTACAAAATAAAATATTAAAATTATAATTCTCAAGATAACTAAAAAGAAAGTAACACTAACCTGTCTGTTCTATCATAAGTCCTTTAGAGACTCTTTTCCTTCATCTTGTATATTATGATAAATTACTGCTGGAGAATATAACCTTGGTATGTAATGAGAGTTACAAGCCATTCAGTCTTGGGTGCTGGTCTCATAGGAAGCATGTATTCAACTGTGCTTCTTCTTCACTTTGACAGTGTGAGCTATCACACTGGTGATATGACACTGGTGAGGTGTCATTATACTCCCCAGCATAATGACAATCTAGCCTGCCATTAAGTTCAGTTCAGTTCAGTCACTCAGTCGTGTCCGACTCTTTGCGACCCCATGAATTGCAGCACGCCAGGCCTCCCTGTCCATCACCAACTCCCAGAGTTTACTCAAACTCATGCCCATCGAGTCGGTGATGCCATCCAGCCATCTCATCCTCTGTCGTCCCCTTCTCCTCCTTCTTTCAATCTTACCAGCATCAGAGTCTTTTCCAATGAGTCAACTCTTCGCATGAGGTGACCAAAGTATTGGAGTTTCAGCTTCAGCATCAGTTCTTCCAAAGAACACCCAGGACTGATCTCCTTCAGGATGGACTGGTTGGATCTCCTTGCAGTCCAAGTGACTCTCAAGAGTCTTCTCCAACACCACAGTTCAAAAGCATCAATTTTTCGGCGCTCAGCTTTCTTCACAGTGCAACTCTCACATCCATACATGACCACTGGAAAAACCATAGCCTTGACCAGACAGACCTTTGTTGGCAAAGTAATATCTCTGCTTTTTAATATGCTATCTAGGTTGATCATAACTTTCCTTCCAAGGAGTAAGCGTCTTTTCATTTCATGGCTGCAGTCACCATCCGCAGTGATTTTGGAGCCCCAAAAGATAAAGTCTGACACTGTTTCCACTGTCTCCCCATCTATTTCCCATGAGGTGATGGGACCAGATGCCATGATCTTAGTTTTCTGAATGTTAAGCTTTAGGCGAATTTTTTCACTCTCCTCTTTCACTTTCATCAAGAGACTTTTCCGTTCCTCTTCACTCTCTGCCATAAGGGTGGTGTTATCTGCATATCTGAGGTTATTGATATTTCTCCCGGCAATCTTGATTCCAGCTTGTGCTTCCTCCAGCCCAGCATTTCTCATGATGTACTCTGCATATAAGTTAAATAAGCAGGGTGACAAAATACAGCCTTGATGTACTCCTTTTCCTATTTGGAACCAGTCTGTTGTTCCATGTCCAGTTCTAACTGTTGCTTCCTGACCTGCATGCAGGTTTCTCAAGAGGCAGGTTGGGTGGTCTGGGATTCCCATCTCTTTCAGAATTTTCCACAGTTTATTGTGATCCACATAGTCAAAGGCTTTGGCGTAGTCAATAAAGCAGAAATAGATGTTTCTCTGAAACTCTCTTGCTTTTTTGATGATCCAGCGGATATTAGCAATTTGATCTCTGGTTCCTCTGCCTTTTCTAAAACCAGCTTGAACATCTGGAAGTTCACGGTTCACATATTGTTGAAGCCTGGCTTGGAGAATTTTGAGCATTACTTTACTAGTGTGTGAGATGAGTGCAATTGTGCGGTAGTTTGAGCATTCTTTGGGATTGCCTTTCTTAGGGATTGAAATGAAAACTGACGTTTTCCAGTCCTGTGGCCACTGGTGAGTTTTCCAAATTTGCTGGCATATTGAGTGCAGCACTTTCACAGCATCATCTTTCAGGATTTGAAATAGCTCAACTGGAATTCCATCACCTCCACTAGCTTTGTTCATAGTGTTGCTTTCTAAGGCCCATTTGACTTCACATTCCAGAATGTCTGGCTCTAGGTGAGTGATCACACCATCATGTTTATCTGGGTCGTGAAGATATTTTTTGTACAGTTCTTCTGTGTATTCTTGCCACCTCTTCTTAATATCTTCTGCTTCTGTTAGGCCCATACCATTTCTGTCCTTTATCGAACCCATCTTTGCCTGAAATGTTCCCTTGATATCTCTAATTTTCTTGAAGAGATCTCTAGTCTTTCCCATTCTGTTGTTTTCCTCTATTTCTTTGCACTGATCACTGAGGAAAGCTTTCTTATCTCTCCTTGCTATTCTTTGGAACTCTGCATTCAAATGGAAATATCTTTCCTTTTCTCCTTTGCTTTTTGCTTCTCTTCTTTTCACAGCTATTTGTGAGGCCTCCTCAGACAACCATTTTGCCTTTTTGCATTTCTTTTCCATGGGGATGGTCTTGATCCCTTTCTCCTGTACAATGTCATGAACCTTCGTCCATAGTTCATCAGGCTCTCTGTCTATCAGATCTAGTCCCTACACTTAATACACACGTTATCTCCTGGCTTATGTTGATGACACTTTCTCAGGGGGATTCTTCCATCATCTGGCCACATGATGGCAGAATGAGCCTAAGGAAGCAAGCAAACCCTTTATGTATCTGATCAGGAGTGTTTACCATTGTTATCAGATAAGGGGCTAGCCTTAACCTCTAAATTCATAAAGCTTCCAAACATTAACTCAATGGGAGAAATAACATGCTTGCTAAAGGAAATTAATTTTCATTGAACCAAAGTAAGTCTGATGGTCATCTTAAGCAAGCTGTACAATTTAACCAAAGAATTCTTTAGGGTAAAATTCATTCTACTTGTTCAGAAAACTGGGAATAATAGGGAGCATGATAAGCACTGGTATCTGTAAAGTTTTATAGAGTCCCCAATTTACCATTGAAACAAACCTTGTCTCAGATTCTAGATGTTCAGGAATTCCAAGCGCTGGGATGGTATAATTCAGTAGGGCTTTGATCACCATTTGAGGATCTGCTTTAGCCAATGGGAACACTTCTCGTCATCTAGACACCATGCATTCTATTACTGAATAGTATTTCTTATCCTCTGATGGCAAAAGTTCTACAATGTTCATTTGCTATCAGGTCTGAGGTGATGTGGGCCTCAGTATTCCCTGTAAAGAAAATTTGTTTTTTTTTAAATTTCTAACAATCAGCACATCTTTGTATTATTTACTGAAACATCTGGTCCTTATGTAGAAGTGGTATGATTCCAAGATTTTCATTATATTCATTTCACTTGAAAGATATTGCTTCTTAGGTTACATGAAAAGCCATGGATGCATACACTTGGGGCACAGGGAAATAATGCCAATGGGTAAATCCTACATTCCTATGCTCTTTTCAGTTCCCCTTGAATTCCAACTTTCTAATTTGGGAGGAGTTAATTATGTAATTCTGAAACTGTGAATATGAGTCCCTGGATAGAAGTAATGGAACTTCAATTTCCTCAGTCCAAACCTTAGACATTTTGGTGCAAATCCATTTCCTTTAGATATTTTATCTAGTCCTATATGAGTTCTGCAATGAACTATGTAAATCTGAATGGGAAATTTCAATGACTAATAAATCAGCAATCAATTCTTATGTGATACTTTAGTTCTTATTGATGTTAGATAGTCTCCATTTTTCTAAACTTGGTCTTTAGTATGCAGGACCCTCACTCATATTGGCTGTCAGTATAAATATTCACTTTAAGACTGGAGGCTAATTTAAAAGTTCACATAATAGCCATGAGTGCTGCTGTTTGGCTGATTTTATGTTTGTGAGAACATAAGCCTCTAAAACCTCATGAGGACTGACTATTGCATAAATGCTTTTATATTTCCCTGTGTGTCTCTCATACAAAATCCATTAATGAACTATATTAAGTCAGCACTGGGAATACAAGTATCAGATTGTATACTGAGCGGACTGAGGCTTAGTATCTTTTAGAACTGGGAGGCAGTCATGTTCACTGCTTGTTTAGGATCTGGCAATTGAACAGCTGGATTCAGAAAGTTACACCTAGTAATCAGAACAGCATGGTATTGGCACAAAACAGACATATGGATCAATGAAACAGAACAGAGAGCCTAGAAATAAACCCACAGACCTACAGTCAATTGATCTTTGGCGAAGGAGTTAAGAATATACAAGGGAAAAAAAGAGAGTCTCTTCAGCAAGTATAGTTGGGAAAGTTGGACAGCTGCATGTAAATCAATGAAGTTAGATCACTCTTTAGTTCAGTTCAGTCGCTCAGTCATGGCTGATTCTTTGCGACCCCATGAATCGCAGCACGCCAGACCTCTCTGTCCATCACCAACTCCCGGAGTTGACTCAAACTCATGCCCATCAAGTCGGTGACACCATCTAGCCATCTCATCCTCTGTCATCCCCTTCTCTTCCTGCCCCCAATCCCTCCCAGCATCAGGGTCTTTTCCAATGAGTCAACTCTTTGCATGAGGTGGCCAAAGTACTGGAGTTTCATCTTCAGCATCAGTCCTTCCAATGAACACCCAGAGAGCCTGATGAACTATGGACGGAGGTTTGTGACTTTGTACAGGAGACAGGGATCAAGACCATCCCCATGGAAAAGAAATGCAAAAAGGCAAAATGGTTGTCTGAGAAGGCCTTACAAATAGCTGTGAAAAGAAGAGAAGCAAAAAGCAAAGAAGAAAAGGAAAGATATTCCCATTTGAATGCAGAGTTCCAAAGAATAGCAAGGAGAGATAAGAAAGCTTTCCTCAGTGATCAGTGCAAAGAAATAGAGGAAAACAACAGAATGGGAAAGACTAGAGATCTCTTCAAGAAAATTAGAGATATCAAGGGAACATTTCAGGCAAAGATGGGTTCGATAAAGGACAGAAATGGTATGGGCCTAACAGAAGCAGAAGATATTAAGAAGAGGTGGCAAGAATACACAGAAGTACTGTACAAAAAATATCTTCACGACCCAGATAAACATGATGGTGTGATCACTCACCTAGAGCCAGACATCCTGGAATGTGAAGTCAAATGGGCCTTAGAAAGCATCACTATGAACAAAGCTAGTGGATGTGATGGAATTCCAGTTGAGCTATTTCAAATCCTGAAAGATGATGCTGTGAAAGTGCTGCACTCAATATGCCAACAAATTTGGAAAACTCAGCAGTGGCCACAGGACTGGAAAAGGTCAGTTTTCATTCCAATCCTTAAGAAAGGCAATCCCAAAGAATGCTCAATCTACCGCACGATTGCACTCATCTCACATGCCAAAGAATGCTCAAACTACCGCACAATTGCACTCATCTCACATGCTAGTATAGTAATGCTCAAAATTCTCCAAGCCAGGCTTCAGCAATATGTGAACTGAGAACTTCCAGATGTTCAAGCTGGTTTTACAAAAAGCAGAGGAACCAGAGATCAAATTGCCAATATCCGCTGGATCATTGAAAAAGCAAGAACACTTTTACACCATACAAAAAATTAACTCAAAATGGCTTAAAGACTTAAATATTGGGTTGGCCAAAAAAGTTACTTGAACAAGGTTTTTGGCCAACCCAATATAAGCCATGACACCATAAAACTCTCAGAAGGAAACATAGGCAAAATATCCTCTGACATAAATCATAGCAATGTTTTCCTAGGTCAGTCTCACAAGGCAAAATAAATACAAGCAAAACTAAACAAATGGGACCTAATCAAACTTAGAAAAAGCCCTTGCACAGAAAAGGAAAGCATTAAAAAAAAAAATGAAAAGACAACCTGTGGATGGGGAAAAATATTTGCAAAGAATGTGACTGACAAGTCTTAATTTCCAAAATATGCAAAGAGCTCATACAGCTCAACAACAACAACAACAAAAACAAAAAAAATCAACAAACAGATAGAAAGGACTTCCTTGGTGGTTGGTCCAGTGGTAAAGTATCCATCTTCCAATGCAGGGAATGTGGGTTCCATCCCTGGTTGGAGAACTAAAATCCTACACCCTGCAGAGAAACTAAGCCCATTCACTACAACTACTGAGCACATGGGCAACAACTAAAGTTTTCTCTTTGCCACATCAGAAGACCTAGCATGATGGAAGGAAGATCCCATGTGTGGCAACCTAGACCCGATGCAGCCAAATTTAAAAAAAAAGAAACAAACCCTAGATAGATGTTTCTTCAAAAAAAAAAAAAAAAAAGACATATAGATGGCCCACGGGCCAGGGAAAAGATGCTCCAGCATTGCTAATTATTAAAGAAATGCACATCAAAACCTCATGCTAGTCAGAATGGCCATCATGAAAATGTTTAGAAACAATAAATGCTGGAGAGGGTGTGGACAAAAAGCAAGGGAAACCTCCTACACTGTTGGTGGGAATGTAAGTTGGTGTAGCCACTATGGAGAACAGCCTGGGGTTTCCTTAAAAAACAAAAAACAGTTACTGTATGATCCAGCAATCCCACTCATAAGCACGTGCATGCTCCAGTCGCTCTGCTACTGCTGCTAAGTCACTTCAGTCGTGTCCGACTTTTTGCGACCCCATCCCTGGGATTCTTCAGGCAAGAATACTGGAGTGGGTTGCCATTTCCTTCTCCAATGCATAAAAGTGAAAAGTGAAAGTGAAGTCGCTCAGTCATGTCCAACTCTTCACGACCCCATAGACGGTAGCCCACCAGGCTCTTCTTTCCATGAAATTCTCCAAGCAAGAATATTGGAGTGGGTTGCCATTTCCTCCCCCTGGGGATCTTCCTGACCCAGGGATCGTACCTGCATCCTCTTATATCTCCTGCATTGGCAGGCAGGTTCTTTACCACTAGCACCACCTCGGAAGCCCTCCCAAAGTCTGCAATTGCCCCTAAAGCCCACAGTCTCAGGCTAGTTGCAGGGATTTAGCCACTGCACCTGCAACTTAGGAGTGATTTCCCCTTCTCTCCTTTGCTCACACATCCCCTGGGGCTCTGCGTTGGTTCTGGCTGTGCACTGCTTCTAGGCCGCCCTCCAGGGTCTTATTAGAGGTCACTCGCTCAGTTGGGGTGAGCAGAGGGAGGGGTGCAGCAGACAGAGCTGGGGTGTGTGGGGAGAGTGCCTGCCGTGGCTGAGAACTGTGGGAGGGACGTCGCCACAGTCTGAGGCGGGTGGCCAGCTTCCCCAGGGGACCTGACTCTGGGTTGTGAGTCCCTTGGCAGAGCCAGGCTGCTCAGGCTCCCAGGAAGATGTGAGCAGTGACACGTGCCTGCTCACAGCTTGGTGACAACCGTAACCCCTAGGGTTGAGGCCATAGCAGCCTCCCGTCCTCCACCTCTGGCACTTCCATAGCTTTTCTACCTCTGGAGCTGCAGACCACAGCTGATTCATCCCCCTAAGGCCCTCAGCCAAGGCAGGGTCCCGGGTTCTGCAAGCACTCAGAGTCAGAGCATTCCTATGGCAAGGATCTCTTGCTTCTAAGGGAGGCCCAGGCTTCCCTGGACTCCCTCAGCTATGTCCTACTAGCCGCCTCAGAGCATCTTCAGGGCAGTCAACCTGGTCCTTTCCCTGGGGTCTGATTCCTGAAGCCTGAGCCTCAGCATGCTGTCCCCTCTCTCTGCGGTGGCATGGCCGTGTAAGCTGCTTCTAGAATGAAGTGCTGTTTGGCAGTAACTCTGTGGTGAATTCTCTCCATTTTGCCTTCTGAGCAGCTTCCCTTGTGGCTCAGCTGGTAAAGAATCCTCCTGTAAAGCGGGAAACCTCGGTTTGATTCTTGGATTGGGAAGATCCCCTGGAGAAGGGAAAGGCTATCTACTCCAGTATTCTGGCTTGAAGAATTCCGTGGACTGGATAGTCCATAGGATTGCAAAGAGTTGGACACGACTGTGCGACTTTCACTTTCTGCCTTCTGAGCTCTTGTCGCTGCGCTCCCCTCTGAGGTTCCGATGCTCTCCCCTGTCCCCGCCTCTGAGGGGGTTTCTGAGAGTACCAAAACGTTTCCTCCCTCCCAAATCCCTTTCTGGGTGCAGGTTCAGTTCAGTTCTGTCGCTCAGTCATGTCCGACTCTTTGCGACCCCATGGACTGCAGCTTCCCGGACTTCCCTGTCCATCAGCAACTCCTGGAGTTTACTCAAACTCATGTCCATTGAGTCGGTGATGCCATCCAACCACCTCATCCTCTGTCTCCTCCTGCCTTTAATCTTTCCCAGCATCAGGGTCTTTTCCAATGAGTGAGTTCTTCGCATCAGGTGGCCAAAGTATTGGAGTTTCAGCTTCAGGATCAGTCTTTCCAATGAATATTCAGGACCGATTTCCTTTAAGATTGACTGTACTCTGTATAGAAGTTAAATAAGGAGGGTGACAATATATAGCCTTGATGTACTCTTTTCCTGATTTGGAACCAGTCTGTTGTTCTGTGTCCAGTTCTAACTGTTGCTTCTTGACCTGCATACAGATTCCTCAGGAGGCAGGTAAGGCGGTCTGGTATTCCTATCTCTTTAAGAATTTTCCACAGTTTGTTGTGATCTACACAGTCAAAGGCTTTGGCATAATCAATAAAGCAGAAATAGATGTTTTTCTGGTATTCTCTTGCTTTTTTGATGATCCAGCGGATGCTGGCAAGTTAATCTCTGGTTCCTCTGCCTTTTCTAAATCCAGCTTGAAAAAAAAAAAAAAAATCCAGCTTGAACATCTGGAACTTCACGGGTCACGTATCTTCTGTTTCTTTTTTTTTTATCATTATCTTTTGCCCTTCCTCATTCTGATGAGATTGGCTTGTCTTTCTGGAAGTCTAGGGTCTTCTGTCAGTATTCAGAAGGTATTCTGTAGAATTTGTTCCACACGCAAGATGAATTTTTGATGTATTTGTCCATAGGGGAAGGTCATCTCTGTCTCTTGTTCCTTTGCCATTGAAAGTTCAGTATTTTTAATTTTTTAAAGGAATTTCCATATTGTTTTTCATAGTGTCTAAAGCAATTTATATTCCCACTAGCAGTGAACAAGTGTTTCCTTTACTTTACATCCTAGTCAGTACTTGTTTTATCTTTTTAATAATAGCCATTCTCACAGATGTGAGGTGATATCTTATTGGAGTTTTGATTTCCATTTCCTGATCATTAGTAACTTTGAACACCTTTTCATGTACCTGTTGGCCATTTGAAAATTTTCTTTGGGAAAATGTCTATTCAGGTCCTTTGTCCATCTAAAAAATTGGATTATTTGATTTTTTTGCTATTGAATTTCTTTTATGTTTTGCATATTAAATCTGATTAGATATATGGTTGGCAAATATTTTCTCACATTTCATAGGTTGGTTTTTCATTTCTGCTCTGTCTTTAATTCAGTGAAGTGCAGTTATTCTTTCTATATTTTTTCCTGTGTTATAATTGCTTACAGTGGGAGGAGTAGCACAATTCCATTTGCTTTTGTGAGGGCTAATCCAGTTTCATTTGCCTTTTCATGTCAAGCTATGGAAATCCTATCCTAGGCTTTTCAAAGAGCATTTTCCCTTATTTCTAGGCTTTTGTTCAAAACACCAGACTTATCCATTCATCTTCCACATGATATATTGGAATAAAAAGTCAATGTGACCTCTTCTAGAAAATCCTTTCATTCCCGTTTCTCAAGGGAAGAGCACTGAATTCCCCAAACTAAAAATGTATTGTCTAAAACAGCAATTAGTCTCTGTTTTTAGCAACTTGCATATGCTTTTCCTTTATTTCTCATTTTCTGCCCTTTCACTCACAGATTCAGAATTTCAAAAGCAGATATTGTTTCTAGACTCTATGCTATGTTAGATATGTGGTCTCGGGATCTTACAACATCTTTTCAAATTTTCTTGTCCTCATCTGTGAAGTGGAAAATACTATCTAACTTCATAGTGTTGTAGTAAGTGTTCATATCTATACCATGGTATTTTGTATAGAAACTGGTACATGGTAGATTCATGGTAAATATGCCTCATTATTTTTGCCTCATTTCTCTTCCTTTCTTCATCCATGTACATTTCTCATTCAATTTTTCTTCTCCATCTTTTCTTTCTTCATTTTCCTTCCTTCTTCTTCCATGATGCCTAGTATAGGATTGGGTATACAGTAAGTATAACTGATAGAGGGGGACATTCTACTATTAAGAAAATAAAGACATATGTTTAAAAAAGGAATCTTTATTTCTTAGAGTGATGTGTCAATTTTCTCATTGATTGCTTGTTTAATTGACTTATTCATTCATTTTAATTTATCTCACACAAAATGCCAGCTGGTTCTCATTTGCCTTTTTTTTCTGACTGGGAAGGAAAGCCCACTTTGACATGGGTGCTGCTGGCAAATCTTCCACATTTACACAGAGTGTCCAACTTAGACATGGGATATGTGTTATCCTTCTGCCTGGCTAACCCCAGGTATGTCTCATCTCTTTTAGTTCACTGAACACAAACCTGGCTCATTTCCAAAACTAATAAAGGGAGGGCCTTGTCCTACTGCAATGATATCTATTCAGTCCCCTGCAACACAACCTTCCATTCTCTCTGGATATATCAGTCATGAAGCCTTGTTTAATGACCATTTCCATCCTTCTGATCCTGGTTCATAAGACTCCAGGTAACTCAGACCTCTCTCAAAGGTTCTGGGGTCTTGCTTGTGCTGTTGGTATCTTGGTAACTTCTGAGATGGTTCCTACTCACATATAGTAGGCACTACCTAAAGCCTTTTCTGGTCTCAGGTTTAGAATGTTACTCCCAAGATTCATCTCATGTCAAGATCGCCCTGGTTTTGCTCTGCCAAAATAAATTTAAGATTGCTGTTCTTGTTGTTCCTAGGATAGTGAAGTGTCGAATGAAGCATTTCAGATAATGCGGTAATTGGGATGGAAGTTTGATTCATGGATTTAGTGTGAGAGATTAGATCCAAGTTGGGGAGCTATAGGAAGAATCAATGGTAATTTGAAATTTGGAGAGTGCATTGTAGTGGGGATAGTATGTGACCTTAGAGATAGAGGAATATTGAAAAAATAAGTGGGTATCAGCAGAGGGTGAGAAAGTCTATAAATTCTATAAATGAATTGGGCTGGACAAATATTTTGCTGTAGTCTGGAGAGGGAATGGTGGTTTTTTGTGTTTTTTGTTTTTTGTTTTTGTTTTTTTAGCTGGGATGAAGTTGGGTAGAACTGGGAGCTGTGGTAGAGTGAAGTTCATAGTTGGGCTACATTTTGGATTGACACTGCAAATTAGGGTTGAATGGCTTGGCCAGTGTTATGTTTGTGTTAAGTTTTATTATTGAACCTTAGATCGGTATTCAGAAGAGACAGGGCTGGGAGTTTTAGATAAGTGTTTGGTCCACGTAGGTGTGTTATTCAAGCAGAGTGTATGTAGGCTTTATGTAGGAAGAGGTTGGCTTAGCCTGAATTTGGCGATGAATAAAGTTGAGGAAGACAGTCAAATTTATCACAGCAGAGCTGCATCTGTTGAAATGGGGAGGACAGATGCTGGATGGAAAATATGCAGTAATATTTTCAAGCTCTTTTTTAAAAAGTTTTTTGCTTATGATTTTTCAGGGGCCCTGAAGAACAGTAGATATAACTGTAGGCAGTGAGGATAAATGAAATCAGGAGGCTGGAATGTCTTCAAGGCTCTCCCATAAAACTTTGGACAGTACAGAGAGACAAAGCAGTGGTCTCAACCCAACCTTATAGAATACCAAGGTTGTCTCTCCTTTCTTGGGATTGAATTCAGAGTCAATGTGCTTAGTGTTTTCTCCTCTTCCTCTTTTCCTCCCTCTCCTTTTTCTTTCCCCCCTCTCCTTCCCCTCCCCTTATTTTTTCTGCTTCACACTTACCTACCCCTTGTTCCCATCCTGTTTCAGCCTACCTACTTGAAATACACTTTTTCTCATATTTGTTAAAGTTCAGTTTCCATGTTGTAATAGCAGAAACCACAGGTGGGTTTGCCCCCCCAAAAAGCAACAAAAAAGGAAGGAAGGAAGACAGCCTGGAAGACAGGACTCAATGCTTCAAAAGTTGTACATAGTGTTGTTTCTTTAACTGTTTAATACTTTCACCTGGCAGAATTAATGGGCAGGAACAGTTCTGTACAAGCTTTTCTGGAATAATCAAAGTCATGTTTTCCTTTCATCACCCCCAAACATATACATGTGAAATTGAACTTTGTGAAAGCTAAGACTCTTGTTTTAAAATTCTGTATTATTGGTATTTATCTGAGTGCTTTGTACAGAGCAGATTTTGATGAATGTTTACTCAGTGAATGGACATATAAATGACTTATGTCTAAAACATATGTGTGAGTAGGAAAAACATTAGAAGGTAGATGGAAGAGGATCATGTTTAGGGAGCACATACGGCAGAGAAGTCATTTATCATATTGATTCTAACTCTGGATGGAGTTCTTTAGAAGAGTTAAGAACATAAGTGGTGTTTTTTTAATTTATAATATTTAACTTGCTCTTAAAACAAGTCCAGTGTAGGAAAATGAGCTGGGCAACATCTATGGGTGAATGTGAGGTCAGCAGGGTTGTGTGCCTCACTTAAGGAAGAGCCCTGAAGAGTGTTTTCTGGGAAACTCTAGGTTATTACAAATTATGACACATCTAATTAACCTCCTTCTTCACAAACACAGTTGAGATTTCCTGATCAGGTGCAAACTCTCCTGTTCCCATTTCTCTCATGGGGAGACTCAGGCCAGAGATCCAGAGGTCAGGGACAATGCTGGCATTTAAGACCAGGTCTCTTCTGACTTCAATTTGAAGATGGAAGGATCAACAGTGACATTAACTTGATGTGAGTGTTATTATGCTGCAGGGCAATACAGAGTCAGAACAGCTGAAGGAGTGAAAAGCTATAATGGACTTGAGTTTGTGTAAGCTCCAGGAGATGGTGAAGAACAGAGAAACCTGGTGTGCTGCAGTCCATGGGGTCACAAAGAGTCGGACACAACTGAGTGACTGAACAACAAGTAGAATTCTCCTGGGGCTGCCTTGACCTGATTTTCATGTGGAAAGGAAACGTCAGCTTGCCTGATTGTCATTCTTGTTATCTATGTCCCTATCCACTCTCTGGTGACTAGAAAGAGAAGATCTTGAGTGTCTTGCCTTCTATCCAATGGATTTTGGAGAAGCAGGAAGTCCTCCAGTTCAGATGTTGGACAAAAGAGGGTAGATGTAACTGGAAGGAACCCCCAAAGCTCCTTTCCTCCTATAAGTAGGATGTGCCAAAAGAGAGAGAGATTTCATGATGAGTGTGAGGGTCACTGTAGGAAACAGTGGTACCATGATGCTGGAGCATGGACGAGGGTGCCATTTTTATCTCCTTCCTCTGGTTAACCAGCAAGCTGGCTGACGTAGCAGCAAATGAATGCCTTCTCCAGATGGAAGTGCCCATTTCTGGTGCAGTTTATACATTTGCCAGCACCCCAGTGCTATGGGGTATCTGCTACTGAGGCATTTTTCTTCCTTCCTTCCCCTTCCATTCTCTTACATCACCTAAACCTGGAAAATTTTACTTTTTTTGTCAAAAAACTAATAAGACACTTTTTTTCCATGCAGGAAATAACATCAAACTTGCTTTTCCCAATTTTTATTAATATGGGTGGGCATTTGGAGACCTCTACATACATAACACTGAATGTGTGCCTTGGTGCAGAGTGAATGCTGATAAACTGATGTGGAAGAAGAGAATGGGTGAATGGTTGCAAAGGTCCTTGAATGCTAAGCTATGGATTTTGAACTATCTGTTGAAAGTTGTGGAAGGCCTTCTGTCTGCAGATGTCATGCAGGAAGATGCTACCCTCTCCTACAAATCCTATTATAAAAGAGGCAATGTGATACAGAGAAGGAAGAGCATGGTCTATCATGTAGACCAGAAATTGGAGGCTTCCCTGATGGCTTAGTGGTAAAGAATTTGCCTGCAATTCAGGAGACCCAGGTTCAGTCCTTGAGTTGGGAAGATTCCTTGGAGAAGGGAATGGCTACTCACCCTAATATTCTTGTCTGGAGAATTCTATGGATAGAGGAGCTGGCAGGCTGTAGTCCATGGGGTTGCAAAGAGTTGGACATGACTGAGCAACTAACACTAACACCATGAATGTGATACAGAGTAGAAAGAGCATAGTCTATTGGATAGTCCCGAAATTGAAATACAAGCTATGGAAATGTGGACAGAACAATGCTCTCTTTGAGCCTCAATGTCTTCATCTAAAGGATGGAGATAACAGAAGGTTTGATGAGGGTTCAGTGAAATGTGATTTGCAAAATGCTTGATATATTGTAGATGCTGAACGTATATGGTTGTGATCGTTAGTATTATTTTCTTTCTAGTGGTTCCTTTGTCCTTGGAAGATCCAACAGGTAACTAATTCTGAAAGTCGCTCAGTTGGGTCTGACTCTTTGTCACCCCATGCTGTATAGTCCATGGAATTCTTCAGGCCAGAACACTGAAGTGGCTAGCCATTCCCTTCTCCAGGGGATCTTCCCAACCCAGGGATGGAACTCAGGTCTCCCGCATTGCAGGCGGATTCTTTACTGTCTGAGCCACCAGGAAAGCCCTAATACCACTTGATAACTTATATTTACAGAATGCTGACAAAGTGTCAAGAACTTTCTCAGCTGAAGAGCCTATATACACATACACGGATCTCAATGACTAATACATAGCTATCACTATTCACAAATGGGCTTTAGCCATATGTGGAAAGTGTGTGATAGATGCTCATGTGTATACACATATGTACATATACATGTGTACATATATGCTCAATTTATGTGTGAATGTGCATGAGTGAGTAAAATGAATTGTGCATGTGTGCCTCTGTGTGTGTGCTGCCCATGTACATACAGTATCTATTTCTGTGGGGCCAAAGTACAAAGAGAGACATGTATTGTATATATTTGCACAAATGTTTCAGACTACAAAGATGTGCAGCTGCTCAAATAAGTGTTCTTTGCCTCAAAGTAGGTGCTGGTTAACTATGATGAGAGCTGTGTGTGAGAAATATACATCCAAATGAGCATTTGAAAACATGTCCAGTACATGCTCCCAGTGGCAGTCCTTGAAATCCTGGACCCTCAAGAAGAGACTTTCATATCAACCACACTACCTAATATTTAATTCCTTCTTATTACGTGCCTGATACTTTTCTGAGCATATGATGTATGTTAATTTATTCATCATAAAATTATTAAGAAGTTGGCTCTGTTGGTATGCCCATTGTGAAGATGATGCAAGCGTGAGCCAGAGAATGGAGGTAACCTTGCTTGAGGATGAAAAGCCGCAATGATAGAATCCAGATTTGAATTGAGGTGGTTTTGAGTCTGTATCCTATGCTCTTAATAGTTGTAGGGCTTGTCTTTAAATCATGCCTCTCCACTCCTATTATTATCACTGCTGCATAGGAATTAACATGGCTGTGTTTTTCCCAGGTGGCCTGTACAGATCCTATTATGGCAAGAACCAAGAAGAGTCTTGGAATCCATGCCAGCTTCACCAAGGCACATGCCGAAATGCCTGCAGAAAATATGAACTTCCATACTTAACCTGTCTAAATCACGAAAAGTGCTGCCTAAAATTTTTAGTGAAAGTGGAAAGTGCAAACAATATGAAGCAGGAGTCTAACTCCGACTCCAGTTTGTCAGTTACAACACTTTCAAACTATTCTCAGATTTGAATATCACCAACTTTACCCGTTCCTGGGGTAGTTCTTCTCCCGTCTGGAACATGCTTCCCATAAAAATGCATTCCTTCTCATGTGTGTGTCTTTCATCTGTGAGCAGTCATTAATGGACAGGGGAAGGTTAGGCTGGGGGCTGGGGAGACACGTAGTTTAGGAAAGGGCGCTGACCCAAGAAGCAAATAGGATGCTAGAGTAGCTCGGAAGATACTGAAGAAGGAAGGGGACCACATTTCTGGTCTTCTTTGGTACCACGAGGAAGGTTATGATTTGTTCTGGAGGTTGCAAGAGGGAAGATAAAAACTGGATTGAGTCTGGATGATTCAATGAGCATGTAGGGGAGATTGCTAAGATCCCTGAGTAAACACTTTAGGAATATCCTGTTATGTCTGGTATTACATGATGTCTTCAGGAAAACCAGAATCAGGCAAATGGATGGTTAGAATTGAGTGTAGGAATTCTTTGAACAAATTAGGACAAAATTTTGTAAGTGGTATAGCAGTTGGAAAGTGGAATAAGCAAGCTTGTCCCTGGGCGCTTTTCCAATTTTGAGGCTGGTGGAAAATTTCTGAATGTGGGGCAGAGATGAAGGAAGTTGTAGCATTAGAGAGGGATTTGGGATGAACATTTTATTTGATGATCTTTAAGATCTTTTCATTCTTGAGAAGTGAGGAATATTGTTTTCCCATTCTAAACTTAGTCATGAATATTTGACATGCTATGGCATTTTCATTGTATTTGGTATACTAATCTTCTTTGGGTGTCTCATCTCATTTCTTTTTCCTCTTTGTAAATTGGAGGATAATTACTTTACAATATTGTGATGGTTTCTGCCAAACATCAGCATGAATTGGCCATAGGTATACATGTGTCCCTCCCATCCTGAACCCCCCTCCCACATCCCTCCCCACCCTATCCCTCTAGGTTATCCCAGAGCACTGGCTTTGTTTCTTTTTTGAATCTAAACTTCTAGAACCAGTGTTCTCAACTAAGTTCTCTAAGTTCCAGATTCCTAGCTTCACCTCAGCTGAGAGTAATTAGGCTTTTGTGCTTATCACATTACTGAAATGGCACTGGTTTTTCTCAGGAATGCCATTCTTGTTGAAAAACTTTAATATTTTTAAGGTTTTACTGTTTACTTTGCTTTTAGATATGCTTTCACTGCATCGCCCTTAATCCTTCCTTGAAATCCTTGTTAGCCTTAGCTTCTGGTTTCTGGGTGTTCTTTTGGCCGTTGTTGGAGGTTTCTTCTTCCACTATCTGCCCCATAATACATTGCCATCTTGCCTACTTTCTCTCCTTTTTACCATAAACACTTTACCTGAATTTCTCATTATTAGACAAATAACAATCCCAGCTCAAATCAATGTATCAAAGTCCATATACTCACTAAATGACCAATTTTAAATTTTTATGGGAACTAAAAGTCGATAAAAAAAATTCAAAAACGTTTCTATCTTTGAGATTCAATGACATTTAGACGTGTTTGTAAGATGGGATAGAGGCTCAGCAGAACCAGATTTCAAGAAGGGATGCAGAAAATTTCTGGCAAAAGTAGAGTGATTAAAAACAAGTTTTATTATTTGGAAGAGAGTGTTGGTCTTGGGTTTAGCATGTACTTGAAATACAATATATTTAGACTTTCTACTTCCTACAGTATTTGTAGAGGGAAAATTGTTGTGGAATTCTAGGTTTAAAGCCGATTCCCATTTCTCTGGTTTCAACATATATTAATGAAAGAAACATGAATTTGAGAGAGTCATTTCCTAGGCAGGTTGATAGGAAGTCTAGGGGTCCCCAAGGAGAGAGGGGTCTGGAATTCTCAAGGAGGAAGAAAGGACAAACTTTTTTGTCCCTCTACATTCCTTAGGATTATATAACAATAGTGTATCCTGCTTGAGGACAGTCTCTGGAAAAGATCTTCTGGCTAATCCTGTTATCTTAAGGTGTAAATTATGAGAGTAGGTCTAGTGAGGTCTTTATAACCTCCAGACATTCTTTTGATTCACTGTAGTAACTAATTAAAGAGTATATAATTCCATTGCTAACATTATCAAGGGGGTACTCTTTCTGCCCCTTCAGATGCCTATGTCAGAGGCTTTCTCTATTGCCTTTATACTTTAATAAAACTTTATTACACAAAAGCTCTGAGCAATCAAGCCTCGTTTCTGGCCCCGGATTGAATTCTTCTCCCCCAGAGGCCAAGAATCCCAGCGTCTTTGTGTGTTCAACAACAACCTTTCAAATTTAAAGTCAGAAGGCTTTGTCCCTTGTTCCCCATCACTGCTCAAAAGCTGTGGGATCTCGGGCAAATTCTGTATTTATGTGTTCAACTCAGACATCTCTGAAGTCTAGACTTATATATTAAATTACATATTTATTTTGTTCTCTTAGATTTCTTAATCATTTCAGACTCAAAACGTCCTAAGCTGAATTCCGAATCTGTTTGCCTGGCTTTTCTTTTGTCTTTCTCCTTCAGTAATTGGCTTCTACAATCCCTTTTGTTGTTCAGTTCAGAAACTTGAGAGTCACTTTTGTTTTGTTTTCATTTATTTTAATTAGTTGGAGGCTAATTACTTTACAATATTGTAGTGGTTTTTGTCATACACTGACATGAATCAGCCATGGATTTACATGTATTCCCCATCCTGATCCCCCCTCCCACCTCCCTCTCCACCCGAGGCAAGCTTTTAAAGGCTGTACCTTTAAGGTTCAGTTCAGTTCAGTTGCTCAGTCATGTCTGACTCTTTGCGACTCCATGAATCGCAGCACGCAAGGCCTCCCTGTCCATCATCAACTCCCGGAGTTAACTCAAACTCGTGTCCATCGAGTCGGTGATGCCATCCAGCCATCTCATCCTCTGTTGGCCCCTTCTCCTCCTGCCCCCAATCCCTCCCAGCATCAGGGTCTTTTCCAATGAGTCAACTCTTCGCATGTGGCCAAAGTACTGGAGTTTCAGCTTCAGCATCAGTCCTTCCAATGAACACCCAGGACTGATCTCCTTTAGGATGGACTGGTTGGATCTCCTTGCAGTCCAAGGGACTCTCAAGAGTCCTCTCCAACACCATAGTTTAAAAGCATCAAATTTTCGGTGCTCAGCTTTCCTCACAGTACAACTCTCACATCCATACATGACCACTGGAAAAACCATAGCCTTGACCAGATAGACCTTTGTTGGCAAAGTAATGTCTCTGCTTTTTAATATGCTATCTAGGTTGTTCTCCCTAACTTCAGATTTGGCCAGGAAGAATATTGGACAAGGTAAAAACTCCTGAAGTGTGGATCCAGGGGCCATACAGAACAATGTTGAAGAGATCTCTCCTCTGAGAGTTTGTGCTTCATAAGAAAAACATCCTCACATTCACAATAGAGGCCTTTACCATGCCTGAGATATTTGGATTCAGAATTTGCATTGCTATGGACAGGTGACTGCTATGTGTCTTCTAAGCTTCCTTTTCTTGGATTAGAGTTTTTGCTGCAGTAGTCTTGTCTCTGCTTTATCTTATCTCTGCTTTTTAAATTGAGTGTGTGGATCAGGGTAAGAAGCAGAGAACTTGTCTTTGGTTTATAGGTTACAGGACTAAGAGGAAGTAATTGCACAGAAGTGGACTAAGAAGAAGTAATTGTGAAGGCTGACTACCTAGAAATCCTGTTTTTTTCAGCTGGAGACAGTGAGTGGAGAAGACCCTGGCCTGTCCTCTCTGGGGAGGGAGAGGACATGTTTAATTCATGGAAGGAAAGACTTAAAGATGGCACCGCCACAAAATGGGAAGAATGAAGATACCCAAGTCATCACTTGGTATCACCATCCTAAGTCTTCCAGGGCTCTCAGATGACCAGTAATGCAGTGTGATGTGAGAAAGAAACTAGCTTTTGTTTTCTTGAACCAACAAGATTTGGGGGGATTATTTGTTACAGTAACTAGTATTAATTATCTTAATCCACGTAAATTAAAAGGCCAGTGGAGGAGATTCTAAGCATCCCAATCAAAGACAGAGACACTGTCCCTCATCATTTGGTCCATCCCAGATGGCTGGTGTTCCATTTCCATTTAGAGGTGTGTTCTAGTAAATGTGGTGAAAGTGAAAGTGTTAGTCACTCAGTTGTGTCCCACTCTTTGTGATTCCATGGACTGTAGCCTGCCAGGCTCCCCCATCCATAGGATTCTCTATGCAAGAATACTGGAGCGGGTTGCCAATTCCTTCTCCAGGGGATCTTCCTGACCCATGGATCGAACCTGGGTTTCCCACAATGCAGGCAGATCCTTTACTGACTAAGCCACCAGAGAAGCCCCAATGAATGTGGTAGATCACTTTAATTTACAGTTTCTTGTAGGAGATGCCTATTTGATGGGAGGATGCACAGAGGCTGGCTAGTAGATTTTACTGGGAAATAATGGGGTTGTTGGGAGCAACCCATGGTTTCTCTTGCTAGAAAAATTTCCCCTTTTCATACCATTTTTCATTTCTTCACCAAATTTTCAACACTTTCTGCTGCCTTCATATTTGTTCCGGTTAGTTTTCAGTCTCTAATGCCTTAAGATAGAGGGAAAACCATGTGGACTCAAACTTATCAATGATAGTATAAAGAGTAACTGTGGGCAATAAATATAATTATGTATGTAAGATATCTAACCCCAAGTCTGGTATATATATATATATATATATATATATATGTATATATATATGTGTATATATATATGTATATATATATATATATATATATGTATATATATATGTATATATATATATATATAATGAACTATTATACATTTTCAAAATGACATAAGGATATTTAGTAATGAGATTGCTCTGAAAGATTTAATTTTGTTTATAGACACACAGAAAATAAGATGCACTGGAACTAAGCCAATGGATAACTGAGTAAAAATCAAGCTGTAAGTCATATGCAGTGTATTAAATTTTGTTGCATTATTTTTGGCATTTAACTGAACAAGGGAAATGGACCCGCTTTTATATGCCTCCTGTGGTTTTCCTGACCCCATCTACTTCTTAGGCCTTTAGTCATTTGCTCATAGGAGAGCCCTGCCATCACTTCAGCGCCTACATCCGCCATCTGGAATGAGGCTTGGCTCCTGCATGATGCCTGTATCATGCTGATGTGATGGGAACACAGCAGCTTCAGCACATGAGTCTGATGTGAGCAAGTTTGTGGAGTCTCTGACTGCTTTCACTGTTTCTGGAGAAGTGTTACATGTTGGGGAGTCCAGATTGGCTTCTGCAGTGGCTGCTAGCAGGGCAGGTGCTATTTGATGCAGCTTGGAAAAGCAGAGGAGTTACTGTCCATGAGGCCAAATTTTAGCAATGAAGACCTTGATACAGGAAGAACCACCAGGTATGTTCCTCTCTTCTTGTCCTCTCTCCCACCCCAACTATCAATGTACTGCCCTGATAACCAAACAGTTGATTAATTTTCTTCTTGAAGCTGTGGCCAGCTTGGTAATGTAACTCCTTGAATCCATTTCTGCTCTGGGTTATCCCAAATGAAATGTTAGAGTGCTTTCCAGGGCAGTGGTTCTCAAACCTGTTAAAACACAGTCTGCTGGGCCCACCTTGAGAGTCCCTGATCAGTAAATCTTGGATAGAGACCAGGAATTTGTGTTTATAACAAGTTCCTAGGTAATGCTGATACTACTGGTTCATCAACCACACTTTGAGAACCAGTGTTCTTTGGAGTCCAAGGTAAGACAGCTGATATCAGTAGTCCTAGAAAGCAGAGTTTTGGATGTTATTTAGAGTTGGATTTTCCACCGTTTAGAAAGGAATGGGGATCTTATTATTAATGATAAGCAGAGTGGTATTACCCTGGCACATAATGGTAGCACTATTACTAAAACTTCCACCTGTTTACACGGAATGAAATACAAATGAACAATAAAACATTGCAAGATCAAGTGGCTGCTATACTAGATTAGCATGGGGGCAGTAACTAGAAGGATTAGAAAGATAAATAGAAGGATTATGGTGCAGAGTTGCTGACTGAAATAATAGTTTTGAAAAAAAAATGTGATAGGCTTAAGGCAACTAATGGTCAAACTAAGCCATGTTCTAAAAACCAGATTTAAGGGAGACTCCCTTCTGTTGTCACAAGACACTGCACTGACATTTAGGCTTAGGATCTGAATATAAAGGTAGCAGAATTGTAAAGGAGACTAAATGTATGAACTCCGTGGGACTCACGTCAAAGCCAGGACTCTGATAGGGAAAACACTGGATTCTCGGATTTGGCATGAAACACTTGGAGGGATGAGTTGAGAATCCTAAAGCCCCAAGTTCTTCTAAAACTATTCCAGTCAGCAGAAGCAGATGATGGTGGGGTCTTGCTCCCAAATCCTAAAGGCCTGTATGAAATCATCTATTTCAAAGACTCCAAACAGCCTCTCCATCTGCCACTGACACTTAAAACACCCTGAATCTCCTGGACCACATAGTGCAAGTGACAGAGCAGCTTGCCCAGGAGCTGGGACCTGCTGTGGAGCCTTCTTCTGTTTGGGACCCAACACAAAGCTAGCAGCTTTTTAGGTCACTTGGTAAATAGGCCACAGAAACACACCAAAATAAGGAACATTTTGCCTCCAACTTCTGTAGAGATCCGCTAAAGCATGTACTTCTTTTGTGGTTATAGGAGCGGCCAGACGCAACAACTTATCCTTCACCTTAGAAGGGATATTTTGATTTCCCTAGTCTCCTAGAAATTTCTCTCTTTCATTTTTAGAGAATTTTGCTGAGGACAGGATTCATGTAGCAGTATGAGGTCTGGGCAGTTCTGTTGGCTAGGTTTATCATTGGCAGCGACTGCAGGAGTCCTCAGTAGTAAAACATTTAGGTGTGGGTGGTTTTTGGTTTTATTTTTTTGGGTGGTGAGGGCTGCTTTCTTCCTTGATGACAAAGGTTTCTGGGGTCCTTCCTCTCTCCTTTTCCTCTGGAGACAGAGGTTGCTACTGAAAGACTTTTCTTTCTGCTAAACTTTGCTAGACTGGGGGATATGGTGGTGCAAGTAACTTCCTGCACTTTTCTATGCCGATATCTTTTGTTTTTAGTTTCCACTGGGTTATTGTAGCTGCTTCATTGTACTCTGGAGCTCTCCCAGAGCTGTTTTTGTTACAGGATGAATACTACTACTGTGATCTCTTAGTCTGCCATCTTACTGCATTACTCTCTGACTTTTATTTTTTTATCTTTCATATTTCCCTCCTTTTCTTTTCTCTCTCCTTCAACTTCCCCCATCTTCTTTCTTTTCTTTTATCTTGATGGTTTGTATAGTGCTATATATGAAGTAAGTGCTGTTGATTAATGTGACAAACTCTTTACAGGAATATAAAGAAATACATTTTTTAAAAGTTTTTTTTTAAATCCTTATAATTATTTACTTTATTGTTTTGTTGTCTGATTTAGTTTCTCATTCATTCCAGTTTGTCTTACACAAAACACAAATTGGCTCTAATTTTACTTTGTCTCTTACTGGGAAGGAAGTCCCACCTTATCATGGGTGCTGGCAAAGCTTCTAGACTCACACAGAGTGTTCAGATAAAACATGTCATACACATTATCTTTCTGCCTCAGTGACTTCAGGCATGTCCCATCCTTCTCAGTTAACTGCCCACAACTTTGGCCTACTTTTAAAACTAATAAAGCAGGACACTTCCCTGCTACAAAAATCTCTATTCTATCTGCTGTGTGTACCTTTTATTCTCTAAGAAATTATCAGTTATGAAGACTTATTTAATGACCATTGTCATCCTTCTGATCCTGGTTCATAAGACTTCAGGTAACTCAAGCTACTCTCAAAGGTTCTGGGGTCCTGCATATGGTTTGTAATTTTGGTGACCTAGTGTCAGACGGCTTAGGGTGTTAAGTCCAAGTTCATGTAATACCAGAGTCTTACTGGCTTTGCACTGCTATGTTTAACTCAAGGATTTTGTGCTCCTGGGTGGTGTAATGGTGGAGAAAATTGGGCATGGAGTATATTAAGATAGCAGTGTCATTGAGATGAGAGTTTGGGATATGGGTTACGTGTGAGGAGTTGAGTCCAAGCTGAGAAATTATAAGATCAATCAAAATGTTACTTTGGAGATTGGAAACTAGATTGTGTTGCACAGAGGATAGGGACCTTTTGGTTGGAGTGATGGTAGAAAAATAAATCATGATTAATTGGAAGTGAAGGATTGTATCTGATGCAGTGCACATGAACTTGGGCAAACTCCAGGAGATGGTGAGGGACAGGGAGGCCTGGTGTGCTGCAGTCCACGGGGTCACGAAGAGTTGGACATGACTGGGTGACTGAACAACAACAATTAAGCTGGGCTGATGGTTTGAGATAGGTTGGGTTTGAAGTTATATTTGTGATTTAATGGATCTTTCAGTGAAGTTGGGTAAAGCTGGGAATAAATGGGTCAATTGTTGAGTTGAAGCTAGATATTGGTGTTGATAGACTTATTAAGTGTTGCATTTGTTGCATTGATTAGTGTTGTGTTTGTCTTGAGATTGGGGTTAAGGATAAAGATAGAGCTGGGGTTTGGAGTTAGGTTTTTTTTAACCAGTGTTTGTTTCAAGGAGGGTAAATGTAAGGTTTATATGGATAGAGTTTGCATTAGTCTGGGGTATGGGCTGGGTGGATTTGATGGAGACCCCATGAGTTGATCACAGCTTGGCTGTTATTAAAATATCAGTCATTGAGCTCTGGATTAAATGTATTCAATGTTACTTTACCATTCTTCAAAATCTTCCTTGACTGAGAGTCTCATTAACCATAAATAGACTTCCAGGTAGAAGGCAGTGTAAGTATATAAAACCAAGAATCTCTGATGTTTCCAGATTCCTTCAAGCCTCAACATGTCAAGTAACTCTTCCCTTCACACACACACACACACACACACACACACACCAGTTTACAACAAAAACATAGGAGAAGCTTTAACTATTCCAAGACTGTTGGAATAGTTAGACAACCAAGATTGTTACCTATTTCTTGGGCTTGAGCTCAGAATGACTATGTTTAGACTTTTCCTTCCCTTCTTGCTACATCTCCTACTCCAACATTTCTTCTTTACCACCACTTTCTTTTTTCTCTCCACCCTTCTACTCCCTATTCCTTGATATATTTTATATTTTTCCTTTAGGTATACTTGTTCCCATGCTTAGTACATTGGAATAGTAGTGGCCATTGCAAGTGGGTTTACAAATAAAAGGAAGGCAGAGCTTTATTCATCAAGAATTATAAAGAATTATTTCCTTAATGATTAATATGAAAATGAAAGTCATCCAGTCAAGTCAGACTCTTTGCAACCCCATGGACCCATGGGATTCTCTAGGCCAGAATACTGGAGTGGGTAGCCTTTCCCTTCTCCAGGGGATCTTCCCAACTCAGGGATTAAACCCAAGTATCCTGCATTGCAGGCAGATTCTTTACCAGCTGAGCCACAAGGGAAGCCCAAGAATACTGGACTGGTAGCCTATCACCCTTGTCCAGGGGATCTTCCCAACACAGGAATTGAACCTGGGTCTCCTGCATTGCAGGCAGATTCTTTACCAACTGAGCTATCAGGGAAGCTCAATGATTAATATATCCATCTGGAATAATTCATCTCTAGGAACTATTTTAAACAATCTACTTCAATAAGAAAATTGAAAACTACTTGATCTACTTGAAATCCAAGTGAATGAATGAATGAGTGAAAGTTGTTCAGTGATGCCCAACTCTGTGTGACCCCATGGACCAGGCTCCTCTGTCCATGGAATTCTTCAGACAAGAATACTGGAGTAGGTTGTCATTTCTCCAGGGGATCTTCCCAATCCAGGGATTGAACCCGCACCCGATCCAGGGATTGAACCCGCACCCACACCCACACCCGCACCCGCACCCCTTTTGTCCCCTGGCAGGCAGGTTCTTTACTATTAGCACTGACGCCCTATAAATGTCAATTAGGTCCAATTGGTCCAATGTATTGTTTAATGCTTGTGTTTCCATATTAATTTCCTATCTTGATGATCTGCCCATTGGTGTGAGTGGGGTGAAAACAACACTCAAACACCCAGACTCACATACTTACTATGAGAAAAGAAGAAAAAAAGAATAAATGATAAAAACAGGACTCAAAAAAGAAGAGCTGCATTCTAAACACAGCCCATCCCCATCTCCTTAACTAGCCCTTCCTCCTGGCAATCATAAGTCCATTGTCTGTATGTGAGTCTCCTTCTGTTTTGTAAGTTCATTTGTATTTATTTTTTAAATTCCATGTATAAACAAAGACCTTGACTAGTTTTATTCACATATGAAATAAATTAGGATGTGACTGAACAGTCAGATTGTTTATTACTCTCAGAACAAGTCTTAAAGGTGCTATTATTATCTAAATAGTGGATAATTGTGGTGTGATTGCAATAAGGAAATCTCCCTGTTTCTTGGTTATATTATTTGTATGTAATAAGTTGGGAGATGCCTCGAGGTAATTATTGATATTATAGGGATTACAAAGCACATATACATGAATATATGTGTATCCATCTATTATTGACCTAATTTTGTGATATATATATATATCCATAATTAAAAAAATATAAATACAACTGAAAAAAAGGGCCTATTATATAACATATGGAACTCCACTCAATGTTAAGTGGCAGCTTGGATGGTTGTGAGGAGAATGGATACATATATATGTATGGCCAAGTTCCTTCACTGTTCACATGAAATTATCACAACTTTGTTAATTGGCTATACCCCAATATAAAATAAAAAGTTCAAAACAGAAAAAAGAAGAGAGCAATCAAGCCAAAACAAACCCCTAACTGGAAATGAATACTAAAAACTAGACTTGCAAAAATACAAAATCCAAAAACATGGAAAAAAATGCAATATTACTAAAGAGTACTGTAAAAAAAGAAAATAATTCTATTTAAAAATAAAATGTTTTTTAAAGACAAAGTGAAGTAAAGAAACAAAAATTAAAGGAATAATAAGAGAGAACATTAGAACAATATGATAAAGAAAAAATGTATATATATATATGTATTTATATATAGAGAGAGTGGTAGTGAGAATATCTTCCTAAGTCCTCCCTTGAAGTCTCCACGCAGTGAGCACCAGCCAGTCTGCCTACTCAGGAAGCCCTCCAATAATTCTAGGAAGGTCTCTGAGCCTGCTGTGAACACTGTGGAGTCAGCTCCTACTCAGATCTGGCCTTACTCCAGCTTGTTCTTACTTCCAGTGCCCACAATTGCCCTTAAAGTCCACGATCTTAAGCTAATGAAGTGTTAGTTGCTCAGTCGTGTCTGATCCTTTGCAGTCCCATGGACTGTAGCCTACCAGGCTCCTCTGTCCATGGGATTCTCCAGGCAAGAATACTAGAGTGGGTTGCCATGCCCTTCTCCAGGGTACCTTCCTGACCCAGGGATCAAACCCAGGTCTCCCGCATGGCAGGCAGATTCTTTACCGTCTGACCCACCTGGGAAGCCCTTTTTTAAAGCTAATGGTAGTTGGGGATTTAATCCATTATACCTGCTGCTACAGGAGTGAATGCCCTTCCTCTTCTTCCGTCACACAACCCCTGGTGCTCTGCTTTGGTTCTGGTCCTGTCTCTGCTTGTAGGCCGCCCTCTGGTGTCTGTTCCCTGCCCACACAAGAGGGCTCACTCATTTGGGCTGGTGAGAGGGAGGGATACGACTGCCACATGGGGATGTACCAGGGAGTGCCCGCAGAGGCAGAGTCCTGCAGAATGTTGCTACAGTCTGAGGCAGGTCACGCACTCTCCCAGAGGTATTGGCTTTGGGTCGTGGGTCCCTAGGAAGAACCAAGCTGCATAGGCTCCTGGAAAGGTGTGGACAGTAACATGTGCCTTCTCATGGGTTGGTGGCAACTGCTAACTGTGGGTCAGGACCACAGTGGCAGACTTTCATTTGCTGCCTCAGGCACTCTACCTGGGTTTGGCAGTGGCCTGTCTGCTTGCATTTCCCTCTCTGGGAATGGAAACTGTAGTTGTGTCTATTTACACTTTGGGCACTCCTGCTACTCTGGCGCTGGCTTTGAACAGGAGTGTCTACTTCTGGTGTTGGCAGTTCATAGCCATTGTTCATCCCACCTCTGGCATTCACAAAGGCAGCTTCTGGCAATTTGTGAGTGCAGGGAGCGGGAGGGTCCCTGCAGCAATCATCTCTTGCCTCTCTGGGAGGCCCATGCTTTTCCCTGGACTCCTCCCACTGTGTCATATTAGCCCCCTCGGAGTATCTTCGTGACAGTCAACCCTGGTCCTCTCCCTGGGATCTGACCCCTGAAGCCCGAGCCTCAGCATCCAGCCCCCACTCACCATGGTGAACATGTAAGCTGCTTCCTGGCTGGGAAGTGCTGTTTGGCAGCTATCTCTGTGGTGAATTCTTTCTGTTTTGCCTTCCAAGCCCCTGTCGCAGTGTTCTCCTTTGAGGTTTTGAAGGGTTCTCTCCCATTCCCACTCATGAGGGAGTTTCTGAGTATGTGGATACTTTTCCTCCTTCACAACTACTTCCCTGGGGCACAAGTCCCCATTTTGAAATCATTTGTCTCTTTTTTTTTCCATCTCTATCTTTTGCTCTATCTTTTGGCTTGGCCTTTTTGGAAGTCTGGGGAAATTATGGACAATGTGAAAGGCAGAAAGAGAAAAAATAATTGCAAAAGAAAAGCCAACAAAGATGAAGCAGGTCATATAGGTCAATAGCAGAAAAACAAGCAACCCAATCAAAAAGCAGACAGAAAAGGACACTACATAATGATCAAAGGATCACTCCAGGAAGAAGATATAACAATTATAAATATATATGCACCCAACATAGGAGCACCACAATATGTAAGGTAAATGCTAACAAGTATGAAAGGGGAAATTAACAATAACACAATAATAGTGGGAGACTTTAATACCCCACTCACACCTATGGATAGATCAACTAAACAGAAAATTAGCAAGGAAACACAAACTTTAAATGATAAAATGGATTGGTTAGACCTAATTGATATCTATAGGACATTTCACCCCAAAACAATGAATTTCACCTTTTTCTCAAGGGCACATGGAACCTTCTCCAGGATAGATCACATCCTGGGCCATAAATCTAGCCTTGGTAAATTTAAAAAAAAAAATTGAAATTGTTCCAAGCATCTTTTATGATCACAATGCAGTAGATTAGATGTCAATTACAGGGAAAAAAAACTATTAAAAATTCCAACATATGGAGGCTAAAAAACATGCTTCTGAATACCAACAAATCACAGAATAAATAAAAAAAGAAATCAAAATATGCATAGAGATGAATGAAAATGAAAACACAACAACCCAAAACCTATGGGACACTGTAAAATCACTGCTAAGGGGAAGGTTCATAGCAATACAGGCTTACCTCAAGAAACAAGAAAAAAGTCAAATAAATAACCTAACTCTACACCTAAAGCAGCTAAAAAAGGAAGAAATGAAGAACTCCAGGGCTAGTAGAAGGAAAGAAATTATAAAAATTAGGGCAGAAATAAATGTAAAAGAAACAAAAGCGACCATAACAAAAATCAACAAAGCTAAAAGCTGGTTCTTTGAGAAGATATAAAATTGACAAACCATTAGCCACTCATTAAGAAACAAAAGGAGAAGAATCAAATCAACAAAATTAGAAATGAAAATGGAGAAATCACAACAGACAATACAGAAATACAAAGGATCATAAGAGACTACTATCAGCAACTATATGCCAATAAAATGGACAATTTGGAAGAAATGGACAAATTCTTAGAAAAGCATAACTTTCCAAAACTGAACCAGGAAGAAATAGAAAATCTTAACAGACCCATCACAAACATGAAAATCAAAACTGTAAACAGAAATCTTCCACCAAACAAAAGCCCAGGACCAGATGGCTTCACAGCTGAATTCTACCAAAAATTTAGAGAAAAGCTAACACCTATCCTCCTCAAACTCTTCCAGAAAATTGCAGAGGAAGGTAAGCTTCCAAACTTTCTATGAGGCCACCATCACCCTAATACCAAAACCAGACAAAGATGCCACAAAAAAAGAAAACTACAGGCCAATATCACTGATGAACATAGATGCGAAAATCCTTAACAAAATCCTAGCAAACAGAATCCAAAAACATATTAAAAAGATCATACATCATGACCAAGTGGGCTTTATCCCAGGGATGCAAGGATTCTTTAATATCTGCAAATCAATCAATGTAATACACCACATTAACAAATTGAAAGATAAAAAGCACATGATTATCTCAATAGATGCAGAGAAAGCCTTTGACAAAATTCAACATCCATTTATGATAAAAACCCTCCAGAAAGCAGGAATAGAAGAAACATACCTCAACATAATAAAAGCTATATATGACAAACCCACAGCAAGCATTATCCTTAATGGTGCAAAATTGAAAGCATTTCCCCTAAAGTTAGGAAAAAGAAAAGGGTGCTCACTCTCACCATTACTATTCAACATAGTTTTGGAAGTTTTAACCACAGCCATCAGAGAAGAAAAAGAAATAAAAGGAATCCTGATTGGAAAAGAAGAAGTAAAACTCACTGTTTGCAGATGACATGATCCTCTACATAGAAAACCCTAAAGACTCCACCAGAAAATTAATCAATGAATTAATAGATCTAATCAATGAATATAGTAAAGTTGCAGGATATAAAATTAACACACAGAAATCCCTTGCATTCCTATACACTAACAATGAGAAAACAGAAAGAGAAATTAAGGAAACAATCCCATTCACCACTGCAATGAAAAGAATAAAATACTTAGGAATAAATCTGCCTAAAGAAACAAAAGACCTATATATAGAAAACTATAAAACACTGATGAAAGAAGTCAAAGAGACACAAATAGATGGAGAAATAGACCTTGTTCATGGATTGAAAGAATCAATATAGTGAAAATGAGTATACTATGCAAAGCAATCTATAGATTCAATGCAATACCTATCAAGCTACCAATGGTATTCTTCACAGAACTAGAACAAATAATTTCACAATCTGTATGGAAATACAAAAAATCTCAAATAGCCAAAGCAATCTTGAGAAAGAAGAATGGACCTGGAGGAATCAACCTGCCTGACTTCAGGCTATACTACAAAGTTGCAGTCATCAAGACAGTATGGTACTGGCACAAGGACAGAAATATAGATTAGTGGAACAAAATAGAAAGCCCAGAGATAAATCCACACACCTATGGACAACTTATCTTTGACAAAGGAGGCAAGAATATACAGTGGGAAAAAGGCAATCTCTTTAACAAGTGGTGCTGGGGAAGCTGGTCTACCATTTGTAAAAGAATGAAACTAGAACACTTTCTAACACCATACACAAAAATAAATTCAAAATGGATTAAAGATCTAAATGTAAGATCAGAAACTATAAAACTCCTAGAGGAAAACATAAATACTCTCTGACATAAATCACAGCAGGATCCTCTATGACCCACCTCCCAGAGTAATGGAAATAAAAGCAAAAATAAACAAATGGGACCTAATGAAACTTAAAAGCTTCTGCACAACAAAGGAAACTATAAGCAAGGTGAAAAGACAACCTTCAGAATGGGAGAAAATAATAGCAAACAAAGCAACTGACAAAGAATTAATCTCAAAAATATACAAGCAACTGCTGCAGCTCAATTCCAGAAAAATAAATGACCAAATCAAGAAATGGGCCAAAGAACTAAACAGACATTTCTCCAAAGAAGACATACAGATGGCTAACAAACTCATGAAAAGATGCTCAACTCACTCATTATCAGAGAAATGCAAATCAAAACCTCAATGAGGTACCATTATACGCCAGTCAGGATGGCTGCTATCCAAAAGTCTACAAGCAATAAATGCTGGAGAGGGTGTGGAGAAAAGGGAACCCTCTTACACTGTTGGTGGGAAGGCAAACTAGTACAGCCACTATGGAAAACAGTGTGGAGATTTCTTAAAAAGCTGGAAATGGAACTGCCATATGACCCAGCAATCCCACTTCTGGGCATACACACCAAGGAAACCAGATCTGAAAGAGACACGTGCACCCCAATGTTCATCGCAGCACTGTTTATAATAGCCAGGACATGGAAGCAACCCAGATGCCCATCAGCAGACGAATGGATGAGGAAGCTGTGGTACATATACACCATGGAATATTACTCAGCCATTAAAAAGAATTCATTTGAATCAGTTCTAATGAGATGGATGAAACTGTAGCCCATTATACAGAGCGAAGTAAGCCAGAAAGATAAAGACCATTACAGTATACTAACACATATATATGGAATTTAGAAAGATGGTAACGATGACCCTATATACGAGACAGCAAAAGAGACACAGATGTATAAACAGTCTTTTGGACTCTGTTGGAGAAGGCGAGGATGGGATGATTTGAGAGAATAGCATTGAAACATGTATATTATCATATGTGAAACAGATCGCCAGTCCAGGTTCAATGCATGAGACAAGGTGCTCAGGCCTGATGCACTGGGATGACCCTGAGGGATGGGATGGGGAGGGAGGTGGGAGGAGGGTTCAGGATGGGGAACACATGTACACCCATGGCTGATTCATGTCAATGTATGGCAAAACCCACTACAATATTGTAAAGTAATTAACCTCCAATTAAAATAAATAAATTTAAAAAAAAGAAGAAAGAAAGAAAAAGCAGACAGAAGACCTAAACAGACATTTATCCAAAAAAGACATACAGATGGTTAGCTAACAGACACATGAAAAGATGCTCAATATCTCTACTTATTATAGAAATGAAAATCAACAATGAAATATCACCTCACACCTGTCAGAATGGCCATTATAAAAAACCTACAAACAATAAATGCTGGAGAGAGTGTGGATAAAAGGGAACTCTCTTGCCCTGTTGGTGGGAACGTAAATTTATATAGCCACTATGGAGAACTAAAGGAGATTCCTTTAAAAATTAGGAATAAAAATATCATAAGACTGAACAACCCACTACTGGGCATATAACCTGGGGTATACATAATCAAAAAAGACACATGGTCTCCAATGTATATTGTACCACTATTTACAATAGCCAGGACATGGAAGCAACCTAGATGTCCACTGACAGATGAGTGGATAAGGAAGTTATGGTACATATATACAATAGAATATTACTCAGACATAAAAAGGGATGCCTTGAGTCAGTTCTAGTGAGGTGGGTGAAACTAGAGCCTATTATACAGAGTGAAGTAAGTGAGAGAGAAAAATGAATATTTTATATTAATGCGTATACACAGAATCTAGAGAAATGGTACTGGTAACACATTTGCAGACCAGAAAAGGAGATGCAGACATAAAAACAGACTTGGGGGCACAGTGGGAGGAGAAGGTGGGATGAATTTAGAGAGTATCACTGAAGCATATACATTACCAGATGTGAAATAGATAGCCATTGGGAATTTGCTTTATGATGCTCGGAACTCAAATCTGATGTTCTGTGACAACCTAGAGAGATGGGATGGGGTGGGAGGTGGGAGGGAGGTTCAAGAGGAGGGGACTCATGTATACCTAAGGCTGATTCATGTTGATGTATAGCAGAAACTGAAACAATATTGTAAAGCAATTATCCTCCAATTAAAAAAATAAAGTAATAAAATAAAATTGCAAGAAAAAATAACAACAGGAACAACAACAAAGCCTAAAGTTTGTTTCTCTTTTAGTAAGTGCCAGTGTTCTAAGCATTTTAAAATATTAACTCATTCAATAATCACAATAACTTCAAGAAGTAGCTTACTATTATTGACATTGTAGAGCTGAGAGCAATAGAGACATAAAGTTACTTATTCAAAAACCAAAATGTAGCAAATAACAGAGCCTGGATTTGAATCCAAATGATGTTTATTATAGCTCCTATGTCCTTAACATTTTATGTCTTGTTATCATGGTTATATAGCGATTAACAATGTCATATCTTTCTCAGGAAGCATGAAGAATTTACCAAGAAGACAGACGATGGAGAAAGAACAGAAATGTGAGAATAACCAAGGATTCTGCAGAAAGAAATGCCAAGACCAAGAAGTTGAACTGCGCTACTGTTTAAGTGGCAAAATGTGCTGTATAAGTACATATTCAACCCTAATTACTTATTTAGAAAAGGAAACTATTCACACAAGACATTTAGGTACCACCTTAAGTGAACATGTTTACTGAAGATTATCAACTTTGTCCCTTTTGAAAACCTTCCTGTCAAAATGTCAAATTTTTTTCATTATAAAATTTCATCCCAGCCTTCTCTGTCTGTCTTTTATCCTATGAAGATTCATGATTCGAGGAGGAAAGCTGGGTTGTAACCATAGAATTTGGTGAAATGCTCCAGTCAAAAAAGCAAAGAAAATGATGTGATAGTTCAGTAGATGTAGAGTACAGAGGATGGGAGATTATATCTCGCTTGCTTACCACAGAGTGTGAAAAAGGCATGAGCAAACACATCACGAAATCGGGTATCTAGATAGTCACTAAAAAGGGTGTCAATACTCATTAACCATCAAATCAATTAAACCGTCAGTGACATGTTACTTAGCATACACCAAATGGTTGACCATGATAGCTTCATATGTTGTTAAGGATGTGGAGGAACTGGAACATTTATATGCTGCTGGTAGGTAAGTTGCTCAGTCGTGTCTGACTCTTTGCAACCCCATGGACTGTAGCCTGCCAGGCTTCTCTGTCCATGGGGATTCTCCAGGCAAGAATACCAGAGGTTGCCATGCCCTCCTTTAGGGGATCTTCCCAACCCAAGGATCAAACCTGGATCTCCTGCTTTACAGGCGGATTCTTTACCATCTGAGTCACCAGGGAACCTGGTAGGTATATAAATGAAAAATTCAACATATGCGTTTCATATGCTTCACCATATACAGATACATAACAGAAAGAAGTACAAATGTGACCCAAAGGCATGTATAAGAATGTTCACAGAAGCATCATCCTAGCTGTAAAGTACATTAAGAAGAGAACAAATACACTACATTGCAGTGACAACTGATAGACTGATTCTGCACACAATAATGTGGATCAATCTTGATAATACAATGATGAGTAAAGAAAACTATAATTTCCTTTTATATAGAGTTTAAAAATAGAAAAACAGTTTTATGGTATCAGAAATCAGGGTAGTGCTAACTCTGCAAAGGAAAATGAGGTATTTATATGTTAGCAGTTTTATTTCTTGACCTGTGTTTTTGTTACATGGACTTGTTACTTTTGTGATAATTCATTAGACTATATGCTATACTTAGGACTTTTGTACTCTTTTTTTTTTTTTTGCACTCTTTTATAGATATATTGCACTTCAATTAAAATGATTTTTAAAAGATTCAAGAAGGACATCCCAGGTGGTCCAATGGTTAAGACTCTATGCTCCCAATGCAGGGGAATGCGGGTTCAATCCCTGGTTGGAGAACCAGGATCCCACGTGCCATGTGATGCAGCCAAAAAATAAAAATAAAAAATAGCCAAGAGACTTAAGGTTATGGCCAGAATTCTCTGCATGACTATTCGTATCATGCTGACTTCCTATTCTTATGGCTCTATTCTTTAAGGGTATAGTTTTTCTTCTGAAACTTCTCAGTATACAAGTTAGTTACACATCTGTCTAAGGGAGGAAGGCTTTATCCTACATCTTCTCAGTTAAGCCAAAGAAATAAACTTTGAAACTTCAATGTGTTAATATATAAAATATTTACCTCCCCGAAATTAAGGCCGCAAAGTGGAAGGCCTACAAATTCTTTCCCTCCTAGCAGTCATGCTTTTGCAATGGGATGTTGCATGTCCTCTTATTTGGAGGCACCTACCAGACTGTGGTCTTGGCCAAGGGACTTATTGAGGCCAATGGGATATTAACAAAAACAATGCAAGCATAGGTTTGAAAAGTTCTTGTGTACCGAGTCTCAAGTTATTGCTGTACTCAAGAACCTGAAAGCACTCAATAGAAGAATTCAAACAAATTTGATAAATTATCATCACAGTTTTTTAAGTTATATAAAACATGGTTTGTTTTAGTTATTTGAACCTATTTATAATAACTGCATGGAAATCCTTCTTTGCTAAGTCCAATATTTTGCTTACTGTCTTATTTTTCTGTGGATGCTTACAATAAACTTAGTAACTTAAGGCAATATAAATTATTTTTTTTACAGTTACATTTTTTAGAAGTTCACAATGAATCCTACCGGGGTGAAATCAAAGTTTTGTCAGGGCTGAATTTCTTACTGGAACCCCTAAGAAATGCTGTTTCCTTGCCCTTTCCATCTTTTAGAAGCTTTCTACTTTCCTTGTCTTTATTGAATCTTAAAGGCATTAACAGTGAATCTTATCATATACTATTCTAAATTCTTATTCTGCCTTCCACTTCCATGTTAAAGAACACATGACTATATCAGTCCCCCACTCCAGATAAACTAGGGTTGGTTTCTTATTTTAAGATTGACTTGTTGTCAGTCCTAGTTCCATCTTAACTTTATTTCTATTTTTCTATGCCATGTAACATATCCACAGTTTATGTGGATTAAGCCACAGACATCTCTGGGAGGGCATTTTCCTGTCTACTAAAGCCCACATTCTAATAATCCCCAAAGATTTCATCTCACATGGGAAATAATTGAATTCCATATCAACCTCTTCCAAAATCTCAGCCCAATAAAGAATCAACAAAAGTTCACAAGTCTCATTACATACATGATCTAAATAATGTATCATTGAGGCTCTGGGTATAAGACATCCTAGGGTGCAATTTTTCTTCACCTATAAACCCATAAAACTTAAGAAAGAATTACCTACTCCCCAGATACAGTGATGGGGCAGGCACAAGATCACATTTATAAACATTCCAGTTCAAAGAAGAAAATAAGAGCAAAAAAAGGAGTCAACGATCCCAACCAATTTTGAAGTCTTGCTGGGAAATCCATTTGTTTCAGTTCCTGAAACTGAATGTATCTTCAGGGTTTCAGCCCCCCAGAATACTTGACATTGCCAGGGTCCCTGTGATCCAAGCAGCCACGCCCCCTCTACACTCAATCCCCACTGGGGCAGAGCTGCCAGAGCCTAGAAAAAGCCCTAAGAGCACCGCTATCTCCTGCTCCCCTGGACACCAGCTCGCCTGCATACCTGGCACGGCTAGGGTCCCCGTGATCCAAGCAGCTGTACCACCTCCATACCCAGTCCTCACTGGGGCAGACCCAAGTCCTCCAGCATAGCCTCAGGAGCAAACTCCTGTGGAAGACCCGCATGCAGAGGTGGAGATAAAACCACAATTGAATCCCAGGGGCAGTATGGCTAAAGAAGAGGATCAAAAACGTTTCCACCAGCTGTACAAGTTGCAGGTTCAATCCACACTATCAACTACTACTTTGTGTCTATGGAATATATAAAAAGACAATGAGAGTTCCCACAAAAGAAAACATACTAGCTCTCACAGCTGTGGATGTTGGAGGCAAGAACATGCAGTAGTAGCGCCAGGTTAGAGTTGAGCTGTCCCCACAGCAGGTCCAGAGACCAGTCAAGTATTGGAGGGCATCCTAGGGAGGTGAACTGTGACTTACAGTGAGGGAAAGGATGCTGACAGCTGAGATGTCAAAAAATTTTATTATTCTTCTTATATTTTTATTTATTCTGTAGTTGGCTGTGGATTTTTTTCTTCTTTTCTTTTTTCCCCCTCAGTTGCTGTGGTTGTTGATTTTATGATTACTATTAACTCTATGCTGTTGAGAACTTTAAAAAAAATTACACTCTTTATTTCCTTTATATATAAATATTTTGTGTGGTTCCAAGGGTTTTTTCTTCTCTTTTTTTAAAAGCATTTTTTGCTTTGTTTGTTTTTCTTATTGTTCTATTCTTGCAATAGTAACTCTTTAATACATATAAATCTTTGTATATAATTCTATTTAACTTTGCTTTTCTGTTTTTTCTTCTTTTTCTTTCTTCTTTTCACCATGTTTGTTAGTTTGCTTGGGTTTTTTGCTTTGTTCCCCAGTTGGCACTCTGCCTTGGTTTTGTTTTCTGGTTTGTGTTTTAGTTAGTTTTGTTTTTACTTGATCAATATCATTTTCAGTTCCTTTTGCTCACTGGGTAACTCTCTTGTACTTTCTTCTCTTTGAACTGTTTTATGTAAATAATACATATATATTTTTTAGAAAACTTATGAAATTTTGCCTAACTAAAAAATTTATGACATTTTGATTCTACTTGTTTGACTTAGTATGAATAGGATGTTAGATTTCTGATTATTAAAAAAAAAACATATACAACAAGCATACAAAGATTTACTGTACAGCACAGGGAGCTATACTCAATATCTTGTAATAACCTATAATGGAAAATAATTTCAGAAAATAATATATGTGTATATGTATAACTGAATCACCTTGCTGTGCATCTGAAACAGTATAAGTCAAGTATACTTCAATAAAAGTGTATATATTATATATAAATAAAATAAAGAATAAATATATATATTAAGAAAAAAACACACATAGGCTGAAAGTTAAAGGCTAGAAAAGATATTTTATGCAAATGATAATCAAAGACAGTAGAGGTGGCTCTATTTATATTAAAAAAATTAGACTTATAGTAAAAATTAGTCAAACAGACACAAGTCTTCACTACATAATGATAAGGGATAAATTAGTCAAAAAGATATAACGACTATAAATATATAATCACCCAACATTGTATTACACAAATATTATCCCAACTGAAGGTATACAGCAATACAATAATAGTAGAGATCTTAAATACCTCACTTTTTTTGGCCATTAAATATAATTTTATTTTTCTGTAATTCAACACAACATTTATTTTGTCCTTCAGTTCTTCCAGAGGGTAAGCTCTTAAACCCAGACAATTTAGGTTCCTCTTGCCTCCCAAGGCTATGCCTAAATTACAACTTGGGTCCATCTGCCCAACCCAGTTCTCTGGGAACAGGCTTTGCTTCTGTGTCTGTGGCCTCTATAGCTCTGATGACTCCACAAGGCATAACAGTCTCAGACAGGCACTTTATACTTGCGTACTCCTGGTTGTGGTTTTCTGGACACTTCTGCAGTGGGTGTTTCTTTGTCATGATGGCTCTGCCAGGAGGAAAGGCTTTATAAATACCTCACTTTTAATAGTAGATAGATCATCCAGACAGAAAATCAATAAGAAAACTGAATTTTATTAACATGATAGACCAGATGGACCAAATAGAACATTCCTTTCAACAACAACAAAATAAATATTCTTTTTTAAAGGATTAATTAATGAATTAATTTAATTTCTGGCTGCACTGAGTTGTCATTGCTATATGTGGGCTTTCTCTAGCTGTAGCAAGTGGGCGCTACACTTCACTGCAGTGTGCAGGCTTCTCGTCGTGGCGGCTTCTCTTACTGCAGAGCACACAGCTTTAGGCATGTGGGCTTCAGTAGTTACAGCACTTTGGCTCAGTAGTTGCGGCTTGTGGTTTCTGAGTGCTGTCTCAGTAGTTGTGGCTTTGTTGTTCTGTGGCATGTGGGGTCTTCCCAGACCAGGGATCAAACCGGTGTCCCCTACACTGGCAGGCAGACTCAACCACTGGACCCACCAGGGAAGCCCCAATAAATATTCTTTTAAAAGCATGTGGCATGTTGTTGTACAGCAGAAACCCTTACAACATTGTAAAGCAATTATCCTCCAATTAAAAATTTAAAAATAAGGTTCATGTGGAAATTCCCCATGACATATCAGTCATATGTTGGACCACTAAACAAGGCTCAACAAATTCAAGAAGACAGAAATTATATCAAGTAGCTTTCTTGACAACAATGGAATAAAACTAGAAATAAGTAACAGGAGGAAAACTGGAAAATCCACAAGTAAATAGAAACTAAATACACATTCCTGAACAATCAATGGATCACAAAAGAAACCAAAAAGAAAATTTAAAAGTACCTAAGATAACCAAAAATGGAAACAAAACTTACCCAAATTCTTGGAATGCAGCAAAAGCAGTACTAAGAGGAAAATTTATAGCACCAACAACTTAACAGTAAGAAAAAAAAAATCTAAAATCAATTATATTCTTTATGGCTTATGGAACTGGGGGAAAAAAAACAAACTAAGCCTAAAGCTAGCAGAAAGAAGGAAATAATAAAGATTATAGCAGAAATAAAAAGAGACTAGCAAGACAATAGAAAGTATTAACAAAATGAAGAGTTGGCTTTTTAAAAAACATAAACAAATAGCAAGGCTTTGGCTAAATTTAACCAAGAGAAAAAAAGAGAGAGAGAAGATATATTACACCATACATAAAGAATCAACTCAAAATTGATCAGTGACTTAATGTAAGACCTGAAACTGTAAAACCCTTAGAAGAAATCATAGTGGAAAGCTATATGAAATACTCTTGCAATAATTTTTTTGGATTTGACTTTAAATGCACAGGCAACTAATGAAAAAATAAACAAGTGTGACTACATCAAACTAAAGAGGTTTCTGCATAGCAAAGGAAACCATCAACCAAGTGAAAAGGCAATCTCCAGAATGGGAGAAATATTTGAAAATGATATATTCTTACTAGTAGCTGATATCCAAAATTTGCAAAAAGCTCAAACAACTTAATATAAAAAAACAAGCAAGACAATCAAAAAGTGGACAGAAGACCTAAATAGACATTTCTCCAAAGAAGACATACAGATGGCCAATAGGCACACGAGAAGATGCTCAACATCACTAATGATCAGAGAAAAGCAAATCAAAACTACAGGGAAATGTCACCTCATACCAGTCAGAACAGCCATCATCAAAAAATCTAAAAGTAATAAATGCTGGAGAGGGTATGGAGACAAGGGAATGGTTCTGCACTGTTGGTAGAAATGTAAACTGCTACAACCAATATGGAGAATGTTATGAAGGGTCCTCAAAATATTAAAAATAGACTTACTGTATGATCCAGCTATTCCACTCCTGGCCTATATCCAGAAAAGATAAAAATTCTAATTCAAAAACATAAATGCACCTCAGTGTTCATAGCAACCATATTTACAATAGTGAAGAGTTAGAAGCAACCTAAGTGACCATCAATAGAGGAATGGATAAAGAAGATGTGATATATATATATACACACACACATATTTATATAATGGCATATATATAATAGAATATTATCCAGTCATAAAAAGAATGAAATATTGGCATTTGCAGCAACATGGGTGGTCCTAGAGATTATCATACAAATGAAGTAAATCAGATAGAGAAAGACAGATACATGACATCACTTACATGTGGAATCTATAACATGGTATAAATGAAATTATTTACAAAGTAAAACAGACTCACAGACATTAAAAACAAACTTATGGTTACCAAGAAGAGAGTGTTGAGGAGGGATAAATTAGAAGTTTGGGATTAGTAGATGCACTCTACTATGTATAAAATAAATAACCAACAAGGCCCTACTGTATAGCACAGGGAACTCTATTCAATATCCTGTAATAAACTATAATGCAGAGGATTATGAAAAAGAATGTATACAATGCATAAGTGAATCACTTTGCTATATACCAGAAACTAACACAACACTGTAAATAAACTATACTTCAATAAAAAAAATGAGGTGGTGGATGTGTTAATTAACTTGATTATGTAAATATGTATCAAATCATCATGATGTTATCTTAAATATATATAATTTTTACTCATAAAAAAGTAAGTAAATAACAAAATTCTTCTTGAGGGATAAAAGGAATGAATATATATGGCTTAGAGAGGGTAGAATAACTGCTTAGGTGTTGCTTAGAGAAGCAAAAGTCTGGTTTGCGAAAAGAACCTTCTCAGCACAAAGGGACACCTATGAAAAGGGCAAGAAACAGATCTATTTCCAAGAACACAAGTTGCTCATGAAGTCCAAGGGAGGAATTGAAAGGGAAACTACCAAAGTGAGCAGGAGATTACCATAAAGGATGTGTAGAATTGATTCTTGCAATCCCTGTACAGCTTTTGACAGTTTGGGAGGAAAAACAAAAATGTCAGATGTGGGTTCTAGAAATGATTTCCTGGGGGCTTCCCTGGTGTTCCAATGGCTAAGATGCCATGCTCAGGTTTGATCCCTGGTTAGAGAACTAGAGCCCATATGCTGCAACTAAGACCTGGCGCAGCCAAATTAATTTTTTTTTTTTTAAGAAATGATTCCCTGGCAACTGTATGGAAAGACTGGAGTGAGTCAAAGGCATAGTGGG